>NW_026783606.1:314961-629922 GCF_949774975.1 Lagenorhynchus albirostris | reverse complement strand
GTGCCGGAACCAGATTAGGGCCTGAAGCCATCATGCGGTGTTGCGGCCAGCTCACGAGAAAGCGAGTTGAAGAAAGGAGCTCAGGGGCACTGTAATTCACAAACCTGCAGAGTTATAAATGACAGCTATCGTCCAAAAATATACTGAAGTAAGGCTGCCAAGAGGACTTGAAAGCGGGGCAGAATTGCAGGAAACCGATTTCAGGAGGTAGACTGGAATTGCATTTAAAGCATAGGAAAAGAGGCAGAACGTCCACAATGATGCACTTGGCCAAAAAGGGCATATGCGTTTTTTCCTGAATATATTCAGGAAGAAACGCATACGCCCTTTTTGGCCAACCAAGCAAGCTTGCAAAGGAAATCTGCACTACAATGAAGTCTCACTTCCCCCACCCGGCCCCGGTCAAAAGGGCCATCTGAAAAAAGTGAAAAATCCAGAAACGCAGGACAGGCCATGGAGAACTTGGAGCCTTGTTATGCTGATGGGCGGGATGTAAATTGCCAACAGCCATTCCGGAGAAGTGTATGGTGTTTCCTGAAACATCTAAAAAACAAAGCAACAGAGCCTAGGGCACTTCCACTTATGGTCCTATAGCTTAGGGAAATTAAAATCAAAAAGACACAGCCACCCCAAAGGTTGGGACGGCTCTCTTTACAAGAACCTGTTTTACAGTACAAGTTCAATATCGCAGAAAGTGAAAAATGGATAAAGAATTTGTGGTACTTACGTACAATGCAGTATCACTCAGCAATGAAATCTATGTCATCAGGCCCGTAGCAGCATAATGAGTGGATTCAGGTATGATGATTCTAACTGAAATAAGTCACACAGAAAAAGAAACATCATAAGATATCACTAATACACGGAATGTAAACTTGGCTACATAGGAACTGAATTACAAAACAGAACAGGGTCTCAAATTTAGAAAACCAACTTATGCTTGCTTAACAGGAAAGGTGAGTTGGGGTGCTGCATAAAACCAGAGATTGAAATGAGCACAGATAAAGTTCCTTAAGCCAAATATGGAATAGACAACAGCTACCCCTTGCTCAACGAAACGGACTCGTCACCCCATATTAAACACCTAAGAATGTACCTGACTAGTAAGTAGCTTAAAACGTAAGGAATGCTATGTCTCTGAAAGAGAATCAAGCGTGTGTACAGGGGCATAAACGCAGCAGTGATAGGATTGGAGAGTTTCGGTGTGCAAATGAAGAGCCTTTGAAGTCATATTGCATGGTAACCATTCCACGGGTGTCAACTCTCCAGGTTTAAGGGATTCTTCCTTCAGCTAAAACATGCATGTGGAACCCAGAGTATGATCAAGCGTGTGATCGGGAGACGTGTTCCAATATGTGTCAGTTTTCATCCTCTGGTACTCGGGTGCAACATTCCAGACACTTTACTAACACTCTCCCGACTTGGAGAGTCAGTGCCTTTAACCTCCTGTTTGGCCCAGTTTGCAATTTCTGCGGAAGATCAACAGGAATAGGGAGAACCAATGAGAGACTAGCTGGAGGTGTCTGGACGGGCCAATTTAACTCTCATTTCCCACCAGGAGGAGGAATTAACCAAAGGCTCAGCGTGCCGTGCCGGAAACAGATTAGGGCCTGAAGCAACCCTGCGGTGTTGCGGCCAGCTCATGAGAAAGTGAGTTGAAGAAAGGACCTCAGGGGCACTGTAATTCACAAACCTGCAGAGTTATAAATGACAGCTATCGACCAATAATATACTGAAGTAAGGCTGCCAAGAGGACTTGAAAGCGGGGCAGAATTGCAGGAAACCGATTTCAGGAGGTAGACTGGAATTGCATTTAAAGCATAGGAAAAGAGGCAGAACGTCCACAATGATGCACTTGGCCAAAAAGGGTGTATGCGTTTTTTCCTGAATATATTCAGGAAAAAACGCATACGCCCTTTATGGCCAACCAAGCAAGCTTGCAAAGGAAATCTGCACTACAATGAAGTCTCACTTCCCCCCGGTCAAAAGGGCCATCTGAAAAAAGTGTAAAATCCAGAAAGGCAGGACAGGCCATGGAGAACTGGGAGCCTTGTTATGCTGATGGGCGGGATGTAAATTGCCAACAGCCACTCGGGAGAAGTGTATGGTGTTTCCTGAAACATCTAAAAATCAAAGCAACAGAGCCTAGGGCACTTCCACTTATGGTCCTATAGCTTAGGGAAATTAAAAGCAAAAAGACACAGCCACCCCAAAGGTTGGGACGGCTCTCTTTACAAGAACCTGGTTTACGGTACAAGTTCAATATCGCAGAAAGTGAAAAATGGATAAAGAAGTTGTGGTACTTACGTACAATGCAGTATCACTCAGCAATGAAATCTATGTCATCAGGCCCGTAGCAGCATAATGAGTGGATTCAGGTACGATGATTCTAACTGAAATAAGTCACACAGAAAAAGAAACATCATAAGATATCACTAATACACGGAATGTAAACTTGGCTACACATGAACTGAATTACAAAACAGAACAGGGTCTCAAATTTAGAAACCCAACTTATGCTTGCTTAAGGGGAAAGGTGAGTTGGGGTGCTGCATAAAACCAGAGATTGAAATGAGCACAGATAAAGTTCCTTAAGCCAAATATGGAATAGACAAGAGCTACTCCTTGCTCTAGGAAATGGACTCAACACACCATATTAAATGCCTAAGAGTGTACCTGACTAGGAAGTATCTTAAAACCTATGGATTGCTATGTCTCCGAAAGAAAATCAAGCGTGTGTACAGGGACATAAACGCAGCAGTGATAGGATTGGAGAGGTTCGCTGAGCAAATGAAGACCCTTAGAAGTCATATTGCATGGTACCCATTCCAAGGGTCTCAACTCTCCAGGTTTAAGGGATTCTTCCTTCAGCTAAAACATGCATGTGGAACCCAGAGTATGATCAACCGTGTGATCGGGAGACGTGTTCCAATATGTGTCAGTTTTCGTCCCCTGGTACTCGGGTGCAACATTCCAGACGCTTTACTAACACTCTCCCGACTTGGAGAGTCAGTGCCTTTAACCTCCTGTTTGGCCCAGTTTGCAATTTCTGCGGAAGATGAACAGGAATAGGGAGAACCAATGAGAGACTAGCTGGAGGTGTCTGGACGGGCAAATTTAACTCTCATTTCGCACCAGGAAGAGGAATTAACCAAAGGCTCAGCGTGCCGTGCCGGAACCAGATTAGGGCCTGAAGCCATCATGCGGTGTTGCGGCCAGCTCACGAGAAAGCGAGTTGAAGAAAGGAGCTCAGGGGCACTGTAATTCACAAACCTGCAGAGTTATAAATGACAGCTATCGTCCAAAAATATACTGAAGTAAGACTGCCAAGAGGACTTGAAAGCGGGGCAGAATTGCAGGAAACCGATTTCAGGAGGTAGACTGGAATTGCATTTAAAGCATAGGAAAAGAGGCAGAACGTCCACAATGATGCACTTGGCCAAAAAGGGCATATGCGTTTTTTCCTGAATATATTCAGGAAAAAACGCATACGCCCTTTTTGGCCAACCAAGCAAGCTTGCAAAGGAAATCTGCACTACAATGAAGTCTCACTTCCCCCACCCGGCCCCGGTCAAAAGGGCCATCTGAAAAAAGTGAAAAATCCAGAAACGCAGGACAGGCCATGGAGAACTTGGAGCCTTGTTATGCTGATGGGCGGGATGTAAATTGCCAACAGCCATTCCGGAGAAGTGTATGGTGTTTCCTGAAACATCTAAAAAACAAAGCAACAGAGCCTAGGGCACTTCCACTTATGGTCCTATAGCTTAGGGAAATTAAAATCAAAAAGACACAGCCACCCCAAAGGTTGGGACGGCTCTCTTTACAAGAACCTGTTTTACAGTACAAGTTCAATATCGCAGAAAGTGAAAAATGGATAAAGAATTTGTGGTACTTACGTACAATGCAGTATCACTCAGCAATGAAATCTATGTCATCAGGCCCGTAGCAGCATAATGAGTGGATTCAGGTATGATGATTCTAACTGAAATAAGTCACACAGAAAAAGAAACATCATAAGATATCACTAATACACGGAATGTAAACTTGGCTACATAGGAATTGAATTACAAAACAGAACAGGGTCTCAAATTTAGAAAACCAACTTATGCTTGCTTAACAGGAAAGGTGAGTTGGGGTGCTGCATAAAACCAGAGATTGAAATGAGCACAGATAAAGTTCCTTAAGCCAAATATGGAATAGACAACAGCTACCCCTTGCTCAACGAAACGGACTCGTCACCCCATATTAAACACCTAAAAATGTACCTGACTAGTAAGTAGCTTAAAACGTAAGGAATGCTATGTCTCTGAAAGAGAATCAAGCGTGTGTACAGGGGCATAAACGCAGCAGTGATAGGATTGGAGAGTTTCGGTGTGCAAATGAAGAGCCTTTGAAGTCATATTGCATGGTAACCATTCCACGGGTGTCAACTCTCCAGGTTTAAGGGATTCTTCCTTCAGCTAAAACATGCATGTGGAACCCAGAGTATGATCAAGCGTGTGATCGGGAGACGTGTTCCAATATGTGTCAGTTTTCATTCTCTGGTACTCGGGTGCAACATTCCAGACGCTTTACTAACACTCTCCCGACTTGGAGAGTCAGTGCCTTTAACCTCCTGTTTGGCCCAGTTTGCAATTTCTGCGGAAGATCAACAGGAATAGGGAGAACCAATGAGAGACTAGCTGGAGGTGTCTGGACGGGCAAATTTAACTCTCATTTCCCACCAGGAGGAGGAATTAACCAAAGGCTCAGCGTGCCGTGCCGGAACCAGATTAGGGCCTGAAGCAACCCTGCGGTGTTGCGGCCAGCTCATGAGAAAGTGAGTTGAAGAAAGGACCTCAGGGGCACTGTAATTCACAAACCTGCAGAGTTATAAATGACAGCTATCGACCAATAATATACTAAAGTAAGGCTGCCAAGAGGACTTGAAAGCGGGGCAGAATTGCAGGAAACCGATTTCAGGAGGTAGACTGGAATTGCATTTAAAGCATAGGAAAAGAGGCAGAACGTCCACAATGATGCACTTGGCCAAAAAGGGTGTATGCGTTTTTTCCTGAATATATTCAGGAAAAAACGCATATGCCCTTTATGGCCAACCAAGCAAGCTTGCAAAGGAAATCTGCACTACAATGAAGTCTCACTTCCCCCCGGTCAAAAGGGCCATCTGAAAAAAGTGTAAAATCCAGAAAGGCAGGACAGGCCATGGAGAACTGGGAGCCTTGTTATGCTGATGGGCGGGATGTAAATTGCCAACAGCCACTCGGGAGAAGTGTATGGTGTTTCCTGAAACATCTAAAAATCAAAGCAACAGAGCCTAGGGCACTTCCACTTATGGTCCTATAGCTTAGGGAAATTAAAAGCAAAAAGACACAGCCACCCCAAAGGTTGGGACGGCTCTCTTTACAAGAACCTGGTTTACGGTACAAGTTCAATATCGCAGAAAGTGAAAAATGGATAAAGAAGTTGTGGTACTTACGTACAATGCAGTATCACACAGCAATGAAATCTATGTCATCAGGCCCGTAGCAGCATAATGAGTGGATTCAGGTACGATGATTCTAACTGAAATAAGTCACACAGAAAAAGAAACATCATAAGATATCACTAATACACGGAATGTAAACTTGGCTACACAGGAACTGAATTACAAAACAGAACAGGGTCTCAAATTTAGAAAACCAACTTATGCTTGCTTAAGGGGAAAGGTGAGTTGGGGTGCTGCATAAAACCAGAGATTGAAATGAGCACAGATAAAGTTCCTTAAGCCAAATATGGAATAGACAAGAGCTACTCCTTGCTCAACGAAATGGACTCAACACACCATATTAAATGCCTAAGAGTGTACCTGACTAGGAAGTAACTTAAAACCTATGGATTGCTATGTCTCCGAAAGAAAATCAAGCGTGTGTACAGGGGCATAAACGCAGCAGTGATAGGATTGGAGAGGTTCGCTGAGCAAATGAAGACCCTTTGAAATCATATTGCATGGTACCCATTCCACGGCTCTCAACTCTCCAGGTTTAAGGTATTCTTCCTTCAGCTAAAACATGCATTTGGAACCCAGAGTATGATCAACCGTGTGATCAGGAGACGTGTTCCAATATGTGTCAGTTTTCGTCCCCTGGTACTCGGGTGCAACATTCCAGACGCTTTACTAACACTCTCCCGACTTGGAGAGTCAGTGCCTTTAACCTCCTGTTTGGCCCAGTTTGCAATTTCTGCGGAAGATGAACCGGAATAGGGAGAACCAATGAGAGACTAGCTGGAGGGGTCTGGACGGGCAAATTTAACTCTCATTTCCCACCAGGAAGAGGAATTAACCAAAGGCTCAGCGTGCCGTGCCGGAACCAGATTAGGGCCTGAAGCCATCCTGCAGTGTTGCGGCCAGCTCACGAGAAAGCGAGTTGAAGAAAGGAGCTCAGGGGCACTGTAATTCACAAACCTGCAGAGTTATAAATGACAGCTATCGTCCAAAAATATACTGAAGTAAGGCTGCCAAGAGGACTTGAAAGCGGGGCAGAATTGCAGGAAACCGATTTCAGGAGGTAGACTGGAATTGCATTGAAAGCATAGGAAAAGAGGCAGAACGTCCACAATGATGCACTTGGCCAAAAAGGGCGTATGCGTTTTTTCCTGAATATATTCAGGAAAAAACGCATACGCCCTTTTTGGCCAACCAAGCAAGCTTGCAAAGGAAATCTGCACTACAATGAAGTCTCACTTCCCCCCGGTCAAAAGGGCCATCTGAAAAAAGTGTAAACTCCATAAAGGCAGGACAGCCCATGGAGAACTGCGAGCCTTGTTATGCTGATGGGCGGGATGTAAATTGCCAACAGCCACTCGGGAGAAGTGTATGGTGTTTCCTGAAACATCTAAAAAACAAAGCAACAGAGCCTAGGGCACTTCCACTTATGGTCCTATAGCTTAGGGAAATTAAAATCAAAAAGACACAGCCACCCCAAAGGTTGGGACGGCTCTGTTTACAAGAACCTGGTTTACGGTACAAGTTCAATATCGCAGAAAGTGAAAAATGGATAAAGAAGTTGTGGTACTTACGTACAATGCAGTATCACTCAGCAATGAAATCTATGTCATCAGGCCCGTAGCAGCATAATGAGTGGATCCAGGTACGATGATTCTAACTGAAATAAGTCACACAGAAAAAGAAACATCATAAGATATCACTAATACACGGAATGTAAACTTGGCTACACAGGAACTGAATTCCAAAACAGAACAGGGTCTCAAATTTAGAAACCCAACTTATGCTTGCTTAAGGGGAAAGGTGAGTTGGGGTGCTGCATAAAACCAGAGATTGAAATGAGCACAGATAAAGTTCCTTAAGCCACATATGGAATAGACAAGAGCTACTCCTTGCTCAACGAAATGGACTCAACACCCCATATTAAACGCCTAAGAATGTACCTGACTAGGAAGTATCTTAAAACCTATGGATTGCTATGTCTCTGAAAGAGAATCAAGCGTGTGTACAGGGGCATAAACGCAGCAGTGATAGGACTGGAGAGGTTCGGTGAGCAAATGAAGACCCTTTGAAGTCATATTGCAAGGTACCCATTCCACGGGTCTCAACTCTCCAGGTTTAAGGGATTCTTCCTTCAGCTAAAACATGCATGTGGAACCCAGAGTATGATCAAGCGTGTGATCGGGAGACGTGTTCCAATATGTGTCAGTTTTCGTACCCTGGTACTCGGGTGTAACATTCCAGACGCTTTACTAACACTCTCCCGACTTGGAGAGTCAGTGCCTTTAACCTCCTGTTTGGCCCAGTTTGCAATTTCTGCGGAAGATGAACAGGAATAGGGAGAACCAATGAGAGACTAGCTGGAGGTGTCTGGACGGGCAAATTTAACTCTCATTTCCCACCAGGAAGAGGAATTAACCAAAGGCTCAGCGTGCCGTGCCGGAACCAGATTTGGGCCTGAAGCAATCATGCGGTGTTGCGCCAGCTCACAAGAAAGCGAGTTGAAGAAAGGAGCTCAGGGGCACTGTAATTCACAAACCAGCAGAGTTATAAATGACAGCTATCGTCCAAAAATATACTGAAGTAAGGCTGCCAAGAGGACTTGAAAGCGGGGCAGAATTGCAGGAAACCGATTTCAGGAGGTAGACTGGAATTGCATTTAAAGCATAGGAAAAGAGGCAGAACGTCCACAATGATGCACTTGGCCAAAAAGGGCGTATGCGTTTTTTCCTGAATATATTCAGGAAAAAACGCATACGCCCTTTTTGGCCAACCAAGCAAGCTTGCAAAGGAAATCTGCACTACAATGAAGTCTCACACACCCCGGTCAAAAGGGCCATCTGAAAAAAGTGTAAAATCCAGAAAGGCAGGACAGGCCATGGAGAACTGGGAGCCTTGTTATGCTGATGGGCGGGATGTAAATTGCTAACAACCACTCGGGAGAAGTGTATGGTGTTTCCTGAAACATCTAAAAATCAAAGCAGCAGAGCCTAGGGCACTTCCACTTATGGTCCTATAGCTTAGGGAAATTAAAATCAAAAAGACAGAGCCACCCAAAAGGTTGGGACGGCTCTGTTTACAAGAAACTCATTTACGGTACAAGTTCAATATCGCAGAAGTTAAAAATGGATAAAGAAGTTGTGGTACTTACGTACAATGCAATATCACTCAGCAATGAAATCTATGTCATCAGGCCCGTAGCAGCATAATGTGTGGATTCATGTACGATGATTCTAACTGAAATAAGTCTCACAGAAAAAGAAACATCATAAGATATCACTAACACACGGAATGTAAACTTGGCTACAGAGGAACTGAATTCCAAAAAAGAACAGGGTCTCAAATTTAGAAAACCAACTTATGCTTCCTTAAGGGGAAAGGTGAGTTGGGGTGCTGCATAAAACCAGAGATTGAAATGAGCACAGATAAAGTTCCTTAAGCCAAATATGGAATAGACAAGAGCTACTCCTTGCTCAACGAAATGGACTAAACACCCCATGTTAAATGGCTAAAAATGTACCTGACTAGGAAGTATCTTAAAACCTATGGATTGCTATGTATCCGAAAGAGAAAAAGCGTGTGTACAGGGGCATAAACGCAGCAGTGATAGGATTGGAGAGGTTCGGTGAGCAAATGAAGACCCTTTGAAGTCATATTGCATGGTACCCATTCCACGGGTGTCAACTCTCCAGGTTTAAGGTATTCTTCCTTCAGCTAAAATATGCATGTGAACCCAGATTATGATCAACCATGTGATCGGGAGACGTGTTCCAATATGTCTCAGTTTTCGTTCCCTGGTACTCGGGTGCAACATTCCAGACGCTTTACTAACACTCTCCCGTCTTGGACAGTCAGTGCCTTTAACCTCCTGTTTGGCCCAGTTTGCAATTTCTGCGGAAGATGAACAGGAATAGGGAGAATCAATGAGAGACTAGCTGGAGGTGTCTGGACGGGCAAATTTAACTCTCATTTCCCACCAGGAAGAGGAATTAACCAAAGGCTCAGCGTGCCGTGCCGGAACCAGATTAGGGCATGAAGCCATTCTGCGGTGTTGCGGCCAGCTCACGAGAAAGCGAGTTGAAGAAAGGAGATCAGGAGCACTGTAATTCACAAACCTGCAGAGTTATATATGACAGCTATCGTCCAAAAATATACTGAAGTAAGGCTGCCAAGAGGACTTGAAAGCGGGGCAGAATTGCAGGAAACCGATTTCAGGACGTAGACTGGAATTGCATTTAAAGCATAGGAAAAGAGGCAGAACGTCCACAATGATGCACTTGGCCAAAAAGGGCGTATGCGTTTTTTCCTGAATATATTCAGGAAAAAACGCATACGCCCTTTTTGGCCAACCAAGCAAGCTTGCAAAGGAAATCTGCACTACAATGAAGTCTCACTTCCCCCCGGTCAAAAGGGCCATCTGAAAAATGTGTAAACTCCAGAAAGGCAGGACAGGCCATGGAGAACTGGGAGCCTTGTTATGCTGATGGGCGGGATGTAAATTGCCAACAGCCACTCGGGAGAAGTGTATGGTGTTTCCTGAAACATCTAAAAACCAAAGCAACAGAGCCTAGGGCACATCCACTTATGGTCCTATAGCTTAGGGAAATGAAAATCAAAAAGACACAGCCACCCCAAAGATTGGGACGGCTCTGTTTACAAGAAACTCATTTACGGTACAAGTTCAATATCGCACAAAGTGAAAAATGGATAAAGAAGTTGTGGTACTTACGTACAATGCAATATCACTCAGCAAGGAAATCTATGTCATCAGGCCCGTAGCAGCATAATGAGTGGATTCAGGTATGATGATTCTTACTGAAATAAGTCACACAGAAAAAGAAACATCATAAGATATCACTAATACACGGAATGTAAACTTGGCTACACAGGAACTGAATTCCAAAACAGAACAGGGTCTCAAATTTAGAAACCCAACTTATGCTTGCTTAAGGCGAAAGGTGAGTTGGGGTGCTGCATAAAACCAGAGATTGAAATGAGCACAGATAAAGTTCCTTAAGCCAAATATGGAATAGACAAGAGCTACTCCTTGCTCAACGAAATGGACTCAACACCCCATATTAAACGCCTAAGAATGTACCTGACTAGGAAGTATCTTAAAACCTATGGATTGCTATGTCTCCGAAAGAGAATCAAGCGTGTGTACAGGGGCATAAACGCAGCAGTGATAGGACTGGAGACGTTCGGTGAGCAAATGAAGACCCGTTGAAGTCATATTGCATGGTACCCATTCCACGGGTGTCAACTCTCCAGGTTTAAGGTATTCTTCCTTCAGCTAAAACATGCACGTGGAACCCAGAGTATGATCAACCGTGTGATCGGGAGACGTGTTCCAATATGTGTCAGTTTTCGTCCCCTGGTACTCGGGTGCAACATTCCAGACGCTTTACTAACACTCTCCCGACTTGGAGAGTCAGTGCCTTTAACCTCCTGTTTGGCCCAGTTTGCAATTTCTGCGGAAGATGAACAGGAATAGGGAGAACCAATGACAGACTAGCTGGAGGTGTCTGGACGGGCAAATTTAACTCTCATTTCCCACCAGGAAGAGGAATTAACCAAAGGCTCAGCATGCCGTGCCGGAACCAGATTAGGGCCTGAAGCCATCCTGCGGTGTTGCGGCCAGCTCACGAGAAAGCGAGTTGAAGAAAGGAGCTCAGGGGCACTGTAATTCACAAACCTGCAGAGTTATAAATGACAGCTATCGTCCAAAAATATACTGAAGTAAGGCTGCCAAGAGGACTTGAAAGCAGGGCAGAATTGCAGGAAACCGATTTCACGAGGTAGACTGGAATTGCATTTAAAGCATAGGAAAATAGGCAGAACGTCCACAATGATGCACTTCGCCAAAAAGTGCGTATGCGTTTTTTCCTGAATATATTCAGGAAAAAACGCATACGCCCTTTTTGGCCAACCAAGCAAGCTTGCAAAGGAAATCTGCACTACAATGAAGTCTCACTTCCCCCCGGTCCAAAGGGCCATCTGAAAAAAGTGTAAAATCCAGAAAGGCAGGACAGGCCATGGAGAACTGGGAGCCTTGTTATGATGATGGGCGGGATGTAAATTGCCAACAGCCACTCGGGAGAAGTGTATGGTGTTTCCTGAAACATCTAAAAAACAAAGCAACTGAGCCTAGGGCACTTCCACTTATGGTCCTATAGCCTTGGGAAATTAAAATCAAAAAGACACAACCACCCCAAAGGTTGGGACGGCTCTGTTTACAAGAACCTGGTTTACGGTACAAGTTCAATATCACAGAAAGTGAAAAATGGATAAAGAAGTTGTGGTACTTACGTACAATGCAATATCACTCAGCAAGGAAATCTATGTCATCAGGCCCGTAGCAGCATAATGAGTGGATTCAGGTATGATGATTCTAACTGAAATAAGTCACACAGAAAAAGAAACATCATAAGATATCACTAATACACGGAATGTAAACTTGACTACACAGGAACTGAATTACAAAACAGAACAGGGTCTCAAATTTAGAAACCCAACTTATGCTTGCTTAAGGGGAAAGGTGAGTTGGGGTGCTGCATAAAACCAGAGATTGAAATGAGCACAGATAAAGTTCCTTAAGCCAAATATGGAATAGACAAGAGCTACTCCTTGCTCAACGAAATGGACTCAACACCCCATATTAAACGCCTAAGAATGTACCTGACTAGGAAGTATCTTAAAACCTATGGATTGCTATGTCTCCGAAAGAGAATCAAGCGTGTGTACAGGGGCATAAACGCAGCAGTGATAGGACTGGAGAGGCTCGGTGAGCAAATGAAGACCCTTTGAAGTCATATTGCATGGTACCCATTCCACGGGTCTCAACTCTCCAGGTTTAAGGTATTCTTCCTTCAGCTAAAATATGCATGTGGAACCCAGAGTATTATCAACCGTGTGATCGGGAGACGTGTTCCAATATGTGTCAGTTTTCGTCCCCTGGTACTCGGGTGCAACATTCCAGATGCTTTACTAACCCCCTCCCGACTTGGAGAGTCAGTGCCTTTAACCTCCTGTTTGGCCCAGTTTGCAATTTCTGCGGAAGATGAAGAGGAATAGGGAGAACCAATGACAGACTAGATGGAGGTGTCTGGATGGGCAAATTTAACTCTCATTTCGCACCAGGAAGAGGAATTAACCAAAGGCTCAGCGTGCCGTGCCGGAACCAGATTAGGGCCTGAAGCAATCCTGCGGTGTTGCGGCCAGCTCACGAGAAAGCGAGTTGAAGAAAGGAGCTCAGGGTCACTGTAATTCACAAACCTGCAGTTATAAATGACAGCTATCGTCCAAAAATATACTGAAGTAAGGCTGCCAAGAGGACTTTAAAGTGGGGCAGAATTGCAGGAAACCGATTTCAGGAGGTAGACTGGAATTGCATTTAAAGCATAGGAAAAGAGGCAGAACGTCCACAATGATGCACTTGGCCAAAAAGGGCGTATGCGTTTTTTCCTGAATATATTCAGGAAAAAACGCATACGCCCTTTTTGGCCAACCAAGCAAGCTTGCAAAGGAAATCTGCACTACAATGAAGTCTCATTTCCCCCCGGTCTAAAGGGCCATCTGAAAAAAGTGTAAAATCCAGAAAGGCAGGACACGCCATGGAGAACTGGGAGCCTTGTTATGCTGATGGGCGGGATGTAAATTGCCAACAGCCATTCCGGAGATGTGTATGGTGTTTCCTGAAATATCTAAAAAACAAAGCAACAGAGCCTAGGGCACTTCCACTTATGGTCCTATAGCTTAGGGAAATTAAAATCAAAAAGACAGAGCTGCCCCAAAGGTTGGGACGTCTCTGTTTACAAGAAACTCTTTTACGGTACAAGTTCAATATCGCAGAAAGTGAAAAATGGATAAAGAAGTTGTGGTACTTACGTACAATGCAATATCACTCAGCAAGGAAATCTATGTCATCAGGCCCGTAGCAGCATAATGAGTGGATTCAGGTATGATGATTCTAACTGAAATAAGTCACACAGAAAAAGAAACATCATAAGATATCACTAATACACGGAATGTAAACTTGGCTACACAGGAACTGAATTCCAAAACAGAACAGGGTCTCAAATTTAGAAACCCAACTTATGCTTGCTTAAGGCGAAAGGTGAGTTGGGGTGCTGCATAAAACCAGAGATTGAAATGAGCACAGATAAAGTTCCTTAAGCCAAATATGGAATAGACAAGAGCTACTCCTTGCTCAACGAAATGGACTCAACACCCCATATTAAACGCCTAAGAATGTACCTGACTAGGAAGTATCTTAAAACCTATGGATTGCTATGTCTCCGAAAGAGAATCAAGCGTGTGTACAGGGGCATAAACGCAGCAGTGATAGGACTGGAGACGTTCGGTGAGCAAATGAAGACCCGTTGAAGTCATATTGCATGGTACCCATTCCACGGGTGTCAACTCTCCAGGTTTAAGGTATTCTTCCTTCAGCTAAAACATGCATGTGGAACCCAGAGTATGATCAACCGTGTGATCGGGAGACGTGTTCCAATATGTGTCAGTTTTCGTCCCCTGGTACTCGGGTGCAACATTCCAGACGCTTTACTAACACTCTCCCGACTTGGAGAGTCAGTGCCTTTAACCTCCTGTTTGGCCCAGTTTGCAATTTCTGCGGAAGATGAACAGGAATAGGGAGAACCAATGACAGACTAGCTGGAGGTGTCTGGACGGGCAAATTTAACTCTCATTTCCCACCAGGAAGAGGAATTAACCAAAGGCTCAGCATGCCGAGCCGGAACCAGATTAGGGCCTGAAGCCATCCTGCGGTGTTGCGGCCAGCTCACGAGAAAGCGAGTTGAAGAAAGGAGCTCAGGGGCACTGTAATTCACAAACCTGCAGAGTTATAAATGACAGCTATCGTCCAAAAATATACTGAAGTAAGGCTGCCAAGAGGACTTGAAAGCGGGGCAGAATTGCAGGAAACCGATTTCACGAGGTAGACTGGAATTGCATTTAAAGCATAGGAAAATAGGCAGAACGTCCACAATGATGCACTTCGCCAAAAAGTGCGTATGCGTTTTTTCCTGAATATATTCAGGAAAAAACGCATACGCCCTTTTTGGCCAACCAAGCAAGCTTGCAAAGGAAATCTGCACTACAATGAAGTCTCACTTCCCCCCGGTCCAAAGGGCCATCTGAAAAAAGTGTAAAATCCAGAAAGGCAGGACAGGCCATGGAGAACTGGGAGCCTTGTTATGATGATGGGCGGGATGTAAATTGCCAACAGCCACTCGGGAGAAGTGTATGGTGTTTCCTGAAACATCTAAAAAACAAAGCAACAGAGCCTAGGGCACTTCCACTTATGGTCCTATAGCTTAGGGAAATTAAAATCAAAAAGACACAACCACCCCAAAGGTTGGGACGGCTCTGTTTACAAGAACCTGGTTTACGGTACAAGTTCAATATCACAGAAAGTGAAAAATGGATAAAGAAGTTGTGGTACTTACGTACAATGCAATATCACTCAGCAAGGAAATCTATGTCATCAGGCCCGTAGCAGCATAATGAGTGGATTCAGGTATGATGATTCTAACTGAAATAAGTCACACAGAAAATGAAACATCATAAGATATCACTAATACACGGAATGTAAACTTGACTACACAGGAACTGAATTACAAAACAGAACAGGGTCTCAAATTTAGAAACCCAACTTATGCTTGCTTAAGGGGAAAGGTGAGTTGGGGTGCTGCATAAAACCAGAGATTGAAATGAGCACAGATAAAGTTCCTTAAGCCAAATATGGAATAGACAAGAGCTACTCCTTGCTCAACGAAATGGACTCAACACCCCATATTAAACGCCTAAGAATGTACCTGACTAGGAAGTATCTTAAAACCTATGGATTGCTATGTCTCCGAAAGAGAATCAAGCGTGTGTACAGGGGCATAAACGCAGCAGTGATAGGACTGGAGAGGCTCGGTGAGCAAATGAAGACCCTTTGAAGTCATATTGCATGGTACCCATTCCACGGGTCTCAACTCTCCAGGTTTAAGGTATTCTTCCTTCAGCTAAAATATGCATGTGGAACCCAGAGTATTATCAACCGTGTGATCGGGAGACGTGTTCCAATATGTGTCAGTTTTCGTCCCCTGGTACTCGGGTGCAACATTCCAGATGCTTTACTAACCCCCTCCCGACTTGGAGAGTCAGTGCCTTTAACCTCCTGTTTGGCCCAGTTTGCAATTTCTGCGGAAGATGAAGAGGAATAGGGAGAACCAATGACAGACTAGATGGAGGTGTCTGGATGGGCAAATTTAACTCTCATTTCGCACCAGGAAGAGGAATTAACCAAAGGCTCAGCGTGCCGTGCCGGAACCAGATTAGGGCCTGAAGCAATCCTGCGGTGTTGCGGCCAGCTCACGAGAAAGCGAGTTGAAGAAAGGAGCTCAGGGTCACTGTAATTCACAAACCTGCAGTTATAAATGACAGCTATCGTCCAAAAATATACTGAAGTAAGGCTGCCAAGAGGACTTTAAAGTGGGGCAGAATTGCAGGAAACCGATTTCAGGAGGTAGACTGGAATTGCATTTAAAGCATAGGAAAAGAGGCAGAACGTCCACAATGATGCACTTGGCCAAAAAGGGCGTATGCGTTTTTTCCTGAATATATTCAGGAAAAAACGCATACGCCCTTTTTGGCCAACCAAGCAAGCTTGCAAAGGAAATCTGCACTACAATGAAGTCTCATTTCCCCCCGGTCTAAAGGGCCATCTGAAAAAAGTGTAAAATCCAGAAAGGCAGGACACGCCATGGAGAACTGGGAGCCTTGTTATGCTGATGGGCGGGATGTAAATTGCCAACAGCCATTCCGGAGATGTGTATGGTGTTTCCTGAAATATCTAAAAAACAAAGCAACAGAGCCTAGGGCACTTCCACTTATGGTCCTATAGCTTAGGGAAATTAAAATCAAAAAGACAGAGCTGCCCCAAAGGTTGGGACGTCTCTGTTTACAAGAAACTCTTTTACGGTACAAGTTCAATATCGCAGAAAGTGAAAAATGGATAAAGAAGTTGTGGTACTTACGTACAATGCAATATCACTCAGCAAGGAAATCTATGTCATCAGGCCCGTAGCAGCATAATGAGTGGATTCAGGTATGATGATTCTAACTGAAATAAGTCACACAGAAAAAGAAACATCATAAGATATCACTAATACACGGAATGTAAACTTGGCTACACAGGAACTGAATTCCAAAACAGAACAGGGTCTCAAATTTAGAAACCCAACTTATGCTTGCTTAAGGCGAAAGGTGAGTTGGGGTGCTGCATAAAACCAGAGATTGAAATGAGCACAGATAAAGTTCCTTAAGCCAAATATGGAATAGACAAGAGCTACTCCTTGCTCAACGAAATGGACTCAACACCCCATATTAAACGCCTAAGAATGTACCTGACTAGGAAGTATCTTAAAACCTATGGATTGCTATGTCTCCGAAAGAGAATCAAGCGTGTGTACAGGGGCATAAACGCAGCAGTGATAGGACTGGAGACGTTCGGTGAGCAAATGAAGACCCGTTGAAGTCATATTGCATGGTACCCATTCCACGGGTGTCAACTCTCCAGGTTTAAGGTATTCTTCCTTCAGCTAAAACATGCATGTGGAACCCAGAGTATGATCAACCGTGTGATCGGGAGACGTGTTCCAATATGTGTCAGTTTTCGTCCCCTGGTACTCGGGTGCAACATTCCAGACGCTTTACTAACACTCTCCCGACTTGGAGAGTCAGTGCCTTTAACCTCCTGTTTGGCCCAGTTTGCAATTTCTGCGGAAGATGAACAGGAATAGGGAGAACCAATGACAGACTAGCTGGAGGTGTCTGGACGGGCAAATTTAACTCTCATTTCCCACCAGGAAGAGGAATTAACCAAAGGCTCAGCATGCCGAGCCGGAACCAGATTAGGGCCTGAAGCCATCCTGCGGTGTTGCGGCCAGCTCACGAGAAAGCGAGTTGAAGAAAGGAGCTCAGGGGCACTGTAATTCACAAACCTGCAGAGTTATAAATGACAGCTATCGTCCAAAAATATACTGAAGTAAGGCTGCCAAGAGGACTTGAAAGCGGGGCAGAATTGCAGGAAACCGATTTCACGAGGTAGACTGGAATTGCATTTAAAGCATAGGAAAAGAGGCAGAACGTCCACAATGATGCACTTGGCCAAAAAGGGTGTATGCGTTTTTTCCTGAATATATTCAGGAAAAAACGCATACGCCCTTTATGGCCAACCAAGCAAGCTTGCAAAGGAAATCTGCACTACAATGAAGTCTCACTTCCCCCCGGTCAAAAGGGCCATCTGAAAAAAGTGTAAAATCCAGAAAGGCAGGACAGGCCATGGAGAACTGGGAGCCTTGTTATGCTGATGGGCGGGATGTAAATTGCCAACAGCCACTCGGGAGAAGTGTATGGTGTTTCCTGAAACATCTAAAAATCAAAGCAACAGAGCCTAGGGCACTTCCACTTATGGTCCTATAGCTTAGGGAAATTAAAAGCAAAAAGACACAGCCACCCCAAAGGTTGGGACGGCTCTCTTTACAAGAACCTGGTTTACGGTACAAGTTCAATATCGCAGAAAGTGAAAAATGGATAAAGAAGTTGTGGTACTTACGTACAATGCAGTATCACTCAGCAATGAAATCTATGTCATCAGGCCCGTAGCAGCATAATGAGTGGATTCAGGTACGATGATTCTAACTGAAATAAGTCACACAGAAAAAGAAACATCATAAGATATCACTAATACACGGAATGTAAACTTGGCTACACATGAACTGAATTACAAAACAGAACAGGGTCTCAAATTTAGAAACCCAACTTATGCTTGCTTAAGGGGAAAGGTGAGTTGGGGTGCTGCATAAAACCAGAGATTGAAATGAGCACAGATAAAGTTCCTTAAGCCAAATATGGAATAGACAAGAGCTACTCCTTGCTCTAGGAAATGGACTCAACACACCATATTAAATGCCTAAGAGTGTACCTGACTAGGAAGTATCTTAAAACCTATGGATTGCTATGTCTCCGAAAGAAAATCAAGCGTGTGTACAGGGACATAAACGCAGCAGTGATAGGATTGGAGAGGTTCGCTGAGCAAATGAAGACCCTTAGAAGTCATATTGCATGGTACCCATTCCAAGGGTCTCAACTCTCCAGGTTTAAGGGATTCTTCCTTCAGCTAAAACATGCATGTGGAACCCAGAGTATGATCAACCGTGTGATCGGGAGACGTGTTCCAATATGTGTCAGTTTTCGTCCCCTGGTACTCGGGTGCAACATTCCAGACGCTTTACTAACACTCTCCCGACTTGGAGAGTCAGTGCCTTTAACCTCCTGTTTGGCCCAGTTTGCAATTTCTGCGGAAGATGAACAGGAATAGGGAGAACCAATGAGAGACTAGCTGGAGGTGTCTGGACGGGCAAATTTAACTCTCATTTCGCACCAGGAAGAGGAATTAACCAAAGGCTCAGCGTGCCGTGCCGGAACCAGATTAGGGCCTGAAGCCATCATGCGGTGTTGCGGCCAGCTCACGAGAAAGCGAGTTGAAGAAAGGAGCTCAGGGGCACTGTAATTCACAAACCTGCAGAGTTATAAATGACAGCTATCGTCCAAAAATATACTGAAGTAAGACTGCCAAGAGGACTTGAAAGCGGGGCAGAATTGCAGGAAACCGATTTCAGGAGGTAGACTGGAATTGCATTTAAAGCATAGGAAAAGAGGCAGAACGTCCACAATGATGCACTTGGCCAAAAAGGGCATATGCGTTTTTTCCTGAATATATTCAGGAAAAAACGCATACGCCCTTTTTGGCCAACCAAGCAAGCTTGCAAAGGAAATCTGCACTACAATGAAGTCTCACTTCCCCCACCCGGCCCCGGTCAAAAGGGCCATCTGAAAAAAGTGAAAAATCCAGAAACGCAGGACAGGCCATGGAGAACTTGGAGCCTTGTTATGCTGATGGGCGGGATGTAAATTGCCAACAGCCATTCCGGAGAAGTGTATGGTGTTTCCTGAAACATCTAAAAAACAAAGCAACAGAGCCTAGGGCACTTCCACTTATGGTCCTATAGCTTAGGGAAATTAAAATCAAAAAGACACAGCCACCCCAAAGGTTGGGACGGCTCTCTTTACAAGAACCTGTTTTACAGTACAAGTTCAATATCGCAGAAAGTGAAAAATGGATAAAGAATTTGTGGTACTTACGTACAATGCAGTATCACTCAGCAATGAAATCTATGTCATCAGGCCCGTAGCAGCATAATGAGTGGATTCAGGTATGATGATTCTAACTGAAATAAGTCACACAGAAAAAGAAACATCATAAGATATCACTAATACACGGAATGTAAACTTGGCTACATAGGAATTGAATTACAAAACAGAACAGGGTCTCAAATTTAGAAAACCAACTTATGCTTGCTTAACAGGAAAGGTGAGTTGGGGTGCTGCATAAAACCAGAGATTGAAATGAGCACAGATAAAGTTCCTTAAGCCAAATATGGAATAGACAACAGCTACCCCTTGCTCAACGAAACGGACTCGTCACCCCATATTAAACACCTAAAAATGTACCTGACTAGTAAGTAGCTTAAAACGTAAGGAATGCTATGTCTCTGAAAGAGAATCAAGCGTGTGTACAGGGGCATAAACGCAGCAGTGATAGGATTGGAGAGTTTCGGTGTGCAAATGAAGAGCCTTTGAAGTCATATTGCATGGTAACCATTCCACGGGTGTCAACTCTCCAGGTTTAAGGGATTCTTCCTTCAGCTAAAACATGCATGTGGAACCCAGAGTATGATCAAGCGTGTGATCGGGAGACGTGTTCCAATATGTGTCAGTTTTCATTCTCTGGTACTCGGGTGCAACATTCCAGACGCTTTACTAACACTCTCCCGACTTGGAGAGTCAGTGCCTTTAACCTCCTGTTTGGCCCAGTTTGCAATTTCTGCGGAAGATCAACAGGAATAGGGAGAACCAATGAGAGACTAGCTGGAGGTGTCTGGACGGGCAAATTTAACTCTCATTTCCCACCAGGAGGAGGAATTAACCAAAGGCTCAGCGTGCCGTGCCGGAACCAGATTAGGGCCTGAAGCAACCCTGCGGTGTTGCGGCCAGCTCATGAGAAAGTGAGTTGAAGAAAGGACCTCAGGGGCACTGTAATTCACAAACCTGCAGAGTTATAAATGACAGCTATCGACCAATAATATACTAAAGTAAGGCTGCCAAGAGGACTTGAAAGCGGGGCAGAATTGCAGGAAACCGATTTCAGGAGGTAGACTGGAATTGCATTTAAAGCATAGGAAAAGAGGCAGAACGTCCACAATGATGCACTTGGCCAAAAAGGGTGTATGCGTTTTTTCCTGAATATATTCAGGAAAAAACGCATATGCCCTTTATGGCCAACCAAGCAAGCTTGCAAAGGAAATCTGCACTACAATGAAGTCTCACTTCCCCCCGGTCAAAAGGGCCATCTGAAAAAAGTGTAAAATCCAGAAAGGCAGGACAGGCCATGGAGAACTGGGAGCCTTGTTATGCTGATGGGCGGGATGTAAATTGCCAACAGCCACTCGGGAGAAGTGTATGGTGTTTCCTGAAACATCTAAAAATCAAAGCAACAGAGCCTAGGGCACTTCCACTTATGGTCCTATAGCTTAGGGAAATTAAAAGCAAAAAGACACAGCCACCCCAAAGGTTGGGACGGCTCTCTTTACAAGAACCTGGTTTACGGTACAAGTTCAATATCGCAGAAAGTGAAAAATGGATAAAGAAGTTGTGGTACTTACGTACAATGCAGTATCACACAGCAATGAAATCTATGTCATCAGGCCCGTAGCAGCATAATGAGTGGATTCAGGTACGATGATTCTAACTGAAATAAGTCACACAGAAAAAGAAACATCATAAGATATCACTAATACACGGAATGTAAACTTGGCTACACAGGAACTGAATTACAAAACAGAACAGGGTCTCAAATTTAGAAAACCAACTTATGCTTGCTTAAGGGGAAAGGTGAGTTGGGGTGCTGCATAAAACCAGAGATTGAAATGAGCACAGATAAAGTTCCTTAAGCCAAATATGGAATAGACAAGAGCTACTCCTTGCTCAACGAAATGGACTCAACACACCATATTAAATGCCTAAGAGTGTACCTGACTAGGAAGTAACTTAAAACCTATGGATTGCTATGTCTCCGAAAGAAAATCAAGCGTGTGTACAGGGGCATAAACGCAGCAGTGATAGGATTGGAGAGGTTCGCTGAGCAAATGAAGACCCTTTGAAATCATATTGCATGGTACCCATTCCACGGGTCTCAACTCTCCAGGTTTAAGGTATTCTTCCTTCAGCTAAAACATGCATTTGGAACCCAGAGTATGATCAACCGTGTGATCAGGAGACGTGTTCCAATATGTGTCAGTTTTCATCCCCTGGTACTCGGGTGCAACATTCCAGACGCTTTACTAACACTCTCCCGACTTGGAGAGTCAGTGCCTTTAACCTCCTGTTTGGCCCAGTTTGCAATTTCTGCGGAAGATGAACCGGAATAGGGAGAACCAATGAGAGACTAGCTGGAGGGGTCTGGACGGGCAAATTTAACTCTCATTTCCCACCAGGAAGAGGAATTAACCAAAGGCTCAGCGTGCCGTGCCGGAACCAGATTAGGGCCTGAAGCCATCCTGCAGTGTTGCGGCCAGCTCACGAGAAAGCGAGTTGAAGAAAGGAGCTCAGGGGCACTGTAATTCACAAACCTGCAGAGTTATAAATGACAGCTATCGTCCAAAAATATACTGAAGTAAGGCTGCCAAGAGGACTTGAAAGCGGGGCAGAATTGCAGGAAACCGATTTCAGGAGGTAGACTGGAATTGCATTGAAAGCATAGGAAAAGAGGCAGAACGTCCACAATGATGCACTTGGCCAAAAAGGGCGTATGCGTTTTTTCCTGAATATATTCAGGAAAAAACGCATACGCCCTTTTTGGCCAACCAAGCAAGCTTGCAAAGGAAATCTGCACTACAATGAAGTCTCACTTCCCCCCGGTCAAAAGGGCCATCTGAAAAAAGTGTAAACTCCATAAAGGCAGGACAGCCCATGGAGAACTGCGAGCCTTGTTATGCTGATGGGCGGGATGTAAATTGCCAACAGCCACTCGGGAGAAGTGTATGGTGTTTCCTGAAACATCTAAAAAACAAAGCAACAGAGCCTAGGGCACTTCCACTTATGGTCCTATAGCTTAGGGAAATTAAAATCAAAAAGACACAGCCACCCCAAAGGTTGGGACGGCTCTGTTTACAAGAACCTGGTTTACGGTACAAGTTCAATATCGCAGAAAGTGAAAAATGGATAAAGAAGTTGTGGTACTTACGTACAATGCAGTATCACTCAGCAATGAAATCTATGTCATCAGGCCCGTAGCAGCATAATGAGTGGATCCAGGTACGATGATTCTAACTGAAATAAGTCACACAGAAAAAGAAACATCATAAGATATCACTAATACACGGAATGTAAACTTGGCTACACAGGAACTGAATTCCAAAACAGAACAGGGTCTCAAATTTAGAAACCCAACTTATGCTTGCTTAAGGGGAAAGGTGAGTTGGGGTGCTGCATAAAACCAGAGATTGAAATGAGCACAGATAAAGTTCCTTAAGCCACATATGGAATAGACAAGAGCTACTCCTTGCTCAACGAAATGGACTCAACACCCCATATTAAACGCCTAAGAATGTACCTGACTAGGAAGTATCTTAAAACCTATGGATTGCTATGTCTCTGAAAGAGAATCAAGCGTGTGTACAGGGGCATAAACGCAGCAGTGATAGGACTGGAGAGGTTCGGTGAGCAAATGAAGACCCTTTGAAGTCATATTGCAAGGTACCCATTCCACGGGTCTCAACTCTCCAGGTTTAAGGGATTCTTCCTTCAGCTAAAACATGCATGTGGAACCCAGAGTATGATCAAGCGTGTGATCGGGAGACGTGTTCCAATATGTGTCAGTTTTCGTACCCTGGTACTCGGGTGTAACATTCCAGACGCTTTACTAACACTCTCCCGACTTGGAGAGTCAGTGCCTTTAACCTCCTGTTTGGCCCAGTTTGCAATTTCTGCGGAAGATGAACAGGAATAGGGAGAACCAATGAGAGACTAGCTGGAGGTGTCTGGACGGGCAAATTTAACTCTCATTTCCCACCAGGAAGAGGAATTAACCAAAGGCTCAGCGTGCCGTGCCGGAACCAGATTTGGGCCTGAAGCAATCATGCGGTGTTGCGCCAGCTCACAAGAAAGCGAGTTGAAGAAAGGAGCTCAGGGGCACTGTAATTCACAAACCAGCAGAGTTATAAATGACAGCTATCGTCCAAAAATATACTGAAGTAAGGCTGCCAAGAGGACTTGAAAGCGGGGCAGAATTGCAGGAAACCGATTTCAGGAGGTAGACTGGAATTGCATTTAAAGCATAGGAAAAGAGGCAGAACGTCCACAATGATGCACTTGGCCAAAAAGGGCGTATGCGTTTTTTCCTGAATATATTCAGGAAAAAACGCATACGCCCTTTTTGGCCAACCAAGCAAGCTTGCAAAGGAAATCTGCACTACAATGAAGTCTCACACACCCCGGTCAAAAGGGCCATCTGAAAAAAGTGTAAAATCCAGAAAGGCAGGACAGGCCATGGAGAACTGGGAGCCTTGTTATGCTGATGGGCGGGATGTAAATTGCTAACAACCACTCGGGAGAAGTGTATGGTGTTTCCTGAAACATCTAAAAATCAAAGCAGCAGAGCCTAGGGCACTTCCACTTATGGTCCTATAGCTTAGGGAAATTAAAATCAAAAAGACAGAGCCACCCAAAAGGTTGGGACGGCTCTGTTTACAAGAAACTCATTTACGGTACAAGTTCAATATCGCAGAAGTTAAAAATGGATAAAGAAGTTGTGGTACTTACGTACAATGCAATATCACTCAGCAATGAAATCTATGTCATCAGGCCCGTAGCAGCATAATGTGTGGATTCATGTACGATGATTCTAACTGAAATAAGTCTCACAGAAAAAGAAACATCATAAGATATCACTAACACACGGAATGTAAACTTGGCTACAGAGGAACTGAATTCCAAAAAAGAACAGGGTCTCAAATTTAGAAAACCAACTTATGCTTGCTTAAGGGGAAAGGTGAGTTGGGGTGCTGCATAAAACCAGAGATTGAAATGAGCACAGATAAAGTTCCTTAAGCCAAATATGGAATAGACAAGAGCTACTCCTTGCTCAACGAAATGGACTAAACACCCCATGTTAAATGGCTAAAAATGTACCTGACTAGGAAGTATCTTAAAACCTATGGATTGCTATGTATCCGAAAGAGAAAAAGCGTGTGTACAGGGGCATAAACGCAGCAGTGATAGGATTGGAGAGGTTCGGTGAGCAAATGAAGACCCTTTGAAGTCATATTGCATGGTACCCATTCCACGGGTGTCAACTCTCCAGGTTTAAGGTATTCTTCCTTCAGCTAAAATATGCATGTGAACCCAGATTATGATCAACCATGTGATCGGGAGACGTGTTCCAATATGTCTCAGTTTTCGTTCCCTGGTACTCGGGTGCAACATTCCAGACGCTTTACTAACACTCTCCCGTCTTGGACAGTCAGTGCCTTTAACCTCCTGTTTGGCCCAGTTTGCAATTTCTGCGGAAGATGAACAGGAATAGGGAGAATCAATGAGAGACTAGCTGGAGGTGTCTGGACGGGCAAATTTAACTCTCATTTCCCACCAGGAAGAGGAATTAACCAAAGGCTCAGCGTGCCGTGCCGGAACCAGATTAGGGCATGAAGCCATTCTGCGGTGTTGCGGCCAGCTCACGAGAAAGCGAGTTGAAGAAAGGAGATCAGGAGCACTGTAATTCACAAACCTGCAGAGTTATATATGACAGCTATCGTCCAAAAATATACTGAAGTAAGGCTGCCAAGAGGACTTGAAAGCGGGGCAGAATTGCAGGAAACCGATTTCAGGACGTAGACTGGAATTGCATTTAAAGCATAGGAAAAGAGGCAGAACGTCCACAATGATGCACTTGGCCAAAAAGGGCGTATGCGTTTTTTCCTGAATATATTCAGGAAAAAACGCATACGCCCTTTTTGGCCAACCAAGCAAGCTTGCAAAGGAAATCTGCACTACAATGAAGTCTCACTTCCCCCCGGTCAAAAGGGCCATCTGAAAAATGTGTAAACTCCAGAAAGGCAGGACAGGCCATGGAGAACTGGGAGCCTTGTTATGCTGATGGGCGGGATGTAAATTGCCAACAGCCACTCGGGAGAAGTGTATGGTGTTTCCTGAAACATCTAAAAACCAAAGCAACAGAGCCTAGGGCACATCCACTTATGGTCCTATAGCTTAGGGAAATGAAAATCAAAAAGACACAGCCACCCCAAAGATTGGGACGGCTCTGTTTACAAGAAACTCATTTACGGTACAAGTTCAATATCGCACAAAGTGAAAAATGGATAAAGAAGTTGTGGTACTTACGTACAATGCAATATCACTCAGCAAGGAAATCTATGTCATCAGGCCCGTAGCAGCATAATGAGTGGATTCAGGTATGATGATTCTTACTGAAATAAGTCACACAGAAAAAGAAACATCATAAGATATCACTAATACACGGAATGTAAACTTGGCTACACAGGAACTGAATTCCAAAACAGAACAGGGTCTCAAATTTAGAAACCCAACTTATGCTTGCTTAAGGCGAAAGGTGAGTTGGGGTGCTGCATAAAACCAGAGATTGAAATGAGCACAGATAAAGTTCCTTAAGCCAAATATGGAATAGACAAGAGCTACTCCTTGCTCAACGAAATGGACTCAACACCCCATATTAAACGCCTAAGAATGTACCTGACTAGGAAGTATCTTAAAACCTATGGATTGCTATGTCTCCGAAAGAGAATCAAGCGTGTGTACAGGGGCATAAACGCAGCAGTGATAGGACTGGAGACGTTCGGTGAGCAAATGAAGACCCGTTGAAGTCATATTGCATGGTACCCATTCCACGGGTGTCAACTCTCCAGGTTTAAGGTATTCTTCCTTCAGCTAAAACATGCACGTGGAACCCAGAGTATGATCAACCGTGTGATCGGGAGACGTGTTCCAATATGTGTCAGTTTTCGTCCCCTGGTACTCGGGTGCAACATTCCAGACGCTTTACTAACACTCTCCCGACTTGGAGAGTCAGTGCCTTTAACCTCCTGTTTGGCCCAGTTTGCAATTTCTGCGGAAGATGAACAGGAATAGGGAGAACCAATGACAGACTAGCTGGAGGTGTCTGGACGGGCAAATTTAACTCTCATTTCCCACCAGGAAGAGGAATTAACCAAAGGCTCAGCATGCCGTGCCGGAACCAGATTAGGGCCTGAAGCCATCCTGCGGTGTTGCGGCCAGCTCACGAGAAAGCGAGTTGAAGAAAGGAGCTCAGGGGCACTGTAATTCACAAACCTGCAGAGTTATAAATGACAGCTATCGTCCAAAAATATACTGAAGTAAGGCTGCCAAGAGGACTTGAAAGCAGGGCAGAATTGCAGGAAACCGATTTCACGAGGTAGACTGGAATTGCTTTTAAAGCATAGGAAAATAGGCAGAACGTCCACAATGATGCACTTCGCCAAAAAGTGCGTATGCGTTTTTTCCTGAATATATTCAGGAAAAAACGCATACGCCCTTTTTGGCCAACCAAGCAAGCTTGCAAAGGAAATCTGCACTACAATGAAGTCTCACTTCCCCCCGGTCCAAAGGGCCATCTGAAAAAAGTGTAAAATCCAGAAAGGCAGGACAGGCCATGGAGAACTGGGAGCCTTGTTATGATGATGGGCGGGATGTAAATTGCCAACAGCCACTCGGGAGAAGTGTATGGTGTTTCCTGAAACATCTAAAAAACAAAGCAACTGAGCCTAGGGCACTTCCACTTATGGTCCTATAGCCTTGGGAAATTAAAATCAAAAAGACACAACCACCCCAAAGGTTGGGACGGCTCTGTTTACAAGAACCTGGTTTACGGTACAAGTTCAATATCACAGAAAGTGAAAAATGGATAAAGAAGTTGTGGTACTTACGTACAATGCAATATCACTCAGCAAGGAAATCTATGTCATCAGGCCCGTAGCAGCATAATGAGTGGATTCAGGTATGATGATTCTAACTGAAATAAGTCACACAGAAAAAGAAACATCATAAGATATCACTAATACACGGAATGTAAACTTGACTACACAGGAACTGAATTACAAAACAGAACAGGGTCTCAAATTTAGAAACCCAACTTATGCTTGCTTAAGGGGAAAGGTGAGTTGGGGTGCTGCATAAAACCAGAGATTGAAATGAGCACAGATAAAGTTCCTTAAGCCAAATATGGAATAGACAAGAGCTACTCCTTGCTCAACGAAATGGACTCAACACCCCATATTAAACGCCTAAGAATGTACCTGACTAGGAAGTATCTTAAAACCTATGGATTGCTATGTCTCCGAAAGAGAATCAAGCGTGTGTACAGGGGCATAAACGCAGCAGTGATAGGACTGGAGAGGCTCGGTGAGCAAATGAAGACCCTTTGAAGTCATATTGCATGGTACCCATTCCACGGGTCTCAACTCTCCAGGTTTAAGGTATTCTTCCTTCAGCTAAAATATGCATGTGGAACCCAGAGTATTATCAACCGTGTGATCGGGAGACGTGTTCCAATATGTGTCAGTTTTCGTCCCCTGGTACTCGGGTGCAACATTCCAGATGCTTTACTAACCCCCTCCCGACTTGGAGAGTCAGTGCCTTTAACCTCCTGTTTGGCCCAGTTTGCAATTTCTGCGGAAGATGAAGAGGAATAGGGAGAACCAATGACAGACTAGATGGAGGTGTCTGGATGGGCAAATTTAACTCTCATTTCGCACCAGGAAGAGGAATTAACCAAAGGCTCAGCGTGCCGTGCCGGAACCAGATTAGGGCCTGAAGCAATCCTGCGGTGTTGCGGCCAGCTCACGAGAAAGCGAGTTGAAGAAAGGAGCTCAGGGTCACTGTAATTCACAAACCTGCAGTTATAAATGACAGCTATCGTCCAAAAATATACTGAAGTAAGGCTGCCAAGAGGACTTTAAAGTGGGGCAGAATTGCAGGAAACCGATTTCAGGAGGTAGACTGGAATTGCATTTAAAGCATAGGAAAAGAGGCAGAACGTCCACAATGATGCACTTGGCCAAAAAGGGCGTATGCGTTTTTTCCTGAATATATTCAGGAAAAAACGCATACGCCCTTTTTGGCCAACCAAGCAAGCTTGCAAAGGAAATCTGCACTACAATGAAGTCTCATTTCCCCCCGGTCTAAAGGGCCATCTGAAAAAAGTGTAAAATCCAGAAAGGCAGGACACGCCATGGAGAACTGGGAGCCTTGTTATGCTGATGGGCGGGATGTAAATTGCCAACAGCCATTCCGGAGATGTGTATGGTGTTTCCTGAAATATCTAAAAAACAAAGCAACAGAGCCTAGGGCACTTCCACTTATGGTCCTATAGCTTAGGGAAATTAAAATCAAAAAGACAGAGCTGCCCCAAAGGTTGGGACGTCTCTGTTTACAAGAAACTCTTTTACGGTACAAGTTCAATATCGCAGAAAGTGAAAAATGGATAAAGAAGTTGTGGTACTTACGTACAATGCAATATCACTCAGCAAGGAAATCTATGTCATCAGGCCCGTAGCAGCATAATGAGTGGATTCAGGTATGATGATTCTAACTGAAATAAGTCACACAGAAAAAGAAACATCATAAGATATCACTAATACACGGAATGTAAACTTGGCTACACAGGAACTGAATTCCAAAACAGAACAGGGTCTCAAATTTAGAAACCCAACTTATGCTTGCTTAAGGCGAAAGGTGAGTTGGGGTGCTGCATAAAACCAGAGATTGAAATGAGCACAGATAAAGTTCCTTAAGCCAAATATGGAATAGACAAGAGCTACTCCTTGCTCAACGAAATGGACTCAACACCCCATATTAAACGCCTAAGAATGTACCTGACTAGGAAGTATCTTAAAACCTATGGATTGCTATGTCTCCGAAAGAGAATCAAGCGTGTGTACAGGGGCATAAACGCAGCAGTGATAGGACTGGAGACGTTCGGTGAGCAAATGAAGACCCGTTGAAGTCATATTGCATGGTACCCATTCCACGGGTGTCAACTCTCCAGGTTTAAGGTATTCTTCCTTCAGCTAAAACATGCATGTGGAACCCAGAGTATGATCAACCGTGTGATCGGGAGACGTGTTCCAATATGTGTCAGTTTTCGTCCCCTGGTACTCGGGTGCAACATTCCAGACGCTTTACTAACACTCTCCCGACTTGGAGAGTCAGTGCCTTTAACCTCCTGTTTGGCCCAGTTTGCAATTTCTGCGGAAGATGAACAGGAATAGGGAGAACCAATGACAGACTAGCTGGAGGTGTCTGGACGGGCAAATTTAACTCTCATTTCCCACCAGGAAGAGGAATTAACCAAAGGCTCAGCATGCCGAGCCGGAACCAGATTAGGGCCTGAAGCCATCCTGCGGTGTTGCGGCCAGCTCACGAGAAAGCGAGTTGAAGAAAGGAGCTCAGGGGCACTGTAATTCACAAACCTGCAGAGTTATAAATGACAGCTATCGTCCAAAAATATACTGAAGTAAGGCTGCCAAGAGGACTTGAAAGCAGGGCAGAATTGCAGGAAACCGATTTCACGAGGTAGACTGGAATTGCATTTAAAGCATAGGAAAATAGGCAGAACGTCCACAATGATGCACTTCGCCAAAAAGTGCGTATGCGTTTTTTCCTGAATATATTCAGGAAAAAACGCATACGCCCTTTTTGGCCAACCAAGCAAGCTTGCAAAGGAAATCTGCACTACAATGAAGTCTCACTTCCCCCCGGTCCAAAGGGCCATCTGAAAAAAGTGTAAAATCCAGAAAGGCAGGACAGGCCATGGAGAACTGGGAGCCTTGTTATGATGATGGGCGGGATGTAAATTGCCAACAGCCACTCGGGAGAAGTGTATGGTGTTTCCTGAAACATCTAAAAAACAAAGCAACAGAGCCTAGGGCACTTCCACTTATGGTCCTATAGCTTAGGGAAATTAAAATCAAAAAGACACAACCACCCCAAAGGTTGGGACGGCTCTGTTTACAAGAACCTGGTTTACGGTACAAGTTCAATATCACAGAAAGTGAAAAATGGATAAAGAAGTTGTGGTACTTACGTACAATGCAATATCACTCAGCAAGGAAATCTATGTCATCAGGCCCGTAGCAGCATAATGAGTGGATTCAGGTATGATGATTCTAACTGAAATAAGTCACACAGAAAATGAAACATCATAAGATATCACTAATACACGGAATGTAAACTTGACTACACAGGAACTGAATTACAAAACAGAACAGGGTCTCAAATTTAGAAACCCAACTTATGCTTGCTTAAGGGGAAAGGTGAGTTGGGGTGCTGCATAAAACCAGAGATTGAAATGAGCACAGATAAAGTTCCTTAAGCCAAATATGGAATAGACAAGAGCTACTCCTTGCTCAACGAAATGGACTCAACACCCCATATTAAACGCCTAAGAATGTACCTGACTAGGAAGTATCTTAAAACCTATGGATTGCTATGTCTCCGAAAGAGAATCAAGCGTGTGTACAGGGGCATAAACGCAGCAGTGATAGGACTGGAGAGGCTCGGTGAGCAAATGAAGACCCTTTGAAGTCATATTGCATGGTACCCATTCCACGGGTCTCAACTCTCCAGGTTTAAGGTATTCTTCCTTCAGCTAAAATATGCATGTGGAACCCAGAGTATTATCAACCGTGTGATCGGGAGACGTGTTCCAATATGTGTCAGTTTTCGTCCCCTGGTACTCGGGTGCAACATTCCAGATGCTTTACTAACCCCCTCCCGACTTGGAGAGTCAGTGCCTTTAACCTCCTGTTTGGCCCAGTTTGCAATTTCTGCGGAAGATGAAGAGGAATAGGGAGAACCAATGACAGACTAGATGGAGGTGTCTGGATGGGCAAATTTAACTCTCATTTCGCACCAGGAAGAGGAATTAACCAAAGGCTCAGCGTGCCGTGCCGGAACCAGATTAGGGCCTGAAGCAATCCTGCGGTGTTGCGGCCAGCTCACGAGAAAGCGAGTTGAAGAAAGGAGCTCAGGGTCACTGTAATTCACAAACCTGCAGTTATAAATGACAGCTATCGTCCAAAAATATACTGAAGTAAGGCTGCCAAGAGGACTTTAAAGTGGGGCAGAATTGCAGGAAACCGATTTCAGGAGGTAGACTGGAATTGCATTTAAAGCATAGGAAAAGAGGCAGAACGTCCACAATGATGCACTTGGCCAAAAAGGGCGTATGCGTTTTTTCCTGAATATATTCAGGAAAAAACGCATACGCCCTTTTTGGCCAACCAAGCAAGCTTGCAAAGGAAATCTGCACTACAATGAAGTCTCATTTCCCCCCGGTCTAAAGGGCCATCTGAAAAAAGTGTAAAATCCAGAAAGGCAGGACACGCCATGGAGAACTGGGAGCCTTGTTATGCTGATGGGCGGGATGTAAACTGCCAACAGCCATTCCGGAGAAGTGTATGGTGTTTCCTGAAATATCTAAAAAACAAAGCAACAGAGCCTAGGGCACTTCCACTTATGGTCCTATAGCTTAGGGAAATTAAAATCAAAAAGACAGAGCTGCCCCAAAGGTTGGGACGTCTCTGTTTACAAGAAACTCTTTTACGGTACAAGTTCAATATCGCAGAAAGTGAAAAATGGATAAAGAAGTTGTGGTACTTACGTACAATGCAATATCACTCAGCAAGGAAATCTATGTCATCAGGCCCGTAGCAGCATAATGAGTGGATTCAGGTATGATGATTCTAACTGAAATAAGTCACACAGAAAAAGAAACATCATAAGATATCACTAATACACGGAATGTAAACTTGGCTACACAGGAACTGAATTACAAAACAGAACAGGGTCTCAAATTTAGAAACCCAACTTATGCTTGCTTAAGGGGAAAGGTGAGTTGGGGTGCTGCATAAAACCAGAGATTGAAATGAGCACAGATAAAGTTCCTTAAGCCAAATATGGAATAGACAAGAGCTACTCCTTGCTCAACGAAATGGACTCAACACCCCATATTAAACGCCTAAGAATGTACCTGACTAGGAAGTATCTTAAAACCTATGGATTGCTATGTCTCCGAAAGAGAATCAAGCGTGTGTACAGGGGCATAAACGCAGCAGTGATAGGACTGGAGAGGCTCGGTGAGCAAATGAAGACCCTTTGAAATCATATTGCATGGTACCCATTCCACGGGTCTCAACTCTCCAGGTTTAAGGTATTCTTCCTTCAGCTAAAATATGCATGTGGAACCCAGAGTATTATCAACCGTGTGATCGGGAGACGTGTTCCAATATGTGTCAGTTTTCGTCCCCTGGTACTCGGGTGCAACATTCCAGATGCTTTACTAACCCCCTCCCGACTTGGAGAGTCAGTGCCTTTAACCTCCTGTTTGGCCCAGTTTGCAATTTCTGCGGAAGATGAAGAGGAATAGGGAGAACCAATGACAGACTAGATGGAGGTGTCTGGATGGGCAAATTTAACTCTCATTTCGCACCAGGAAGAGGAATTAACCAAAGGCTCAGCGTGCCGTGCCGGAACCAGATTAGGGCCTGAAGCAATCCTGCGGTGTTGCGGCCAGCTCACGAGAAAGCGAGTTGAAGAAAGGAGCTCAGGGTCACTGTAATTCACAAACCTGCAGTTATAAATGACAGCTATCGTCCAAAAATATACTGAAGTAAGGCTGCCAAGAGGACTTTAAAGTGGGGCAGAATTGCAGGAAACCGATTTCAGGAGGTAGACTGGAATTGCATTTAAAGCATAGGAAAAGAGGCAGAACGTCCACAATGATGCACTTGGCCAAAAAGGGCGTATGCGTTTTTTCCTGAATATATTCAGGAAAAAACGCATACGCCCTTTTTGGCCAACCAAGCAAGCTTGCAAAGGAAATCTGCACTACAATGAAGTCTCATTTCCCCCCGGTCTAAAGGGCCATCTGAAAAAAGTGTAAAATCCAGAAAGGCAGGACACGCCATGGAGAACTGGGAGCCTTGTTATGCTGATGGGCGGGATGTAAATTGCCAACAGCCATTCCGGAGATGTGTATGGTGTTTCCTGAAATATCTAAAAAACAAAGCAACAGAGCCTAGGGCACTTCCACTTATGGTCCTATAGCTTAGGGAAATTAAAATCAAAAAGACAGAGCTGCCCCAAAGGTTGGGACGTCTCTGTTTACAAGAAACTCTTTTACGGTACAAGTTCAATATCGCAGAAAGTGAAAAATGGATAAAGAAGTTGTGGTACTTACGTACAATGCAATATCACTCAGCAAGGAAATCTATGTCATCAGGCCCGTAGCAGCATAATGAGTGGATTCAGGTATGATGATTCTAACTGAAATAAGTCACACAGAAAAAGAAACATCATAAGATATCACTAATACACGGAATGTAAACTTGGCTACACAGGAACTGAATTCCAAAACAGAACAGGGTCTCAAATTTAGAAACCCAACTTATGCTTGCTTAAGGCGAAAGGTGAGTTGGGGTGCTGCATAAAACCAGAGATTGAAATGAGCACAGATAAAGTTCCTTAAGCCAAATATGGAATAGACAAGAGCTACTCCTTGCTCAACGAAATGGACTCAACACCCCATATTAAACGCCTAAGAATGTACCTGACTAGGAAGTATCTTAAAACCTATGGATTGCTATGTCTCCGAAAGAGAATCAAGCGTGTGTACAGGGGCATAAACGCAGCAGTGATAGGACTGGAGACGTTCGGTGAGCAAATGAAGACCCGTTGAAGTCATATTGCATGGTACCCATTCCACGGGTGTCAACTCTCCAGGTTTAAGGTATTCTTCCTTCAGCTAAAACATGCATGTGGAACCCAGAGTATGATCAACCGTGTGATCGGGAGACGTGTTCCAATATGTGTCAGTTTTCGTCCCCTGGTACTCGGGTGCAACATTCCAGACGCTTTACTAACACTCTCCCGACTTGGAGAGTCAGTGCCTTTAACCTCCTGTTTGGCCCAGTTTGCAATTTCTGCGGAAGATGAACAGGAATAGGGAGAACCAATGACAGACTAGCTGGAGGTGTCTGGACGGGCAAATTTAACTCTCATTTCCCACCAGGAAGAGGAATTAACCAAAGGCTCAGCATGCCGAGCCGGAACCAGATTAGGGCCTGAAGCCATCCTGCGGTGTTGCGGCCAGCTCACGAGAAAGCGAGTTGAAGAAAGGAGCTCAGGGGCACTGTAATTCACAAACCTGCAGAGTTATAAATGACAGCTATCGTCCAAAAATATACTGAAGTAAGGCTGCCAAGAGGACTTGAAAGCAGGGCAGAATTGCAGGAAACCGATTTCACGAGGTAGACTGGAATTGCATTTAAAGCATAGGAAAATAGGCAGAACGTCCACAATGATGCACTTCGCCAAAAAGTGCGTATGCGTTTTTTCCTGAATATATTCAGGAAAAAACGCATACGCCCTTTTTGGCCAACCAAGCAAGCTTGCAAAGGAAATCTGCACTACAATGAAGTCTCACTTCCCCCCGGTCCAAAGGGCCATCTGAAAAAAGTGTAAAATCCAGAAAGGCAGGACAGGCCATGGAGAACTGGGAGCCTTGTTATGATGATGGGCGGGATGTAAATTGCCAACAGCCACTCGGGAGAAGTGTATGGTGTTTCCTGAAACATCTAAAAAACAAAGCAACAGAGCCTAGGGCACTTCCACTTATGGTCCTATAGCTTAGGGAAATTAAAATCAAAAAGACACAACCACCCCAAAGGTTGGGACGGCTCTGTTTACAAGAACCTGGTTTACGGTACAAGTTCAATATCACAGAAAGTGAAAAATGGATAAAGAAGTTGTGGTACTTACGTACAATGCAATATCACTCAGCAAGGAAATCTATGTCATCAGGCCCGTAGCAGCATAATGAGTGGATTCAGGTATGATGATTCTAACTGAAATAAGTCACACAGAAAATGAAACATCATAAGATATCACTAATACACGGAATGTAAACTTGACTACACAGGAACTGAATTACAAAACAGAACAGGGTCTCAAATTTAGAAACCCAACTTATGCTTGCTTAAGGGGAAAGGTGAGTTGGGGTGCTGCATAAAACCAGAGATTGAAATGAGCACAGATAAAGTTCCTTAAGCCAAATATGGAATAGACAAGAGCTACTCCTTGCTCAACGAAATGGACTCAACACCCCATATTAAACGCCTAAGAATGTACCTGACTAGGAAGTATCTTAAAACCTATGGATTGCTATGTCTCCGAAAGAGAATCAAGCGTGTGTACAGGGGCATAAACGCAGCAGTGATAGGACTGGAGAGGCTCGGTGAGCAAATGAAGACCCTTTGAAGTCATATTGCATGGTACCCATTCCACGGGTCTCAACTCTCCAGGTTTAAGGTATTCTTCCTTCAGCTAAAATATGCATGTGGAACCCAGAGTATTATCAACCGTGTGATCGGGAGACGTGTTCCAATATGTGTCAGTTTTCGTCCCCTGGTACTCGGGTGCAACATTCCAGATGCTTTACTAACCCCCTCCCGACTTGGAGAGTCAGTGCCTTTAACCTCCTGTTTGGCCCAGTTTGCAATTTCTGCGGAAGATGAAGAGGAATAGGGAGAACCAATGACAGACTAGATGGAGGTGTCTGGATGGGCAAATTTAACTCTCATTTCGCACCAGGAAGAGGAATTAACCAAAGGCTCAGCGTGCCGTGCCGGAACCAGATTAGGGCCTGAAGCAATCCTGCGGTGTTGCGGCCAGCTCACGAGAAAGCGAGTTGAAGAAAGGAGCTCAGGGTCACTGTAATTCACAAACCTGCAGTTATAAATGACAGCTATCGTCCAAAAATATACTGAAGTAAGGCTGCCAAGAGGACTTTAAAGTGGGGCAGAATTGCAGGAAACCGATTTCAGGAGGTAGACTGGAATTGCATTTAAAGCATAGGAAAAGAGGCAGAACGTCCACAATGATGCACTTGGCCAAAAAGGGCGTATGCGTTTTTTCCTGAATATATTCAGGAAAAAACGCATACGCCCTTTTTGGCCAACCAAGCAAGCTTGCAAAGGAAATCTGCACTACAATGAAGTCTCATTTCCCCCCGGTCTAAAGGGCCATCTGAAAAAAGTGTAAAATCCAGAAAGGCAGGACACGCCATGGAGAACTGGGAGCCTTGTTATGCTGATGGGCGGGATGTAAACTGCCAACAGCCATTCCGGAGAAGTGTATGGTGTTTCCTGAAATATCTAAAAAACAAAGCAACAGAGCCTAGGGCACTTCCACTTATGGTCCTATAGCTTAGGGAAATTAAAATCAAAAAGACAGAGCTGCCCCAAAGGTTGGGACGTCTCTGTTTACAAGAAACTCTTTTACGGTACAAGTTCAATATCGCAGAAAGTGAAAAATGGATAAAGAAGTTGTGGTACTTACGTACAATGCAATATCACTCAGCAAGGAAATCTATGTCATCAGGCCCGTAGCAGCATAATGAGTGGATTCAGGTATGATGATTCTAACTGAAATAAGTCACACAGAAAAAGAAACATCATAAGATATCACTAATACACGGAATGTAAACTTGGCTACACAGGAACTGAATTACAAAACAGAACAGGGTCTCAAATTTAGAAACCCAACTTATGCTTGCTTAAGGGGAAAGGTGAGTTGGGGTGCTGCATAAAACCAGAGATTGAAATGAGCACAGATAAAGTTCCTTAAGCCAAATATGGAATAGACAAGAGCTACTCCTTGCTCAACGAAATGGACTCAACACCCCATATTAAACGCCTAAGAATGTACCTGACTAGGAAGTATCTTAAAACCTATGGATTGCTATGTCTCCGAAAGAGAATCAAGCGTGTGTACAGGGGCATAAACGCAGCAGTGATAGGACTGGAGAGGCTCGGTGAGCAAATGAAGACCCTTTGAAATCATATTGCATGGTACCCATTCCACGGGTCTCAACTCTCCAGGTTTAAGGTATTCTTCCTTCAGCTAAAATATGCATGTGGAACCCAGAGTATTATCAACCGTGTGATCGGGAGACGTGTTCCAATATGTGTCAGTTTTCGTCCCCTGGTACTCGGGTGCAACATTCCAGATGCTTTACTAACCCCCTCCCGACTTGGAGAGTCAGTGCCTTTAACCTCCTGTTTGGCCCAGTTTGCAATTTCTGCGGAAGATGAAGAGGAATAGGGAGAACCAATGACAGACTAGATGGAGGTGTCTGGATGGGCAAATTTAACTCTCATTTCGCACCAGGAAGAGGAATTAACCAAAGGCTCAGCGTGCCGTGCCGGAACCAGATTAGGGCCTGAAGCAATCCTGCGGTGTTGCGGCCAGCTCACGAGAAAGCGAGTTGAAGAAAGGAGCTCAGGGTCACTGTAATTCACAAACCTGCAGTTATAAATGACAGCTATCGTCCAAAAATATACTGAAGTAAGGCTGCCAAGAGGACTTTAAAGTGGGGCAGAATTGCAGGAAACCGATTTCAGGAGGTAGACTGGAATTGCATTTAAAGCATAGGAAAAGAGGCAGAACGTCCACAATGATGCACTTGGCCAAAAAGGGCGTATGCGTTTTTTCCTGAATATATTCAGGAAAAAACGCATACGCCCTTTTTGGCCAACCAAGCAAGCTTGCAAAGGAAATCTGCACTACAATGAAGTCTCATTTCCCCCCGGTCTAAAGGGCCATCTGAAAAAAGTGTAAAATCCAGAAAGGCAGGACACGCCATGGAGAACTGGGAGCCTTGTTATGCTGATGGGCGGGATGTAAATTGCCAACAGCCATTCCGGAGATGTGTATGGTGTTTCCTGAAATATCTAAAAAACAAAGCAACAGAGCCTAGGGCACTTCCACTTATGGTCCTATAGCTTAGGGAAATTAAAATCAAAAAGACAGAGCTGCCCCAAAGGTTGGGACGTCTCTGTTTACAAGAAACTCTTTTACGGTACAAGTTCAATATCGCAGAAAGTGAAAAATGGATAAAGAAGTTGTGGTACTTACGTACAATGCAATATCACTCAGCAAGGAAATCTATGTCATCAGGCCCGTAGCAGCATAATGAGTGGATTCAGGTATGATGATTCTAACTGAAATAAGTCACACAGAAAAAGAAACATCATAAGATATCACTAATACACGGAATGTAAACTTGGCTACACAGGAACTGAATTCCAAAACAGAACAGGGTCTCAAATTTAGAAACCCAACTTATGCTTGCTTAAGGCGAAAGGTGAGTTGGGGTGCTGCATAAAACCAGAGATTGAAATGAGCACAGATAAAGTTCCTTAAGCCAAATATGGAATAGACAAGAGCTACTCCTTGCTCAACGAAATGGACTCAACACCCCATATTAAACGCCTAAGAATGTACCTGACTAGGAAGTATCTTAAAACCTATGGATTGCTATGTCTCCGAAAGAGAATCAAGCGTGTGTACAGGGGCATAAACGCAGCAGTGATAGGACTGGAGACGTTCGGTGAGCAAATGAAGACCCGTTGAAGTCATATTGCATGGTACCCATTCCACGGGTGTCAACTCTCCAGGTTTAAGGTATTCTTCCTTCAGCTAAAACATGCATGTGGAACCCAGAGTATGATCAACCGTGTGATCGGGAGACGTGTTCCAATATGTGTCAGTTTTCGTCCCCTGGTACTCGGGTGCAACATTCCAGACGCTTTACTAACACTCTCCCGACTTGGAGAGTCAGTGCCTTTAACCTCCTGTTTGGCCCAGTTTGCAATTTCTGCGGAAGATGAACAGGAATAGGGAGAACCAATGACAGACTAGCTGGAGGTGTCTGGACGGGCAAATTTAACTCTCATTTCCCACCAGGAAGAGGAATTAACCAAAGGCTCAGCATGCCGAGCCGGAACCAGATTAGGGCCTGAAGCCATCCTGCGGTGTTGCGGCCAGCTCACGAGAAAGCGAGTTGAAGAAAGGAGCTCAGGGGCACTGTAATTCACAAACCTGCAGAGTTATAAATGACAGCTATCGTCCAAAAATATACTGAAGTAAGGCTGCCAAGAGGACTTGAAAGCAGGGCAGAATTGCAGGAAACCGATTTCACGAGGTAGACTGGAATTGCATTTAAAGCATAGGAAAATAGGCAGAACGTCCACAATGATGCACTTCGCCAAAAAGTGCGTATGCGTTTTTTCCTGAATATATTCAGGAAAAAACGCATACGCCCTTTTTGGCCAACCAAGCAAGCTTGCAAAGGAAATCTGCACTACAATGAAGTCTCACTTCCCCCCGGTCCAAAGGGCCATCTGAAAAAAGTGTAAAATCCAGAAAGGCAGGACAGGCCATGGAGAACTGGGAGCCTTGTTATGATGATGGGCGGGATGTAAATTGCCAACAGCCACTCGGGAGAAGTGTATGGTGTTTCCTGAAACATCTAAAAAACAAAGCAACAGAGCCTAGGGCACTTCCACTTATGGTCCTATAGCTTAGGGAAATTAAAATCAAAAAGACACAACCACCCCAAAGGTTGGGACGGCTCTGTTTACAAGAACCTGGTTTACGGTACAAGTTCAATATCACAGAAAGTGAAAAATGGATAAAGAAGTTGTGGTACTTACGTACAATGCAATATCACTCAGCAAGGAAATCTATGTCATCAGGCCCGTAGCAGCATAATGAGTGGATTCAGGTATGATGATTCTAACTGAAATAAGTCACACAGAAAATGAAACATCATAAGATATCACTAATACACGGAATGTAAACTTGACTACACAGGAACTGAATTACAAAACAGAACAGGGTCTCAAATTTAGAAACCCAACTTATGCTTGCTTAAGGGGAAAGGTGAGTTGGGGTGCTGCATAAAACCAGAGATTGAAATGAGCACAGATAAAGTTCCTTAAGCCAAATATGGAATAGACAAGAGCTACTCCTTGCTCAACGAAATGGACTCAACACCCCATATTAAACGCCTAAGAATGTACCTGACTAGGAAGTATCTTAAAACCTATGGATTGCTATGTCTCCGAAAGAGAATCAAGCGTGTGTACAGGGGCATAAACGCAGCAGTGATAGGACTGGAGAGGCTCGGTGAGCAAATGAAGACCCTTTGAAGTCATATTGCATGGTACCCATTCCACGGGTCTCAACTCTCCAGGTTTAAGGTATTCTTCCTTCAGCTAAAATATGCATGTGGAACCCAGAGTATTATCAACCGTGTGATCGGGAGACGTGTTCCAATATGTGTCAGTTTTCGTCCCCTGGTACTCGGGTGCAACATTCCAGATGCTTTACTAACCCCCTCCCGACTTGGAGAGTCAGTGCCTTTAACCTCCTGTTTGGCCCAGTTTGCAATTTCTGCGGAAGATGAAGAGGAATAGGGAGAACCAATGACAGACTAGATGGAGGTGTCTGGATGGGCAAATTTAACTCTCATTTCGCACCAGGAAGAGGAATTAACCAAAGGCTCAGCGTGCCGTGCCGGAACCAGATTAGGGCCTGAAGCAATCCTGCGGTGTTGCGGCCAGCTCACGAGAAAGCGAGTTGAAGAAAGGAGCTCAGGGTCACTGTAATTCACAAACCTGCAGTTATAAATGACAGCTATCGTCCAAAAATATACTGAAGTAAGGCTGCCAAGAGGACTTTAAAGTGGGGCAGAATTGCAGGAAACCGATTTCAGGAGGTAGACTGGAATTGCATTTAAAGCATAGGAAAAGAGGCAGAACGTCCACAATGATGCACTTGGCCAAAAAGGGCGTATGCGTTTTTTCCTGAATATATTCAGGAAAAAACGCATACGCCCTTTTTGGCCAACCAAGCAAGCTTGCAAAGGAAATCTGCACTACAATGAAGTCTCATTTCCCCCCGGTCTAAAGGGCCATCTGAAAAAAGTGTAAAATCCAGAAAGGCAGGACACGCCATGGAGAACTGGGAGCCTTGTTATGCTGATGGGCGGGATGTAAACTGCCAACAGCCATTCCGGAGAAGTGTATGGTGTTTCCTGAAATATCTAAAAAACAAAGCAACAGAGCCTAGGGCACTTCCACTTATGGTCCTATAGCTTAGGGAAATTAAAATCAAAAAGACAGAGCTGCCCCAAAGGTTGGGACGTCTCTGTTTACAAGAAACTCTTTTACGGTACAAGTTCAATATCGCAGAAAGTGAAAAATGGATAAAGAAGTTGTGGTACTTACGTACAATGCAATATCACTCAGCAAGGAAATCTATGTCATCAGGCCCGTAGCAGCATAATGAGTGGATTCAGGTATGATGATTCTAACTGAAATAAGTCACACAGAAAAAGAAACATCATAAGATATCACTAATACACGGAATGTAAACTTGGCTACACAGGAACTGAATTACAAAACAGAACAGGGTCTCAAATTTAGAAACCCAACTTATGCTTGCTTAAGGGGAAAGGTGAGTTGGGGTGCTGCATAAAACCAGAGATTGAAATGAGCACAGATAAAGTTCCTTAAGCCAAATATGGAATAGACAAGAGCTACTCCTTGCTCAACGAAATGGACTCAACACCCCATATTAAACGCCTAAGAATGTACCTGACTAGGAAGTATCTTAAAACCTATGGATTGCTATGTCTCCGAAAGAGAATCAAGCGTGTGTACAGGGGCATAAACGCAGCAGTGATAGGACTGGAGAGGCTCGGTGAGCAAATGAAGACCCTTTGAAATCATATTGCATGGTACCCATTCCACGGGTCTCAACTCTCCAGGTTTAAGGTATTCTTCCTTCAGCTAAAATATGCATGTGGAACCCAGAGTATTATCAACCGTGTGATCGGGAGACGTGTTCCAATATGTGTCAGTTTTCGTCCCCTGGTACTCGGGTGCAACATTCCAGATGCTTTACTAACCCCCTCCCGACTTGGAGAGTCAGTGCCTTTAACCTCCTGTTTGGCCCAGTTTGCAATTTCTGCGGAAGATGAAGAGGAATAGGGAGAACCAATGACAGACTAGATGGAGGTGTCTGGATGGGCAAATTTAACTCTCATTTCGCACCAGGAAGAGGAATTAACCAAAGGCTCAGCGTGCCGTGCCGGAACCAGATTAGGGCCTGAAGCAATCCTGCGGTGTTGCGGCCAGCTCACGAGAAAGCGAGTTGAAGAAAGGAGCTCAGGGTCACTGTAATTCACAAACCTGCAGTTATAAATGACAGCTATCGTCCAAAAATATACTGAAGTAAGGCTGCCAAGAGGACTTTAAAGTGGGGCAGAATTGCAGGAAACCGATTTCAGGAGGTAGACTGGAATTGCATTTAAAGCATAGGAAAAGAGGCAGAACGTCCACAATGATGCACTTGGCCAAAAAGGGCGTATGCGTTTTTTCCTGAATATATTCAGGAAAAAACGCATACGCCCTTTTTGGCCAACCAAGCAAGCTTGCAAAGGAAATCTGCACTACAATGAAGTCTCATTTCCCCCCGGTCTAAAGGGCCATCTGAAAAAAGTGTAAAATCCAGAAAGGCAGGACACGCCATGGAGAACTGGGAGCCTTGTTATGCTGATGGGCGGGATGTAAATTGCCAACAGCCATTCCGGAGATGTGTATGGTGTTTCCTGAAATATCTAAAAAACAAAGCAACAGAGCCTAGGGCACTTCCACTTATGGTCCTATAGCTTAGGGAAATTAAAATCAAAAAGACAGAGCTGCCCCAAAGGTTGGGACGTCTCTGTTTACAAGAAACTCTTTTACGGTACAAGTTCAATATCGCAGAAAGTGAAAAATGGATAAAGAAGTTGTGGTACTTACGTACAATGCAATATCACTCAGCAAGGAAATCTATGTCATCAGGCCCGTAGCAGCATAATGAGTGGATTCAGGTATGATGATTCTAACTGAAATAAGTCACACAGAAAAAGAAACATCATAAGATATCACTAATACACGGAATGTAAACTTGGCTACACAGGAACTGAATTCCAAAACAGAACAGGGTCTCAAATTTAGAAACCCAACTTATGCTTGCTTAAGGCGAAAGGTGAGTTGGGGTGCTGCATAAAACCAGAGATTGAAATGAGCACAGATAAAGTTCCTTAAGCCAAATATGGAATAGACAAGAGCTACTCCTTGCTCAACGAAATGGACTCAACACCCCATATTAAACGCCTAAGAATGTACCTGACTAGGAAGTATCTTAAAACCTATGGATTGCTATGTCTCCGAAAGAGAATCAAGCGTGTGTACAGGGGCATAAACGCAGCAGTGATAGGACTGGAGACGTTCGGTGAGCAAATGAAGACCCGTTGAAGTCATATTGCATGGTACCCATTCCACGGGTGTCAACTCTCCAGGTTTAAGGTATTCTTCCTTCAGCTAAAACATGCATGTGGAACCCAGAGTATGATCAACCGTGTGATCGGGAGACGTGTTCCAATATGTGTCAGTTTTCGTCCCCTGGTACTCGGGTGCAACATTCCAGACGCTTTACTAACACTCTCCCGACTTGGAGAGTCAGTGCCTTTAACCTCCTGTTTGGCCCAGTTTGCAATTTCTGCGGAAGATGAACAGGAATAGGGAGAACCAATGACAGACTAGCTGGAGGTGTCTGGACGGGCAAATTTAACTCTCATTTCCCACCAGGAAGAGGAATTAACCAAAGGCTCAGCATGCCGAGCCGGAACCAGATTAGGGCCTGAAGCCATCCTGCGGTGTTGCGGCCAGCTCACGAGAAAGCGAGTTGAAGAAAGGAGCTCAGGGGCACTGTAATTCACAAACCTGCAGAGTTATAAATGACAGCTATCGTCCAAAAATATACTGAAGTAAGGCTGCCAAGAGGACTTGAAAGCAGGGCAGAATTGCAGGAAACCGATTTCACGAGGTAGACTGGAATTGCATTTAAAGCATAGGAAAATAGGCAGAACGTCCACAATGATGCACTTCGCCAAAAAGTGCGTATGCGTTTTTTCCTGAATATATTCAGGAAAAAACGCATACGCCCTTTTTGGCCAACCAAGCAAGCTTGCAAAGGAAATCTGCACTACAATGAAGTCTCACTTCCCCCCGGTCCAAAGGGCCATCTGAAAAAAGTGTAAAATCCAGAAAGGCAGGACAGGCCATGGAGAACTGGGAGCCTTGTTATGATGATGGGCGGGATGTAAATTGCCAACAGCCACTCGGGAGAAGTGTATGGTGTTTCCTGAAACATCTAAAAAACAAAGCAACAGAGCCTAGGGCACTTCCACTTATGGTCCTATAGCTTAGGGAAATTAAAATCAAAAAGACACAACCACCCCAAAGGTTGGGACGGCTCTGTTTACAAGAACCTGGTTTACGGTACAAGTTCAATATCACAGAAAGTGAAAAATGGATAAAGAAGTTGTGGTACTTACGTACAATGCAATATCACTCAGCAAGGAAATCTATGTCATCAGGCCCGTAGCAGCATAATGAGTGGATTCAGGTATGATGATTCTAACTGAAATAAGTCACACAGAAAATGAAACATCATAAGATATCACTAATACACGGAATGTAAACTTGACTACACAGGAACTGAATTACAAAACAGAACAGGGTCTCAAATTTAGAAACCCAACTTATGCTTGCTTAAGGGGAAAGGTGAGTTGGGGTGCTGCATAAAACCAGAGATTGAAATGAGCACAGATAAAGTTCCTTAAGCCAAATATGGAATAGACAAGAGCTACTCCTTGCTCAACGAAATGGACTCAACACCCCATATTAAACGCCTAAGAATGTACCTGACTAGGAAGTATCTTAAAACCTATGGATTGCTATGTCTCCGAAAGAGAATCAAGCGTGTGTACAGGGGCATAAACGCAGCAGTGATAGGACTGGAGAGGCTCGGTGAGCAAATGAAGACCCTTTGAAGTCATATTGCATGGTACCCATTCCACGGGTCTCAACTCTCCAGGTTTAAGGTATTCTTCCTTCAGCTAAAATATGCATGTGGAACCCAGAGTATTATCAACCGTGTGATCGGGAGACGTGTTCCAATATGTGTCAGTTTTCGTCCCCTGGTACTCGGGTGCAACATTCCAGATGCTTTACTAACCCCCTCCCGACTTGGAGAGTCAGTGCCTTTAACCTCCTGTTTGGCCCAGTTTGCAATTTCTGCGGAAGATGAAGAGGAATAGGGAGAACCAATGACAGACTAGATGGAGGTGTCTGGATGGGCAAATTTAACTCTCATTTCGCACCAGGAAGAGGAATTAACCAAAGGCTCAGCGTGCCGTGCCGGAACCAGATTAGGGCCTGAAGCAATCCTGCGGTGTTGCGGCCAGCTCACGAGAAAGCGAGTTGAAGAAAGGAGCTCAGGGTCACTGTAATTCACAAACCTGCAGTTATAAATGACAGCTATCGTCCAAAAATATACTGAAGTAAGGCTGCCAAGAGGACTTTAAAGTGGGGCAGAATTGCAGGAAACCGATTTCAGGAGGTAGACTGGAATTGCATTTAAAGCATAGGAAAAGAGGCAGAACGTCCACAATGATGCACTTGGCCAAAAAGGGCGTATGCGTTTTTTCCTGAATATATTCAGGAAAAAACGCATACGCCCTTTTTGGCCAACCAAGCAAGCTTGCAAAGGAAATCTGCACTACAATGAAGTCTCATTTCCCCCCGGTCTAAAGGGCCATCTGAAAAAAGTGTAAAATCCAGAAAGGCAGGACACGCCATGGAGAACTGGGAGCCTTGTTATGCTGATGGGCGGGATGTAAATTGCCAACAGCCATTCCGGAGATGTGTATGGTGTTTCCTGAAATATCTAAAAAACAAAGCAACAGAGCCTAGGGCACTTCCACTTATGGTCCTATAGCTTAGGGAAATTAAAATCAAAAAGACAGAGCTGCCCCAAAGGTTGGGACGTCTCTGTTTACAAGAAACTCTTTTACGGTACAAGTTCAATATCGCAGAAAGTGAAAAATGGATAAAGAAGTTGTGGTACTTACGTACAATGCAATATCACTCAGCAAGGAAATCTATGTCATCAGGCCCGTAGCAGCATAATGAGTGGATTCAGGTATGATGATTCTAACTGAAATAAGTCACACAGAAAAAGAAACATCATAAGATATCACTAATACACGGAATGTAAACTTGGCTACACAGGAACTGAATTCCAAAACAGAACAGGGTCTCAAATTTAGAAACCCAACTTATGCTTGCTTAAGGCGAAAGGTGAGTTGGGGTGCTGCATAAAACCAGAGATTGAAATGAGCACAGATAAAGTTCCTTAAGCCAAATATGGAATAGACAAGAGCTACTCCTTGCTCAACGAAATGGACTCAACACCCCATATTAAACGCCTAAGAATGTACCTGACTAGGAAGTATCTTAAAACCTATGGATTGCTATGTCTCCGAAAGAGAATCAAGCGTGTGTACAGGGGCATAAACGCAGCAGTGATAGGACTGGAGACGTTCGGTGAGCAAATGAAGACCCGTTGAAGTCATATTGCATGGTACCCATTCCACGGGTGTCAACTCTCCAGGTTTAAGGTATTCTTCCTTCAGCTAAAACATGCATGTGGAACCCAGAGTATGATCAACCGTGTGATCGGGAGACGTGTTCCAATATGTGTCAGTTTTCGTCCCCTGGTACTCGGGTGCAACATTCCAGACGCTTTACTAACACTCTCCCGACTTGGAGAGTCAGTGCCTTTAACCTCCTGTTTGGCCCAGTTTGCAATTTCTGCGGAAGATGAACAGGAATAGGGAGAACCAATGACAGACTAGCTGGAGGTGTCTGGACGGGCAAATTTAACTCTCATTTCCCACCAGGAAGAGGAATTAACCAAAGGCTCAGCATGCCGAGCCGGAACCAGATTAGGGCCTGAAGCCATCCTGCGGTGTTGCGGCCAGCTCACGAGAAAGCGAGTTGAAGAAAGGAGCTCAGGGGCACTGTAATTCACAAACCTGCAGAGTTATAAATGACAGCTATCGTCCAAAAATATACTGAAGTAAGGCTGCCAAGAGGACTTGAAAGCAGGGCAGAATTGCAGGAAACCGATTTCACGAGGTAGACTGGAATTGCATTTAAAGCATAGGAAAATAGGCAGAACGTCCACAATGATGCACTTCGCCAAAAAGTGCGTATGCGTTTTTTCCTGAATATATTCAGGAAAAAACGCATACGCCCTTTTTGGCCAACCAAGCAAGCTTGCAAAGGAAATCTGCACTACAATGAAGTCTCACTTCCCCCCGGTCCAAAGGGCCATCTGAAAAAAGTGTAAAATCCAGAAAGGCAGGACAGGCCATGGAGAACTGGGAGCCTTGTTATGATGATGGGCGGGATGTAAATTGCCAACAGCCACTCGGGAGAAGTGTATGGTGTTTCCTGAAACATCTAAAAAACAAAGCAACAGAGCCTAGGGCACTTCCACTTATGGTCCTATAGCTTAGGGAAATTAAAATCAAAAAGACACAACCACCCCAAAGGTTGGGACGGCTCTGTTTACAAGAACCTGGTTTACGGTACAAGTTCAATATCACAGAAAGTGAAAAATGGATAAAGAAGTTGTGGTACTTACGTACAATGCAATATCACTCAGCAAGGAAATCTATGTCATCAGGCCCGTAGCAGCATAATGAGTGGATTCAGGTATGATGATTCTAACTGAAATAAGTCACACAGAAAATGAAACATCATAAGATATCACTAATACACGGAATGTAAACTTGACTACACAGGAACTGAATTACAAAACAGAACAGGGTCTCAAATTTAGAAACCCAACTTATGCTTGCTTAAGGGGAAAGGTGAGTTGGGGTGCTGCATAAAACCAGAGATTGAAATGAGCACAGATAAAGTTCCTTAAGCCAAATATGGAATAGACAAGAGCTACTCCTTGCTCAACGAAATGGACTCAACACCCCATATTAAACGCCTAAGAATGTACCTGACTAGGAAGTATCTTAAAACCTATGGATTGCTATGTCTCCGAAAGAGAATCAAGCGTGTGTACAGGGGCATAAACGCAGCAGTGATAGGACTGGAGAGGCTCGGTGAGCAAATGAAGACCCTTTGAAGTCATATTGCATGGTACCCATTCCACGGGTCTCAACTCTCCAGGTTTAAGGTATTCTTCCTTCAGCTAAAATATGCATGTGGAACCCAGAGTATTATCAACCGTGTGATCGGGAGACGTGTTCCAATATGTGTCAGTTTTCGTCCCCTGGTACTCGGGTGCAACATTCCAGATGCTTTACTAACCCCCTCCCGACTTGGAGAGTCAGTGCCTTTAACCTCCTGTTTGGCCCAGTTTGCAATTTCTGCGGAAGATGAAGAGGAATAGGGAGAACCAATGACAGACTAGATGGAGGTGTCTGGATGGGCAAATTTAACTCTCATTTCGCACCAGGAAGAGGAATTAACCAAAGGCTCAGCGTGCCGTGCCGGAACCAGATTAGGGCCTGAAGCAATCCTGCGGTGTTGCGGCCAGCTCACGAGAAAGCGAGTTGAAGAAAGGAGCTCAGGGTCACTGTAATTCACAAACCTGCAGTTATAAATGACAGCTATCGTCCAAAAATATACTGAAGTAAGGCTGCCAAGAGGACTTTAAAGTGGGGCAGAATTGCAGGAAACCGATTTCAGGAGGTAGACTGGAATTGCATTTAAAGCATAGGAAAAGAGGTAGAACGTCCACAATGATGCACTTGGCCAAAAAGGGCGTATGCGTTTTTTCCTGAATATATTCAGGAAAAAACGCATACGCCCTTTTTGGCCAACCAAGCAAGCTTGCAAAGGAAATCTGCACTACAATGAAGTCTCATTTCCCCCCGGTCTAAAGGGCCATCTGAAAAAAGTGTAAAATCCAGAAAGGCAGGACACGCCATGGAGAACTGGGAGCCTTGTTATGCTGATGGGCGGGATGTAAATTGCCAACAGCCATTCCGGAGAAGTGTATGGTGTTTCCTGAAATATCTAAAAAACAAAGCAACAGAGCCTAGGGCACTTCCACTTATGGTCCTATAGCTTAGGGAAATTAAAATCAAAAAGACAGAGCTGCCCCAAAGGTTGGGACGTCTCTGTTTACAAGAAACTCTTTTACGGTACAAGTTCAATATCGCAGAAAGTGAAAAATGGATAAAGAAGTTGTGGTACTTACGTACAATGCAATATCACTCAGCAAGGAAATCTATGTCATCAGGCCCGTAGCAGCATAATGAGTGGATTCAGGTATGATGATTCTAACTGAAATAAGTCACACAGAAAAAGAAACATCATAAGATATCACTAATACACGGAATGTAAACTTGGCTACACAGGAACTGAATTCCAAAACAGAACAGGGTCTCAAATTTAGAAACCCAACTTATGCTTGCTTAAGGCGAAAGGTGAGTTGGGGTGCTGCATAAAACCAGAGATTGAAATGAGCACAGATAAAGTTCCTTAAGCCAAATATGGAATAGACAAGAGCTACTCCTTGCTCAACGAAATGGACTCAACACCCCATATTAAACGCCTAAGAATGTACCTGACTAGGAAGTATCTTAAAACCTATGGATTGCTATGTCTCCGAAAGAGAATCAAGCGTGTGTACAGGGGCATAAACGCAGCAGTGATAGGACTGGAGACGTTCGGTGAGCAAATGAAGACCCGTTGAAGTCATATTGCATGGTACCCATTCCACGGGTGTCAACTCTCCAGGTTTAAGGTATTCTTCCTTCAGCTAAAACATGCATGTGGAACCCAGAGTATGATCAACCGTGTGATCGGGAGACGTGTTCCAATATGTGTCAGTTTTCGTCCCCTGGTACTCGGGTGCAACATTCCAGACGCTTTACTAACACTCTCCCGACTTGGAGAGTCAGTGCCTTTAACCTCCTGTTTGGCCCAGTTTGCAATTTCTGCGGAAGATGAACAGGAATAGGGAGAACCAATGACAGACTAGCTGGAGGTGTCTGGACGGGCAAATTTAACTCTCATTTCCCACCAGGAAGAGGAATTAACCAAAGGCTCAGCATGCCGAGCCGGAACCAGATTAGGGCCTGAAGCCATCCTGCGGTGTTGCGGCCAGCTCACGAGAAAGCGAGTTGAAGAAAGGAGCTCAGGGGCACTGTAATTCACAAACCTGCAGAGTTATAAATGACAGCTATCGTCCAAAAATATACTGAAGTAAGGCTGCCAAGAGGACTTGAAAGCAGGGCAGAATTGCAGGAAACCGATTTCACGAGGTAGACTGGAATTGCATTTAAAGCATAGGAAAAGAGGCAGAACGTCCACAATGATGCACTTGGCCAAAAAGGGCGTATGCGTTTTTTCCTGAATATATTCAGGAAAAAACGCATACGCACTTTTTGGCCAACCAAGCAAGCTTGCAAAGGAAATCTGCACTACAATGAAGTCTCACTTCCCCCCGGTCAAAAGGGCCATCTGAAAAAAGTGTAAAATCCAGAAAGGCAGGACAGGCCATGGAGAACTGGGAGCCTTGTTATGCTGATAGGCGGGATGTAAATTGCCAACAGCCACTCGGGAGAAGTGTATGGTGTTTCCTGAAACATCTAAAAAACAAAGCAACAGAGCCTAGGGCACTTCCACTTATGGTCCTATAGCTTAGTTAATTTAAAATCAAAAAGACACAGCCACCCCAAAGGTTGGGACGGTTCTTTTTACTGGAATCTCTTCTACGGCACAAGTAAATATCCCAGAGAGCAAATAATGGATAAAGAAGTTGCGGTACTTATGTACAACAGAATACCACTCAGCAATGAAATCTATGTCACCAGGCCCGTACCAGCATAATGAGTGGATTGAGGCACGATGATTCTAAGTGAAATAAGTCACACAGAAAAAGAAACATCATAAGGTATCACTAATACACGGAATGTGAACTTGGCTACACAGGAACTGAATTACAAAACAGAACAGGGTCTCAAGTTTAGAAAACTAACTTATGCTTGCTTAAGGGGGAAGGTGAGTTGGGGTGCTGCATTAAACCAGAGTTTGAAATTAGCACAGATACCGTTCCATAAGCCAAATATGGAATAGCAAGACCTACCCCTTGCTCAACGAAATGGATTCAACAATGAGGTATCACCTCACACCTGGTAGAATAGGCATCATAGAAAATCTACAAGCAAAAAATGCTGGAAAGGGTGTGGAGAAAAGGAACCCTCTTCCACTATTGTTGGGAATATAAATTGATACAGTCACTATGGAGAACAATATGGAATTTCTTAAGAAACTAACAATAGAATTACCATATGATACAGCAATCCCAGTACTGGACATATACCCAGACAAAACCATAAATCAAAAAGAGACATTCACCGCAATGTTCATTGCATCACTATTTACAATATCGAGGTAATGGAAGCAACCTAAATGCCCACAGACAGACGAATGCATAAAGCCGTGGTACATATATAAAATGGAATATTACTAAGCCATGAAAAGGAATGAAATTGGGTCATTTGTAGAGACGTCGATGCATCTAGAGACTGTCATACAGAGTGAAGTAAGTCAGAAAGAGAAAAACAAATCTTGTATATTCATGCATATATGTGGAACCTAGAAAACCTGTACAGATTAACCATTTTGCAAGGCATAAATAGAGCAACAGATGTAGACAACAAACGTATGGACAACAAGGGGGGAAAGCTGTTGGGGGGGGTGGTGGGAGGAGTTGAGAGACTGGGATTGGCATGTATACATTTATATGTATAAAATAGATAACCAATAAGAACCTGCTGTATAAAAATATAAAATAAAATTCAAAATTAAAAAGAAATAAAATTTAAAAAATAGAAAAAACAATTATTCCCTTCACATACATGTATTTATATGAATAAATTATTTCCATGCTTATATCTGTAAATACAAAAAAGAGGAATAAAATCTACCTTGAACCCAAAACGAAAAAGAGAAAAAAAACACAGAACCCACCAGTTCCACAGAGGAAAACCGTATCAGGGCACTTGCTCCAGTTGTAAACAATTCTGAAGTTGGTCAGTGGTGGGGAATCGTCTCCCATTCAGCCAGCAGCCCCCACGCAACAAGCGTCCTCATTGCAAAGCTGGGGCACCGTGCCGAGGCATCTGTGAGTAAACGTGAGCTGAGCCCCAGGCCAGTTGCTGCTGAACTATTCCCACCCATCCCAGGTAAAACACCTGAATATATACAAGGACTTGAAAGCCTAGAGGGAGGGCCATAGAGCCACACGAGTGACAGCATGCCGGCCGACTTGGTGCCTGCAGGCCAGCCAGGATGGTCCTGGCCCTGGGTGCTCTTCTGGAAGATTTCCATTTCCCTGCCTGAGATACCCGTCCTGTCCCTGCCCCCACTGCTTTTTTCCTTCCTCACCTCTGCCCAGGGAGAAATTCCAGCAGCAGGTATGGGTGACACATCTTCTTCTTTAGCAGGTGGCAGCCTGGCAACTGCTGCAGAAAGTCCAGCAGAGCCCCACTCACACTGGGCCACCCACAAAGCCGTGGCCTCTCACTCCCTCCCACCAGCCCAGCCCCGAGACTGCTGACAGGGCAGAGAAAATGGCGTCAGGCACGGCTGCAGGGGCTCTTGCTGCCTGGAGTGGTATTTATAGTGATCTCAACCCAGGCACACCTGGGGAGGGCTGGCCGGCACGGTAAGGCTGCCCAGGTCAGCCAATCATCACCCCTCAGGGGCTCACAGTTGCAGAAAATGGAACTTGCTGAACCGGCCAGGTCCAAGGAACAGGTGTGGGCTCCTGAGAGTCAGGATAGACAAGGGGCTGCAGCTTTGGCTTGTTTTCTAATCATTTTATCTGGCCCATGAGTGGGAGACAACTTCAAGAAAACCCTCTCCTAATGAGAGGAACCCAGGAGTCAGGGAGAGGAGGGGTGGGTGGTGGTTGGAGACAGAGGCCTGGTGCCCCGGGTGCAGTGGAAGTCTCTGGAAGACCAGGTGGAGGGAGGCCTCACGGAGTGATGCCCAGGGTCACAGACCTGTCGCAGCTGCTGTTTGTTAGTTCAAGTCCTGCTCTGAGGTGCTCTGTGTCAGCTCTGAGCGACAGGTGAGCTGGGGGTGCTCTGCAATGAGGGCTATGTGCACGGTTCCTGTGTGCCCAGCCCTGCCACAGTACCTGCAAGGGTAGCTCTGTATCCTGGGAGGGGCCTGACCACGAGAGCCCTGTGGGCTGGGGTGGGGGTGGGGTACCTGCCCAGGTGAGCTCCATATTCTGGGATTGGTCTGACCACGAGAGCCCCATGGGCTGCTGGGGACCTGGTAAAGGATGTCAGGACAGTCAGTGAAGCCACCGAGGATATACCTCCAGTTGCTCCTAATTCCTACACCCTGCTGGTCATTCTACCAACCACCAGGACATGGTATTCTGTATTAGTCTTCAATGATGCCTTCTTTTGTATTCCATTAGTCCCAGAGTCACAAGAAATTTTGGCTTGTGAGTGGCAGGACTCAACATACAACTAAAACAATACTTCCGGGCCGTCTGGCCCCAAGGGTGCAAAAATTCCCACACCATCTTTGGGGAAAGCTTAGCTAAAGACCTAAAAGTTCTACCTCTGGAAAAGGAAACCCTCCTTCAATATGCAGACGACATTCTGATCGCCAGCCCTACTAAGGAGGCCTCTGAACTACCAAGCCAATAAAGGATAGAAGTTGTCCAAGAAAAAGCTCAAATATCACAGACTGCCGTGACCTGCCTGGGCTTCATTCTCACAGAAGGTTGGAGAAGTCCATCCCAGGAAAGGGAAGAAACCATTTTCAGCCTTACCCCTTTCTAAAACTAGAAGACAGCTTAGGGGTTCCTGGGGAGGCCAGGGTTTGCTGCTTCTGGATCCCTAACTACAGTCTACTAGCTGGGCCTCTATATGAAACACTGAAAGGAAAAGATGATGATCCTTTTGAATAGAATCCAGAAGTGGCCTTTCAAGAATGGAAAGAGCAGTCAATTCAGACCCTTGCCCTGGAACTCCCTAATTTAGCTAAACCCTTTGACCTTTACATTCCCGGTGAAAGGTGAATCGCCATTGGAGAATTAGTGCAAAACCTGGGACCACTTGAAATGGAACAATGCAAGAATGCCATCCAGGTAGGATAAACTATGGTCACCAAGGGGCTTGGCCCACTGCCACATCTGGCCAAGATACTGGCGGTATCTAAAAACCTGGAAATCAGCAGCCCAAAAGGCCACCTCCCTCCTAAGGGAAAAGGATCCCCCGTGGTGATCCTAACCACCAACCATGCCCTGAAGTTGCAGGGTTCGCTCCGTGGGCACACCGACCTCGAGTGAGGAGGCCCTCCAACTCCAACATCCAGAGAGATAACCGGGGGCAACAGGGCACCATGACGACTCGTGTGAACATCACTTGACCTGGAGTTTCTCTCATAAAACAACAAGAGTGTGTCCCAAAAGAGTAGACTACTGCTTGCAGGACTTACTGCACCCAGAGGGGAGCTAATAATCTTGGCGGGGGAACCGTATATCACACTGTCACCATAGAAAAGCCTACAGACACCGTGATGATGGTGGCCAGTAAGACCGGCTGGACTCTTGTTTACTTCAAAAGGCTGTTGACTCAGTGGCCATCACGGTCCTTGATCACCACTGACCCTGGACTGTCTGGGAGTTGAGCGGGCAGGGCTCTGACACCTGGTGCTGTTTGTACGTTAATTCAGGGGCCTAATTGAAGAAAGCGCAGACTACTGGTCAGAGCATCTAGGCTGGCAGAAACGGTCGGCCTAAGGTGGCCGAACAAATGTGGGGCGGGGTGAAACCGGCCCCCACAGCGTCTCTGCACATCTCTTTCCTGGACCCTTAAAGGTCATTAGAATCTATAACACTTCCAATGCTGGTGCTCAGGTGGACGAGCAGGGAGGCAGGGGGCCTGGGGACAATCAACGTCACCTGGAGGCTGCTGGGGAGAAGCTCTGACCCTCGCCCCAGGGTATGAGGGCTCCCAACTCAGCACTCAGCAGTTACAGAAGAAGGGTCTGCACCCTCAGCACTCCAAGAATGAGGAACGGGACAAAAGGCAGAGGGGGGGGTTTGTCCCCAGCAAAGCCCATTAAAAATCCCTGGGAGATAAAAATAGAATCTGGGCAATAAAGTCAAGTCTAACCTGTTTTATCCTTTGTGCTTTGTCTAATTTCACGTGCTCCTAGGGTCCCGCATGCAGAGGTTCCACACCCGGCACTTCAGACCAGATTTCCTAGTGCAGAATGGCTGGGTCGACACCTCAGCTCCTGGGGCCCAGTGCAGACTCCGCGATATAGAGCCTGAGCTACAGCCAACCCGGCCCTCGAGAGCTCCGCCCCCTCCCTCCCACTGACTCTGACAGGATCTCTACACAGCAGCCCAGCCCACAGCCCACGGGGTAGTACATGCTCTCACCTCTCCATTCTCTGATCAAAATATAAAGTTTCCTTTGCTTGTGAACCAAACTCAGTCTCGATCTGTTGGCCCCAATGACACTGGGCAGGGGGACACTTGTTGGGGTCCACTCTGGAGGATCAGTTACAGAAATTGAGACTATTGTAACCTCAATGAACAGATGTGTGAGCCAAAGTGTAGTTAACATAGAACAGTGTATAAGGCTCGGGTAAAATAAGATGTTTCTAACACTTCCATTGGATATTTCCATCACTTTATTATAAGCAAGTTCAGTGAAAAGGTTTGTCTTATTTGTCAGCTCAATATTAGAGAAATTAAGTGATTTCTTTCCAAGGATGTACATCTAATAATCTTGGTTAAACCTTCAATCTTGTTTTAAATGCTTTTCCATTGAAAATGATACCTCTCTTTCAGCTCCCCCATTTCTGAGAAGTATAAAATCTTATAATTTATTATTACCAAAGGGGAAAGGTGGGAGGAGGGATAAATTAACAGTTTGGGATTAACACATACACACTGCTATGTATAAAATAGATCATCAACAAGGAACTACTGTATAGCACAGGGAACTACACTCAACATTTTGCAATAACCTATAAGGGGAAATAATCTGAAAAAGAATAGATATTTTTATTGACATCATCTATCAATGACAGTTAAAGTGTAACCTAAGGGAAGCTGGTGGTGAGTGCTTCTGACCCTGAAGACTTCAATCATCTAAAGTTTGGACTCTGCCTACTTCCCAAGGCCCTTAATGAACATATGTGTAGCCGTAGCTTAAAAAATTCCCCAGTTTGGGTTTCGGGGAGACACTGATTTTGAAAAAGCCCTGGTGTTCTCCTTACATGAATGGGACTCTTCCTACTGCTAAAACATGTCTGTCACACCCAGAGGATGGTATACCGTCTGATCGGGAAGAGTTTGGAAAAGGCATCTCATCTCCTCATCTCCTGGTGCTCGGGTTCACCCCTCCAGCGTCTTTACTAACAGTCTCCCCACTTGGAGATGTCAGCACTGTCAACATCCTGTTGCGTACAGTTTGGAATTTGTCCAGAGGATGAAGCGGAAGGGTGAGGAACAATGAGAGACAAGTCCTACGTGTTCAGACAGGCACATGTCACTCTAATTTCCAATCAGGAAGACGAATTGACCAAAGGCTAGGGTTGCCCATGGAAACAGTATAGGGCTTGAGGAAATCCCGCTGCTTTGTGGCCAGTTCCCATAAACACAAGTTGAACAATAGAACTCAGGGGCAGTAAAATTCACAAAACTGCAGAGTTGAAAATATCCATCACTGAAAAATGTCTTGAGGAAAGTCAGAGAAAAGGACTTGTAAGCAAGGGAGAATGGCAGGAAAGGGATTTGAGGAGGTAGAAAGGACTCGCCATTAAGCACAAGAAAAGGAGCTGAACATTGCCAACATTGCAGTTGGCCAAAAAGGGTGTATGCGTTTTTTTGTGTATATATTCAAGAAAAGAGCGTACACCTTTTTAGCCACCCAAACAGGTGGGCACTGGAAGTCAATACTACAAAAGACATCACTTCGCATCAGTCAGAAGAGCCATCCTCATAAAGTGTAAACAACAGAAATGCAGGACAGGGCAAGGAGAAGAGGGAGCCCTGTGAGACTTATAGTGGAAATGTATATTGCCAACGGCCATTCTGGAGAAGTGTATTGTGTTTACTAAAGCATCTAAACAATGAGCTACAGAGCATAGGGCACTTGCACTCATGGGCGTATATCTTGGGAAAAACAAAAATCGAGAGGACACAGGCACCCCAATGTTTACCCCCTCTCTGTTTAAAAGATCCTCGACTAGGATATAACTTAAATGTCTCTGGAGGGAAAAAATGGATAGAGATGTGGTACTTAGGTAGAGTGGAATATTATTCAGCCTGGAAATCAATGAAATATGGCCAGCTGTAACAACTCCGGAGGAGTTACGTATGATCATTCTAAGTGACAGAATTCAAAAAGAAAAAGACACATATCATAAGATATCACTTAAAGGTGGAATCCAAAATGGCTACACATGAAATAAATTACAAAACAAAACCATAGTCAAATATGTAGAAAACACGCATAAGGCTGCTAAACGGGAAAGGTGGGGAGGGGTGAGGCATCATCCAGGAGGTTGAAATTAGCAAAGATACCATTCCAAATACCAAACTGATAATCAACAAGGCCTACACGGTAGCTAAAAGAACTGCACTCAGCACACTCAAGTCACCGGAAAAGAATATATACGACTGGTAAGAATCTGAAAAAGAATTTATTGATGTCTCTCTGTACGTGAATCAAGTGGATGTACAGCAGCAAGAAACAGAGCTTTGAAAATCAGCTGTAACCAATATAGTAATAAATTGAAAAAAATAAATGACAGAGAGACAGAGAAAACCTCTTACAACTTTTCCTCAGGGACGGTGATGCAACATGGATTGAACACATCTAGACCCACAGCAGGATGAGACATAAGGCTGGAAACTGTTTGCGCTAAGAGAAATGTGAGGTTGGGTGAGGAAATGCACACCCTTTAAAGTAATACTACCTGGTACCCATTCAATGGGTCCCAAATCTGCAGGTTCAAGGGATCTTCCTACAGCTAAAACATGCATGGAAAACCCAGAGGACTGTACACCATGTGATGCACCTCATTTATCCTCTCCTGGTGCTCCTGTTCACCATTCCAGCCACGTTACTTAGAAGCTCCCCACTTGGAGAATCAGCACATTTAAACTTCTGTTTCACACATTTTGCAAATTGTGAGGAGGATGAACGGGAAGAGGGGGAACCAATGAGAGAAGAGTTGTAGGGGTTTGGACGGGCACATATCACTCTAATTTCCCATTAAGAATAAGAATTAAAAAAAGGCTCAGCCTGCCTCGCCGGAGCCAAAATAGGGCCTGAAGCAATCCTGCGGGTTTGAGGCCAGCTCACAAAAGAGCAACTTAAAACATGGAGCTCAGGGTCACTGCAATTCACAAACCTGCAGAGTTATAAATGAAAACTAACGTCCAAAAATATGTTGAGGTAAGGCAAAGAAGAGGATCTGAATGCAAGACAGAATTGCAAGAAACAGATTTCAAGAGCTAGATTGGACTCGTCTTTAACGCACATGAAAAGCGGCAGAATTTCGACAATGATGCAGTTGGCCCAAAAGGGCGTATGCGATTTTTCCTGATTATATCCAGGAAAAAACGCATACGCACTTTATGGGCAACGAAGCAAGCAAGCAATGCAAATGTGCACAACAAAGAAGTCTCATTTCCCACCGGTCAAAAGGGCCATCCTAAAAAGTTGTAAAAACCAGAAATGCAGGACAGGCCATGGAGAACAGGGAGCCTTTATACGCTGATGGGCAGTGTGTGAACTGCCGAGAGCCACTCTGGAGAAGTGTATGGTGGTTCCTAAATCATCTAAAAACAGAGCTACAGAGCATAGGACACTTCCAATCATGGGAGTATATCTAGGGAAGTCTAAAAATCAACAAGACACAAGCACACCACAGTTTAGGGCTACTCTGTTTACAAGAACCTCAACTTCAGTACACCTTAAATATCCCAGGAAAGAGAACAATGGATAAAGAAGATGTGGTACTTATGTACAATGGAATATCTCTTCACCATGAAATCAATGTAATAAGGCTAGTAGAAGGATAAAGAGTGGATTTAGGTCCGATAATACTACTTGAAATAAGTCAAACAGAAAAAGAAACATATCATAAGATATCACTTATAGAGGGAGGGTAAATATGGCTGCACAAGAAATGAATTACAGAACAGAACAGTGTCTCACATTTAGAAAACACACTTATGTCAGCTTAAGGGGAAAGGAGAGGTGGGGAGATGCATAAAACCAGAGTTTGAAATTAGCACAGATACCGTTCAAGAAACCAAATAGGTATTAGACAAGATCTACACCTTGCTCAATGAACTGGCCTCAACACACCCTATACACCGCAGAGAAATATATCTGAGTAATAAGAATCTTAAAACCCATGTATTGATATATCTCCATAAGGGAATCAAGTGTGTGCAGAGCGGCACAAACACAGCAGTGAAAATGAGCTAAACCCCATTATAGAAATAAATTTTAAAAACAAAACGCAGAAACAATGAAAGAGAGAAAAAATCTTACAAAATTCGCTCAGGGGCTGTGATGCAACCTGGATTGACCACATATAAACCCACAGCTGGATAAGACATAAGGCTGGACACTTGGGGCTGAGAGGATTGGTGAGCTTTGGTGAGCAACTGCCGAAAGTTTAATACAATACTTCATGCTACTCATTCCAAGGGTCCCAACACTCCAGGTTGAAGGGAATCTTCCTACAGCTAAACCATGCTTGGGAAACCCAGCGACTGGTATACCATATGATCGGGAAAGGTTTCTAAAACGCACCACATTTTTCCTCTCCTGGGGCTCCGGATCGACATTCCAGCCACTTTACTAACAACATCCCCACATGGAGAGTCAATGCCTTTAAGTTCTGGTATCGCACAGTCTTCAGTTAGTGCGGAGGATGAATGGGAATAGGGGGAACCAGTGAGAAACTAGCTGTAGCGGTTTCAATGGGCACATGTCACTCTAATTTCACATCAGTAAGAAGAATGAACCAAAGGCACAGCAAGGTGCCCCAGAAGAAGAATAGGGCTTCAAGGAATCCTGTGGTTATGGGGCAAGATCACAAAACTAAGAGCTGAAAAATGGAGCTAAGGGCCACTGCAATTCAAAAACCTGACTTGCCCAAAAAGGGCATATGTGTTTTTTCCTGAATATATTCAGGAAAAAACGCATACGCACTTTTTGGCCAACCAAGCAAGCTTGCAAAGGAAATCTGCACTACAATGAAGTCTCACTTCCCCCCGGTCAAAAGGGCAATCTGAAAAAAGTGTAAAATCCAGAAAGGCAGGACAGGCCATGGAGAACTGGGAGCCTTGTTATGCTGATGGGCGGGATGTAAATTGCCAACAGCCACTCGGGAGAAGTGTATGGTGTTTCCTGAAACATCTAAAAAACAAAGCAACAGAGCCTAGGGCACTTCCACTTATGGTCCTATAGATTAGAGAAATTAAAATAAAAAAGACACAGCCACCCCAAAGGTTGGGACGGCTCTGTTTACAAGAACCTGGTTTACGGTACAAGTTCAATATCGCAGAAAGTGAAAAATGGATAAAGAAGTTGTGGTACTTACGTACAATGCAGTATCACTCAGCAATGAAATCTATGTCATCAGGCCCGTAGCAGCATAATGAGTGGATTCAGGTACGAAGATTCTAACTGAAATAAGTCACACAGAAAAAGAAACATCATAAGATATCACTAATACACGGAATGTAAACTTGGCTACACAGGAACTGAATTACAAAACAGAACAGGGTCTCAAATTTAGAAACCCAACTTATGCTTGCTTAAGGGGAAAGGTGAGTTGGGGTGCTGCATAAAACCAGAGATTGAAATGAGCACAGATAAAGTTCCTTAAGCCAAATATGGAATAGACAAGAGCTACTCCTTGCTCAACGAAATGGACTCAACACCCCATATTAAATGCCTAAGAGTGTACCTGACTAGGAAGTATCTTAAAACCTATGGATTGCTATGTCTCCGAAAGAGAATCAAGCGTGTGTACAGGGCCATAAACGCAGCAGTGATAGGACTGGAGAGGTTCGGTGAGCAAATGAAGACCCTTTGAAGTCATATTGCATGGTACCCATTCCACGGGTCTCAACTCTCCAGGGTTATGGGATTCTTCCTTCAGCTAAAACATGCATGTGGAACCCAGAGTATGATCAACCGTGTGATCGGGAGACGTGTTCCAATATGTGTCAGTTTTCGTCCCCTGGTACTCGGGTGCAACATTCCAGACGCTTTACTAACACTCTCCCGACTTGGAGAGTCAGTGCCTTTAACCTCCTGTTTGGCCCAGTTTGCAATTTCTGCGGAAGATGAACACGAATAGGGAGGACAAATGAGAGACTAGCTGGAGGTGTCTGGACGGGCAAATTTAACTCTCATTTCGCACCAGGAAGAGGAATTAACCAAAGGCTCAGCGTGCCGTGCCGGAACCAGATTAGGGCCTGAAGCCATCCAGCGGTGTTGCGGCCAGCTCACGAGAAAGCGAGTTGAAGAAAGGAGCTCAGGGGCACTGTAATTCACAAACCTGCAGAGTTATAAATGACAGCTATCGTCCAAAAATATACTGAAGTAAGGCTGCCAAGAGGACTTGAAAGCGGGGCAGAATTGCAGGAAACCGATTTCAGGAGATAGACTGGAATTGCATTTAAAGCATAGGAAAGAGGCAGAACGTCCACAATGATGCACTTGGCCAAAAAGGGCGTATGCGTTTTTTCATGAATATATTCAGGAAAAAACGCATACGCCCTTTTTGGCCAACCAAGCAAGCTTGCAAAGGAAATCTGCACTACAATGAAGTCTCACTTCCCCCCGGTCAAAAGGGCCATCTGAAAAAAGTGTAAAATCCAGAAAGGCAGGACAGGCCATGGAGACCTGGGAGCCTTGTTATGCTGATGGGCGGGATGTCAATTGCCAACAGCCACTCGGGAGAAGTGTATGGTGTTTCCTGAAACATCTAAAAAACAAAGCAACAGAGCCTAGGGCACTTCCACTTATGGTCCTATAGCTTAGGGAAATTAAATTCAAAAAGACACAGCCACCCCAAAGGTTGGGACGGCTCTGTTTACAAGAACCTGGTTTACAGTACAAGTTCAATATCGTAGAAAGTGAAAAATGGATAAAGAACTTGTGGTACTTACGTACAATGCAATATCCCTCAGCAATGAAATCTATGTCATCAGGACCGTAGCAGCATAATGAGTGGATTCAGGTATGATGATTCTAACTGAAATAAGTCACACAGAAAAAGAAACATCATAAGATATCACTAATACACCGAATGTAAACTTGGCTACACAGGAACTGAATTCCAAAACAGAACAGGGTCTCAAATTTAGAAACCCAACTTATGCTTGCTTAAGGGGAAAGGTGAGTTGGGGTGCTGCATAAAACCAGAGATTGAAATGAGCACAGATAAAGTTCCTTAAGCCAAATATGGAATAGACAAGAGCTACTCCTTGCTCAACGAAATGGACTCAACACCCCATATTAAATGCCTAAGAGTGTACCTGACTAGGAAGTATCTTAAAACCTATGGATTGCTATGTCTCCGAAAGAGAATCAAGCGTGTGTACAGGGGCATAAACGCAGCAGTGATAGGACTGGAGAGGTTCGGTGAGCAAATGAAGACCCTTTGAAGTCATATTGCATGGTACCCATTCCACGGGACTCAACTCTCCAGGGTTAAGGTATTCTTCCTTCAGCTAAAACATGCATGTGGAACCCAGAGTATGATCAACCGTGTGATCGGGAGACGTGTTCCAATATGTGTCAGTTTTCGTCCCCTGGTACTCGGGTGCAACATTCCAGACGCTTTACTAACACTCTCCCTACTTGGAGAGTCAGTGCCTTTAACCTCCTGTTTGGCCCAGTTTGCAATTTCTGCGGAAGATGAACAGGAATAGGGAGAACCAATGACAGACTAGATGGAGGTGTCTGGACGGGCAAATTTAACTCTCATTTCGAACCAGGAAGAGGAATTAACCAAAGGCTCAGCGTGCCGTGCCGGAACCAGATTAGGGCCTGAAGCCATCCTGCGGTGTTGCGGCCAGCTCACGAGAAAGCGAGTTGAAGAAAGGAGCTCAGGGGCACTGTAATTCACAAACCTGCAGAGTTATAAATGACAGCTATCGTCCAAAAATATACTGAAGTAAGGCTGCCAAGAGGACTTGAAAGCGGGGCAGAATTGCAGGAAACCGATTTCAGGAGATAGACTGGAATTGCATTTAAAGCATAGGAAAAGAGGCAGAACGTCCACAATGATGCACTTGGCCAAAAAGGGCGTATGCGTTTTTTCCTGAATATATTCAGGAAAAAACGCATACGCACTTTTTGGCCAACCAAGCAAGCTTGCAAAGGAAATCTGCACTACAATGAAGTCTCACTTCCCCCCCGGTCAAAAGGGCCATCTGAAAAAAGTGTAAAATCCAGAAAGGCAGGACAGGCCATGGAGAACTGGGAGCCTTGTTATGCTGATGGGCGGGATGTAAATTGCCAACAGCCACTCGGGAGAAGTGTATGGTGTTTCCTGAAACATCTAAAAAACAAAGCAACAGAGCCTAGGGCACTTCCACTTATGGTCCTATAGCTTAGGGAAATTAAAATCAAAAAGACACAGCCACCCCAAAGGTTGGGACGGCTCTGTTTACAAGACCCTGGTTTACGGTACAAGTTCAATATCGCAGAAAGTGAAAAATGGATAAAGAAGTTGTGGTACTTACGTACAATGCAATATCACTCAGCAAGGAAATCTATGTCATCAGGCCCGTAGCAGCATAATGAGTGGATTCAGGTATGATGATTCTAACTGAAATAAGTCACACAGAAAAAGAAACATCATAAGGTATCACTAATACACGGAATGTAAACTTGGCTACACAGGAACTGAATTCCAAAACAGAACAGGGTCTCAAATTTAGAAACCCAACTTATGCTTGCTTAAGGGGAAAGGTGAGTTGGGGTGCTGCATAAAACCAGAGATTGAAATGAGCACAGATAAAGTTCCTTAAGCCAAATATGGAATAGACAAGAGCTACTCCTTGCTCAACGAAATGGACTCAACACCCCATATTAAATGCCTAAGAGTGTACCTGACTAGGAAGTATCTTAAAACCTATGGATTGCTATGTCTCCGAAAGAGAATCAAGCGTGTGTACAGGGGCATAAACGCAGCAGTGATAGGACTGGAGAGGTTCGGTGAGCAAATGAAGACCCTTTGAAGTCATATTGCATGGTACCCATTCCACGGGTCTCAACTCTCCAGGTTTAAGGGATTCTTCCTTCAGCTAAAACATGCATGTGGAACCCAGAGTATGATCAACCGTGTGATCGGGAGACGTGTTCCAATATGTGTCAGTTTTCGTCCCCTGGTACTCGGGTGCAACATTCCAGACGCTTTACTAACACTCTCCCGACTTGGAGAGTCAGTGCCTTTAACCTCCTGTTTGGCCCAGTTTGCAATTTCTGCGGAAGATGAACAGGAATAGGGAGAACCAATGACAGACTAGATGGAGGTGTCTGGATGGGCAAATTTAACTCTCATTTCGCAGCAGGAAGAGGAATTAACCAAAGGCTCAGCGTGCCGTGCCGGAAGCAGATTAGGGCCTGAAGCCATCCTGCGGTGTTGCGGCCAGCTCACGAGAAAGCGAGTTGAAGAAAGGAGCTCAGGGGCACTGTAATTCACAAACCTGCCGAGTTATAAATGACAGCTATCGTCCAAAAATATACTGAAGTAAGACTGCCAAGAGGACTTGAAAGCGGGGCAGAATTGCAGGAAACCGATTTCAGGAGGTAGACTGGAATTGCATTTAAAGCATAGGAAAAGAGGCAGAACGTCCACAATGATGCACTTGGCCAAAAAGGGCGTATGCGTTTTTTCCTGAATATATTCAGGAAAAAACGCATACGCCCTTTTTGGCCAACCAAGCAAGCTTGCAAAGGAAATCTGCACTACAATGAAGTCTCACTTCCCCCCGGTCAAAAGGGCCATCTGAAAAAAGTGTAAAATCCAGAAAGGCAGGACAGGCCATGGAGAACTGGGAGCCTTGTTATGCTGATGGGCGGGATGTAAATTGCCAACAGCCACTTGGGAGAAGTGTATGGTGTTTCCTGAAACATCTAAAAAACAAAGCAACAGAGCCTAGGGCACTTCCACTTATGGTCCTATAGCTTAGTTAATTTAAAATCAAAAAGACACAGCCACCCCAAAGGTTGGGACGGTTCTTTTTACTGGAATCTCTTCTACGGCACAAGTAAATATCCCAGAGAGCAAATAATGGATAAAGAAGTTGCGGTACTTATGTACAACAGAATACCACTCAGCAATGAAATCTATGTCACCAGGCCCGTACCAGCATAATGAGTGGATTGAGGCACGATGATTCTAAGTGAAATAAGTCACACAGAAAAAGAAACATCATAAGGTATCACTAATACACGGAATGTGAACTTGGCTACACAGGAACTGAATTACAAAACAGAACAGGGTCTCAAGTTTAGAAAACTAACTTATGCTTGCTTAAGGGGGAAGGTGAGTTGGGGTGCTGCATTAAACCAGAGTTTGAAATTAGCACAGATACCGTTCCATAAGCCAAATATGGAATAGACAAGACCTACCCCTTGCTCAACGAAATGGATTCAACAATGAGGTATCACCTCACACCTGGTAGAATAGGCATCATAGAAAATCTACAAGCAAAAAATGCTGGAAAGGGTGTGGAGAAAAGGAACCCTCTTCCACTATTGTTGGGAATATAAATTGATACAGTCACTATGGAGAACAATATGGAATTTCTTAAGAAACTAACAATAGAATTACCATATGATACAGCAATCCCAGTACTGGACATATACCCAGACAAAACCATAAATCAAAAAGAGACATTCACCGCAATGTTCATTGCATCACTATTTACAATATCGAGGTAATGGAAGCAACCTAAATGCCCACAGACAGACGAATGCATAAAGCCGTGGTACATATATAAAATGGAATATTACTAAGCCATGAAAAGGAATGAAATTGGGTCATTTGTAGAGACGTCGATGCATCTAGAGACTGTCATACAGAGTGAAGTAAGTCAGAAAGAGAAAAACAAATCTTGTATATTCATGCATATATGTGGAACCTAGAAAACCTGTACAGATTAACCATTTTGCAAGGCATAAATAGAGCAACAGATGTAGACAACAAACGTATGGACAACAAGGGGGGAAAGCTGTTGGGGGGGGTGGTGGGAGGAGTTGAGAGACTGGGATTGGCATGTATACATTTATATGTATAAAATAGATAACCAATAAGAACCTGCTGTATAAAAATATAAAATAAAATTCAAAATTAAAAAGAAATAAAATTTAAAAAATAGAAAAAACAATTATTCCCTTCACATACATGTATTTATATGAATAAATTATTTCCATGCTTATATCTGTAAATACAAAAAAGAGGAATAAAATCTACCTTGAACCCAAAACGAAAAAGAGAAAAAAAACACAGAACCCACCAGTTCCACAGAGGAAAACCGTATCAGGGCACTTGCTCCAGTTGTAAACAATTCTGAAGTTGGTCAGTGGTGGGGAATCGTCTCCCATTCAGCCAGCAGCCCCCACGCAACAAGCGTCCTCATTGCAAAGCTGGGGCACCGTGCCGAGGCATCTGTGAGTAAACGTGAGCTGAGCCCCAGGCCAGTTGCTGCTGAACTATTCCCACCCATCCCAGGTAAAACACCTGAATATATACAAGGACTTGAAAGCCTAGAGGGAGGGCCATAGAGCCACACGAGTGACAGCATGCCGGCCGACTTGGTGCCTGCAGGCCAGCCAGGATGGTCCTGGCCCTGGGTGCTCTTCTGGAAGATTTCCATTTCCCTGCCTGAGATACCCGTCCTGTCCCTGCCCCCACTGCTTTTTTCCTTCCTCACCTCTGCCCAGGGAGAAATTCCAGCAGCAGGTATGGGTGACACATCTTCTTCTTTAGCAGGTGGCAGCCTGGCAACTGCTGCAGAAAGTCCAGCAGAGCCCCACTCACACTGGGCCACCCACAAAGCCGTGGCCTCTCACTCCCTCCCACCAGCCCAGCCCCGAGACTGCTGACAGGGCAGAGAAAATGGCGTCAGGCACGGCTGCAGGGGCTCTTGCTGCCTGGAGTGGTATTTATAGTGATCTCAACCCAGGCACACCTGGGGAGGGCTGGCCGGCACGGTAAGGCTGCCCAGGTCAGCCAATCATCACCCCTCAGGGGCTCACAGTTGCAGAAAATGGAACTTGCTGAACCGGCCAGGTCCAAGGAACAGGTGTGGGCTCCTGAGAGTCAGGATAGACAAGGGGCTGCAGCTTTGGCTTGTTTTCTAATCATTTTATCTGGCCCATGAGTGGGAGACAACTTCAAGAAAACCCTCTCCTAATGAGAGGAACCCAGGAGTCAGGGAGAGGAGGGGTGGGTGGTGGTTGGAGACAGAGGCCTGGTGCCCCGGGTGCAGTGGAAGTCTCTGGAAGACCAGGTGGAGGGAGGCCTCACGGAGTGATGCCCAGGGTCACAGACCTGTCGCAGCTGCTGTTTGTTAGTTCAAGTCCTGCTCTGAGGTGCTCTGTGTCAGCTCTGAGCCACAGGTGAGCTGGGGGTGCTCTGCAATGAGGGCTATGTGCACGGTTCCTGTGTGCCCAGCCCTGCCACAGTACCTGCAAGGGTAGCTCTGTATCCTGGGAGGGGCCTGACCACGAGAGCCCTGTGGGCTGGGGTGGGGGTGGGGTACCTGCCCAGGTGAGCTCCATATTCTGGGATTGGTCTGACCACGAGAGCCCCATGGGCTGCTGGGGACCTGGTAAAGGATGTCAGGACAGTCAGTGAAGCCACCGAGGATATACCTCCAGTTGCTCCTAATTCCTACACCCTGCTGGTCATTCTACCAACCACCAGGACATGGTATTCTGTATTAGTCTTCAATGATGCCTTCTTTTGTATTCCATTAGTCCCAGAGTCACAAGAAATTTTGGCTTGTGAGTGGCAGGACTCAACATACAACTAAAACAATACTTCCGGGCCGTCTGGCCCCAAGGGTGCAAAAATTCCCACACCATCTTTGGGGAAAGCTTAGCTAAAGACCTAAAAGTTCTACCTCTGGAAAAGGAAACCCTCCTTCAATATGCAGACGACATTCTGATCGCCAGCCCTACTAAGGAGGCCTCTGAACTACCAAGCCAATAAAGGATAGAAGTTGTCCAAGAAAAAGCTCAAATATCACAGACTGCCGTGACCTGCCTGGGCTTCATTCTCACAGAAGGTTGGAGAAGTCCATCCCAGGAAAGGGAAGAAACCATTTTCAGCCTTACCCCTTTCTAAAACTAGAAGACAGCTTAGGGGTTCCTGGGGAGGCCAGGGTTTGCTGCTTCTGGATCCCTAACTACAGTCTACTAGCTGGGCCTCTATATGAAACACTGAAAGGAAAAGATGATGATCCTTTTGAATAGAATCCAGAAGTGGCCTTTCAAGAATGGAAAGAGCAGTCAATTCAGACCCTTGCCCTGGAACTCCCTAATTTAGCTAAACCCTTTGACCTTTACATTCCCGGTGAAAGGTGAATCGCCATTGGAGAATTAGTGCAAAACCTGGGACCACTTGAAATGGAACAATGCAAGAATGCCATCCAGGTAGGATAAACTATGGTCACCAAGGGGCTTGGCCCACTGCCACATCTGGCCAAGATACTGGCGGTATCTAAAAACCTGGAAATCAGCAGCCCAAAAGGCCACCTCCCTCCTAAGGGAAAAGGATCCCCCGTGGTGATCCTAACCACCAACCATGCCCTGAAGTTGCAGGGTTCGCTCCGTGGGCACACCGACCTCGAGTGAGGAGGCCCTCCAACTCCAACATCCAGAGAGATAACCGGGGGCAACAGGGCACCATGACGACTCGTGTGAACATCACTTGACCTGGAGTTTCTCTCATAAAACAACAAGAGTGTGTCCCAAAAGAGTAGACTACTGCTTGCAGGACTTACTGCACCCAGAGGGGAGCTAATAATCTTGGCGGGGGAACCGTATATCACACTGTCACCATAGAAAAGCCTACAGACACCGTGATGATGGTGGCCAGTAAGACCGGCTGGACTCTTGTTTACTTCAAAAGGCTGTTGACTCAGTGGCCATCACGGTCCTTGATCACCACTGACCCTGGACTGTCTGGGAGTTGAGCGGGCAGGGCTCTGACACCTGGTGCTGTTTGTACGTTAATTCAGGGGCCTAATTGAAGAAAGCGCAGACTACTGGTCAGAGCATCTAGGCTGGCAGAAACGGTCGGCCTAAGGTGGCCGAACAAATGTGGGGCGGGGTGAAACCGGCCCCCACAGCGTCTCTGCACATCTCTTTCCTGGACCCTTAAAGGTCATTAGAATCTATAACACTTCCAATGCTGGTGCTCAGGTGGACGAGCAGGGAGGCAGGGGGCCTGGGGACAATCAACGTCACCTGGAGGCTGCTGGGGAGAAGCTCTGACCCTCGCCCCAGGGTATGAGGGCTCCCAACTCAGCACTCAGCAGTTACAGAAGAAGGGTCTGCACCCTCAGCACTCCAAGAATGAGGAACGGGACAAAAGGCAGAGGGGGGGGTTTGTCCCCAGCAAAGCCCATTAAAAATCCCTGGGAGATAAAAATAGAATCTGGGCAATAAAGTCAAGTCTAACCTGTTTTATCCTTTGTGCTTTGTCTAATTTCACGTGCTCCTAGGGTCCCGCATGCAGAGGTTCCACACCCGGCACTTCAGACCAGATTTCCTAGTGCAGAATGGCTGGGTCGACACCTCAGCTCCTGGGGCCCAGTGCAGACTCCGCGATATAGAGCCTGAGCTACAGCCAACCCGGCCCTCGAGAGCTCCGCCCCCTCCCTCCCACTGACTCTGACAGGATCTCTACACAGCAGCCCAGCCCACAGCCCACGGGGTAGTACATGCTCTCACCTCTCCATTCTCTGATCAAAATATAAAGTTTCCTTTGCTTGTGAACCAAACTCAGTCTCGATCTGTTGGCCCCAATGACACTGGGCAGGGGGACACTTGTTGGGGTCCACTCTGGAGGATCAGTTACAGAAATTGAGACTATTGTAACCTCAATGAACAGATGTGTGAGCCAAAGTGTAGTTAACATAGAACAGTGTATAAGGCTCGGGTAAAATAAGATGTTTCTAACACTTCCATTGGATATTTCCATCACTTTATTATAAGCAAGTTCAGTGAAAAGGTTTGTCTTATTTGTCAGCTCAATATTAGAGAAATGAAGTGATCTCTTTCCAAGGATGTACATCTAATAATCTTGGTTAAACCTTCAATCTTGTTTTAAATGCTTTTCCATTGAAAATGATACCTCTCTTTCAGCTCCCCCATTTCTGAGAAGTATAAAATCTTATAATTTATTATTACCAAAGGGGAAAGGTGGGAGGAGGGATAAATTAACAGTTTGGGATTAACACATACACACTGCTATGTATAAAATAGATCATCAACAAGGAACTACTGTATAGCACAGGGAACTACACTCAACATTTTGCAATAACCTATAAGGGGAAATAATCTGAAAACGAATAGATATTTTTATTGACATCATCTATCAATGACAGTTAAAGTGTAACCTAAGGGAAGCTGGTGGTGAGTGCTTCTGACCCTGAAGACTTCAATCATCTAAAGTTTGGACTCTGCCTACTTCCCAAGGCCCTTAATGAACATATGTGTAGCCGTAGCTTAAAAAATTCCCCAGTTTGGGTTTCGGGGAGACACTGATTTTGAAAAAGCCCTGGTGTTCTCCTTACATGAATGGGACTCTTCCTACTGCTAAAACATGTCTGTCACACCCAGAGGATGGTATACCGTCTGATCGGGAAGAGTTTGGAAAAGGCATCTCATCTCCTCATCTCCTGGTGCTCGGGTTCACCCCTCCAGCGTCTTTACTAACAGTCTCCCCACTTGGAGATGTCAGCACTGTCAACATCCTGTTGCGTACAGTTTGGAATTTGTCCAGAGGATGAAGCGGAAGGGTGAGGAACAATGAGAGACAAGTCCTACGTGTTCAGACAGGCACATGTCACTCTAATTTCCAATCAGGAAGACGAATTGACCAAAGGCTAGGGTTGCCCATGGAAACAGTATAGGGCTTGAGGAAATCCCGCTGCTTTGTGGCCAGTTCCCATAAACACAAGTTGAACAATAGAACTCAGGGGCAGTAAAATTCACAAAACTGCAGAGTTGAAAATATCCATCACTGAAAAATGTCTTGAGGAAAGTCAGAGAAAAGGACTTGTAAGCAAGGGAGAATGGCAGGAAAGGGATTTGAGGAGGTAGAAAGGACTCGCCATTAAGCACAAGAAAAGGAGCTGAACATTGCCAACATTGCAGTTGGCCAAAAAGGGTGTATGCGTTTTTTTGTGTATATATTCAAGAAAAGAGCGTACACCTTTTTAGCCACCCAAACAGGTGGGCACTGGAAGTCAATACTACAAAAGACATCACTTCGCATCAGTCAGAAGAGCCATCCTCATAAAGTGTAAACAACAGAAATGCAGGACAGGGCAAGGAGAAGAGGGAGCCCTGTGAGACTTATAGTGGAAATGTATATTGCCAACGGCCATTCTGGAGAAGTGTATTGTGTTTACTAAAGCATCTAAACAATGAGCTACAGAGCATAGGGCACTTGCACTCATGGGCGTATATCTTGGGAAAAACAAAAATCGAGAGGACACAGGCACCCCAATGTTTACCCCCTCTCTGTTTAAAAGATCCTCGACTAGGATATAACTTAAATGTCTCTGGAGGGAAAAAATGGATAGAGATGTGGTACTTAGGTAGAGTGGAATATTATTCAGCCTGGAAATCAATGAAATATGGCCAGCTGTAACAACTCCGGAGGAGTTACGTATGATCATTCTAAGTGACAGAATTCAAAAAGAAAAAGACACATATCATAAGATATCACTTAAAGGTGGAATCCAAAATGGCTACACATGAAATAAATTACAAAACAAAAACATAGTCAAATATGTAGAAAACACGCATAAGGCTGCTAAACGGGAAAGGTGGGGAGGGGTGAGGCATCATCCAGGAGGTTGAAATTAGCAAAGATACCATTCCAAATACCAAACTGATAATCAACAAGGCCTACACGGTAGCTAAAAGAACTGCACTCAGCACACTCAAGTCACCGGAAAAGAATATATACGACTGGTAAGAATCTGAAAAAGAATTTATTGATGTCTCTCTGTACGTGAATCAAGTGGATGTACAGCAGCAAGAAACAGAGCTTTGAAAATCAGCTGTAACCAATATAGTAATAAATTGAAAAAAATAAACGACAGAGAGACAGAGAAAACCTCTTACAACTTTTCCTCAGGGACGGTGATGCAACATGGATTGAACACATCTAGACCCACAGCAGGATGAGACATAAGGCTGGAAACTGTTTGCGCTAAGAGAAATGTGAGGTTGGGTGAGGAAATGCACACCCTTTAAAGTAATACTACCTGGTACCCATTCAATGGGTCCCAAATCTGCAGGTTCAAGGGATCTTCCTACAGCTAAAACATGCATGGAAAACCCAGAGGACTGTACACCATGTGATGCACCTCATTTATCCTCTCCTGGTGCTCCTGTTCACCATTCCAGCCACGTTACTTAGAAGCTCCCCACTTGGAGAATCAGCACATTTAAACTTCTGTTTCACACATTTTGCAAATTGTGAGGAGGATGAACGGGAAGAGGGGGAACCAATGAGAGAAGAGTTGTAGGGGTTTGGACGAGCACATATCACTCTAATTTCCCATTAAGAATAAGAATTAAAAAAAGGCTCAGCCTGCCTCGCCGGAGCCAAAATAGGGCCTGAAGCAATCCTGCGGGTTTGAGGCCAGCTCACAAAAGAGCAACTTAAAACATGGAGCTCAGGGTCACTGCAATTCACAAACCTGCAGAGTTATAAATGAAAACTAACGTCCAAAAATATGTTGAGGTAAGGCAAAGAAGAGGATCTGAATGCAAGACAGAATTGCAAGAAACAGATTTCAAGAGATAGATTGGACTCGTCTTTAACGCACATGAAAAGCGGCAGAATTTCGACAATGATGCAGTTGGCCCAAAAGGGCGTATGCGATTTTTCCTGATTATATCCAGGAAAAAACGCATACGCACTTTATGGGCAACGAAGCAAGCAAGCAATGCAAATGTGCACAACAAAGAAGTCTCATTTCCCACCGGTCAAAAGGGCCATCCTAAAAAGTTGTAAAAACCAGAAATGCAGGACAGGCCATGGAGAACAGGGAGCCTTTATACGCTGATGGGCAGTGTGTGAACTGCCGAGAGCCACTCTGGAGAAGTGTATGGTGGTTCCTAAATCATCTAAAAACAGAGCTACAGAGCATAGGACACTTCCAATCATGGGAGTATATCTAGGGAAGTCTAAAAATCAACAAGACACAAGCACACCACAGTTTAGGGCTACTCTGTTTACAAGAACCTCAACTTCAGTACACCTTAAATATCCCAGGAAAGAGAACAATGGATAAAGAAGATGTGGTACTTATGTACAATGGAATATCTCTTCACCATGAAATCAATGTAATAAGGCTAGTAGAAGGATAAAGAGTGGATTTAGGTCCGATAATACTACTTGAAATAAGTCAAACAGAAAAAGAAACATATCATAAGATATCACTTATAGAGGGAGGGTAAATATGGCTGCACAAGAAATGAATTACAGAACAGAACAGTGTCTCACATTTAGAAAACACACTTATGTCAGCTTAAGGGGAAAGGAGAGGTGGGGTGATGCATAAAACCAGAGTTTGAAATTAGCACAGATACCGTTCAAGAAACCAAATAGGTATTAGACAAGATCTACACCTTGCTCAATGAACTGGCCTCAACACACCCTATACACCGCAGAGAAATATATCTGAGTAATAAGAATCTTAAAACCCATGTATTGATCTATCTCCATAAGGGAATCAAGTGTGTGCAGAGCGGCACAAACACAGCAGTGAAAATGAGCTAAACCCCATTATAGAAATAAATGTTAAAAACAAAACGCAGAAACAATGAAAGAGAGAAAAATTCTTACAAAATTCGCTCAGGGGCTGTGATGCAACCTGGATTGACCACATATAAACCCACAGCTGGATAAGACATAAGGCTGGACACTTGGGGCTGAGAGGATTGGTGAGCTTCGGTGAGCAACTGCCGAAAGTTTAATGCAATACTTCATGCTACTCATTCCAAGGGTCCCAACACTCCAGGTTGAAGGGAATCTTCCTACAGCTAAACCATGCTTGGGAAACCCAGCGACTGATCGGGAAAGGTTTCTAAAACGCACCACATTTTTCCTCTCCTGGGGCTCCGGATCGACATTCCAGCCGCTTTACTAACAACATCCCCACATGGAGAGTCAATGCCTTTAAGTTCTGGTATCGCACAGTCTTCAGTTAGTGCGGAGGATGAATGGGAATAGGGGGAACCAGTGAGAAACTAGCTGTAGCGGTTTCAATGGGCACATGTCACTCTAATTTCACATCAGTAAGAAGAATGAACCAAAGGCACAGCAAGGTGCCCCAGAAGAAGAATAGGGCTTCAAGGAATCCTGTGGTTATGGGGCAAGATCACAAAACTAAGAGCTGAAAAATGGAGCTAAGGGCCACTGCAATTCAAAAACCTGACTTGCCCAAGAAGGGCGTATGCGTTTTTTCCTGAATATATTCAGGAAAAAACGCATACGCCCTTTTTGGCCAACCAAGCAAGCTTGCAAAGGAAATCTGCACTACAATGAAGTCTCAATTCCCCCTGGTCAAAAGGGCCATCTGAAAAAAGTGTAAAATCCATAAAGGCATGACAGGCCATGGAGAACTGGGAGCCATCTTATGCTGATGGGCAGGATGTAAATTGCCAACAGCCACTCTGGAGAAGTGTTTGGTGTTTCCTGAAACATCTAAAAAACAAAGCAACAGAGCCTAGGGCACTTCCACTTATGGTACTATAGTTTAGGGCAATTAAAATCAAAAAGACACAGCCACCCCAAAGTTTGGGATGGCTCTGTTTACAAGAACCTCATATACGGTACAAGTTCAATATCGCAGAAAGTGAAAAATGGATAAAGAAGTTGTGGTACTTACGTACAATGCAATATCACTCAGCAATGAAATCTATGTCATCAGGCCCGTAGCAGCATAATGAGTGGACTAAGTACGATGAATCTAACTGAAATAAGTCACACAGAAAACGAAACATCATAAGGTATCACTAATACACGGAATGTAAACTTGGCTACACAGGAACTGAATTCCAAAACAGAACAGGGTCTCAAATTTAGAAAACCAACTTATGCTTGCTTAAGGGGAAAGGTGAGTTGGGGTGCTGCATAAAACCAGAGATTGAAATGAGCACAGATAAAGTTCCTTAAGCCAAATATGGAATAGACAAGAGCTACTCCTTGCTCAAGGAAATGGACTCAACACCCCATATTCAACGCCTAGGAATATACCTGACTAGTAAGAATCATAAAACCTATGGATTTATATATCTCTGTAAGAGAATCAAGAGTGTGTACAGCGGCATTAAAGCAGTGAAAATCAGGTAAATCCCATAATAAAAATAAATTTCTTAAACAAAACACAATGACAGTGAAATAGAGAGAAATACTTAAGTAATTCATTCAAGGCTTCTGATGCAACCTGCATTTACCACATCTACACGCAGAGCTGGGTGACACATAAGGCTGGACACTTGGGGCTCATAAGATTGGTGAGGTTCGGTGAGCAAATGAAGACCTTTGAAGTCATATTGCATGGTACCCATTCCATGGGTCTCAACTCTCCAGGTTTAAGGGATACTTCCTTCAGCTAAAACATGCATGTGGAACCCAGAGTATGATCCACCATGTGATCGAGAAACATGTTCAAATGTGTCTCACTTTTCGTTCCCTGGTACTCGGGTGCAACATGCCAGACGCTTTACTAACACTCTCCCGACGTGGAGAGTCAGTGCCTTTAACCTCCTGTTTGGCCCAGTTTGCAATTTCTGCGGAAGATGAACAGGAATAGGGAGAACCAATGAGAGACTAGCTGGAGGTGTCTGGACGGGCAAATTTAACTCTCATTTCCCACCAGGAAGAGGAATTAACCAAAGGCTCAGCGTGCCGTGCCGGAACCAGATTAGGGCCTGAAGCCATCCTGCGGTGTTGCGGCAGCTCACGAGAAAGCGAGTTGAAGAAAGGAGCTCAGAGGCACAGAAATTCACAAACCTGCAGAGTTATAAATGACAGCTATCGTCCAAAAATATACTGAAGTAAGGCTGCCAAGAGGACTTGAAAGCGGGGCAGAATTGCAGGAAACCGATTTCAGGAGGTAGACTGGAATTGCATTTAAAGCATAGGAAAAGAGGCAGAACGTCCACAATGATGCACTTGGCCAAAAAGGGCGTATGCATTTTTTCCTGAATATATTCAGGAAAGAACGCATACGCCCTTTTTGGCCAACCAAGCAAGCTTGCAAAGGAAATCTGCACTACAATGAAGTCTCACTTCCCCCCGGTCAAATGGGCCATCTGAAAAAAGTGTAAAATCCAGAAAGGCAGGACAGGCCATGGAGAACTGGGAGCCTTGTTATGCTGATGGGCGGGATGTAAATTGCCAACAGCCACTCGGGAGAAGTGTATGGTGTTTCCTGAAACATCTAAAAACCAAAGCAACAGAGCCTAGGGCACTTCCACTTATGGTCCTATAGCTTAGTTAATTTAAAATCAAAAAGACACAGCCACCCCAAAGGTTGGGACGGTTCTTTTTACTGGAATCTCTTCTACGGCACAAGTTAAATATCCCAGAGAGCAAATAATGGATAAAGAAGTTGCGGTACTTATGTACAACAGAATACCACTCAGCAATGAAATCTATGTCACCAGGCCCGTACCAGCATAATGAGTGGATTGAGGCCCGATGATTCTAAGTGAAATAAGTCACACAGAAAAAGAAACATCATAAGGTATCACTAATACACGGAATGTGAACTTGGCTACACAGGAACTGAATTACAAAACAGAACAGGGTCTCAAGTTTAGAAAACTAACTTATGCTTGCTTAAGGGGGAAGGTGAGTTGGGGTGCTGCATTAAACCAGAGTTTGAAATTAGCACAGATACCGTTCCATAAGCCAAATATGGAATAGACAAGACCTACCCCTTGCTCAACGAAATGGATTCAACAATGAGGTATCACCTCACACCTGGTAGAATAGGCATCATAGAAAATCTACAAGCAAAAAATGCTGGAAAGGGTGTGGAGAAAAGGAACCCTCTTCCACTATTGTTGGGAATATAAATTGATACAGTCACTATGGAGAACAATATGGAATTTCTTAAGAAACTAACAATAGAATTACCATATGATACAGCAATCCCAGTACTGGACATATACCCAGACAAAACCATAAATCAAAAAGAGACATTCACCGCAATGTTCATTGCATCACTATTTACAATATCGAGGTAATGGAAGCAACCTAAATGCCCACAGACAGACGAATGCATAAAGCCGTGGTACATATATAAAATGGAATATTACTAAGCCATGAAAAGGAATGAAATTGGGTCATTTGTAGAGACGTCGATGCATCTAGAGACTGTCATACAGAGTGAAGTAAGTCAGAAAGAGAAAAACAAATCTTGTATATTCATGCATATATGTGGAACCTAGAAAACCTGTACAGATTAACCATTTTGCAAGGCATAAATAGAGCAACAGATGTAGACAACAAACGTATGGACAACAAGGGGGGAAAGCTGTTGGGGGGGGTGGTGGGAGGAGTTGAGAGACTGGGATTGGCATGTATACATTTATATGTATAAAATAGATAACCAATAAGAACCTGCTGTATAAAAATATAAAATAAAATTCAAAATTAAAAAGAAATAAAATTTAAAAAATAGAAAAAACAATTATTCCCTTCACATACATGTATTTATATGAATAAATTATTTCCATGCTTATATCTGTAAATACAAAAAAGAGGAATAAAATCTACCTTGAACCCAAAACGAAAAAGAGAAAAAAAACACAGAACCCACCAGTTCCACAGAGGAAAACCGTATCAGGGCACTTGCTCCAGTTGTAAACAATTCTGAAGTTGGTCAGTGGTGGGGAATCGTCTCCCATTCAGCCAGCAGCCCCCACGCAACAAGCGTCCTCATTGCAAAGCTGGGGCACCGTGCCGAGGCATCTGTGAGTAAACGTGAGCTGAGCCCCAGGCCAGTTGCTGCTGAACTATTCCCACCCATCCCAGGTAAAACACCTGAATATATACAAGGACTTGAAAGCCTAGAGGGAGGGCCATAGAGCCACACGAGTGACAGCATGCCGGCCGACTTGGTGCCTGCAGGCCAGCCAGGATGGTCCTGGCCCTGGGTGCTCTTCTGGAAGATTTCCATTTCCCTGCCTGAGATACCCGTCCTGTCCCTGCCCCCACTGCTTTTTTCCTTCCTCACCTCTGCCCAGGGAGAAATTCCAGCAGCAGGTATGGGTGACACATCTTCTTCTTTAGCAGGTGGCAGCCTGGCAACTGCTGCAGAAAGTCCAGCAGAGCCCCACTCACACTGGGCCACCCACAAAGCCGTGGCCTCTCCCTCCCTCCCACCAGCCCAGCCCCGAGACTGCTGACAGGGCAGAGAAAATGGCGTCAGGCACGGCTGCAGGGGCTCTTGCTGCCTGGAGTGGTATTTATAGTGATCTCAACCCAGGCACACCTGGGGAGGGCTGGCCGGCACGGTAAGGCTGCCCAGGTCAGCCAATCATCACCCCTCAGGGGCTCACAGTTGCAGAAAATGGAACTTGCTGAACCGGCCAGGTCCAAGGAACAGGTGTGGGCTCCTGAGAGTCAGGATAGACAAGGGGCTGCAGCTTTGGCTTGTTTTCTAATCATTTTATCTGGCCCATGAGTGGGAGACAACTTCAAGAAAACCCTCTCCTAATGAGAGGAACCCAGGAGTCAGGGAGAGGAGGGGTGGGTGGTGGTTGGAGACAGAGGCCTGGTGCCCCGGGTGCAGTGGAAGTCTCTGGAAGACCAGGTGGAGGGAGGCCTCACGGAGTGATGCCCAGGGTCACAGACCTGTCGCAGCTGCTGTTTGTTAGTTCAAGTCCTGCTCTGAGGTGCTCTGTGTCAGCTCTGAGCGACAGGTGAGCTGGGGGTGCTCTGCAATGAGGGCTATGTGCACGGTTCCTGTGTGCCCAGCCCTGCCACAGTACCTGCAAGGGTAGCTCTGTATCCTGGGAGGGGCCTGACCACGAGAGCCCTGTGGGCTGGGGTGGGGGTGGGGTACCTGCCCAGGTGAGCTCCATATTCTGGGATTGGTCTGACCACGAGAGCCCCATGGGCTGCTGGGGACCTGGTAAAGGATGTCAGGACAGTCAGTGAAGCCACCGAGGATATACCTCCAGTTGCTCCTAATTCCTACACCCTGCTGGTCATTCTACCAACCACCAGGACATGGTATTCTGTATTAGTCTTCAATGATGCCTTCTTTTGTATTCCATTAGTCCCAGAGTCACAAGAAATTTTGGCTTGTGAGTGGCAGGACTCAACATACAACTAAAACAATACTTCCGGGCCGTCTGGCCCCAAGGGTGCAAAAATTCCCACACCATCTTTGGGGAAAGCTTAGCTAAAGACCTAAAAGTTCTACCTCTGGAAAAGGAAACCCTCCTTCAATATGCAGACGACATTCTGATCGCCAGCCCTACTAAGGAGGCCTCTGAACTACCAAGCCAATAAAGGATAGAAGTTGTCCAAGAAAAAGCTCAAATATCACAGACTGCCGTGACCTGCCTGGGCTTCATTCTCACAGAAGGTTGGAGAAGTCCATCCCAGGAAAGGGAAGAAACCATTTTCAGCCTTACCCCTTTCTAAAACTAGAAGACAGCTTAGGGGTTCCTGGGGAGGCCAGGGTTTGCTGCTTCTGGATCCCTAACTACAGTCTACTAGCTGGGCCTCTATATGAAACACTGAAAGGAAAAGATGATGATCCTTTTGAATAGAATCCAGAAGTGGCCTTTCAAGAATGGAAAGAGCAGTCAATTCAGACCCTTGCCCTGGAACTCCCTAATTTAGCTAAACCCTTTGACCTTTACATTCCCGGTGAAAGGTGAATCGCCATTGGAGAATTAGTGCAAAACCTGGGACCACTTGAAATGGAACAATGCAAGAATGCCATCCAGGTAGGATAAACTATGGTCACCAAGGGGCTTGGCCCACTGCCACATCTGGCCAAGATACTGGCGGTATCTAAAAACCTGGAAATCAGCAGCCCAAAAGGCCACCTCCCTCCTAAGGGAAAAGGATCCCCCGTGGTGATCCTAACCACCAACCATGCCCTGAAGTTGCAGGGTTCGCTCCGTGGGCACACCGACCTCGAGTGAGGAGGCCCTCCAACTCCAACATCCAGAGAGATAACCGGGGGCAACAGGGCACCATGACGACTCGTGTGAACATCACTTGACCTGGAGTTTCTCTCATAAAACAACAAGAGTGTGTCCCAAAAGAGTAGACTACTGCTTGCAGGACTTACTGCACCCAGAGGGGAGCTAATAATCTTGGCGGGGGAACCGTATATCACACTGTCACCATAGAAAAGCCTACAGACACCGTGATGATGGTGGCCAGTAAGACCGGCTGGACTCTTGTTTACTTCAAAAGGCTGTTGACTCAGTGGCCATCACGGTCCTTGATCACCACTGACCCTGGACTGTCTGGGAGTTGAGCGGGCAGGGCTCTGACACCTGGTGCTGTTTGTACGTTAATTCAGGGGCCTAATTGAAGAAAGCGCAGACTACTGGTCAGAGCATCTAGGCTGGCAGAAACGGTCGGCCTAAGGTGGCCGAACAAATGTGGGGCGGGGTGAAACCGGCCCCCACAGCGTCTCTGCACATCTCTTTCCTGGACCCTTAAAGGTCATTAGAATCTATAACACTTCCAATGCTGGTGCTCAGGTGGACGAGCAGGGAGGCAGGGGGCCTGGGGACAATCAACGTCACCTGGAGGCTGCTGGGGAGAAGCTCTGACCCTCGCCCCAGGGTATGAGGGCTCCCAACTCAGCACTCAGCAGTTACAGAAGAAGGGTCTGCACCCTCAGCACTCCAAGAATGAGGAACGGGACAAAAGGCAGAGGGGGGGGTTTGTCCCCAGCAAAGCCCATTAAAAATCCCTGGGAGATAAAAATAGAATCTGGGCAATAAAGTCAAGTCTAACCTTTTTTATCCTTTGTGCTTTGTCTAATTTCACGTGCTCCTAGGGTCCCGCATGCAGAGGTTCCACACCCGGCACTTCAGACCAGATTTCCTAGTGCAGAATGGCTGGGTCGACACCTCAGCTCCTGGGGCCCAGTGCAGACTCCGCGATATAGAGCCTGAGCTACAGCCAACCCGGCCCTCGAGAGCTCCGCCCCCTCCCTCCCACTGACTCTGACAGGATCTCTACACAGCAGCCCAGCCCACAGCCCACGGGGTAGTACATGCTCTCACCTCTCCATTCTCTGATCAAAATATAAAGTTTCCTTTGCTTGTGAACCAAACTCAGTCTCGATCTGTTGGCCCCAATGACACTGGGCAGGGGGACACTTGTTGGGGTCCACTCTGGAGGATCAGTTACAGAAATTGAGACTATTGTAACCTCAATGAACAGATGTGTGAGCCAAAGTGTAGTTAACATAGAACAGTGTATAAGGCTCGGGTAAAATAAGATGTTTCTAACACTTCCATTGGATATTTCCATCACTTTATTATAAGCAAGTTCAGTGAAAAGGTTTGTCTTATTTGTCAGCTCAATATTAGAGAAATGAAGTGATCTCTTTCCAAGGATGTACATCTAATAATCTTGGTTAAACCTTCAATCTTGTTTTAAATGCTTTTCCATTGAAAATGATACCTCTCTTTCAGCTCCCCCATTTCTGAGAAGTATAAAATCTTATAATTTATTATTACCAAAGGGGAAAGGTGGGAGGAGGGATAAATTAACAGTTTGGGATTAACACATACACACTGCTATGTATAAAATAGATCATCAACAAGGAACTACTGTATAGCACAGGGAACTACACTCAACATTTTGCAATAACCTATAAGGGGAAATAATCTGAAAACGAATAGATATTTTTATTGACATCATCTATCAATGACAGTTAAAGTGTAACCTAAGGGAAGCTGGTGGTGAGTGCTTCTGACCCTGAAGACTTCAATCATCTAAAGTTTGGACTCTGCCTACTTCCCAAGGCCCTTAATGAACATATGTGTAGCCGTAGCTTAAAAAATTCCCCAGTTTGGGTTTCGGGGAGACACTGATTTTGAAAAAGCCCTGGTGTTCTCCTTACATGAATGGGACTCTTCCTACTGCTAAAACATGTCTGTCACACCCAGAGGATGGTATACCGTCTGATCGGGAAGAGTTTGGAAAAGGCATCTCATCTCCTCATCTCCTGGTGCTCGGGTTCACCCCTCCAGCGTCTTTACTAACAGTCTCCCCACTTGGAGATGTCAGCACTGTCAACATCCTGTTGCGTACAGTTTGGAATTTGTCCAGAGGATGAAGCGGAAGGGTGAGGAACAATGAGAGACAAGTCCTACGTGTTCAGACAGGCACATGTCACTCTAATTTCCAATCAGGAAGACGAATTGACCAAAGGCTAGGGTTGCCCATGGAAACAGTATAGGGCTTGAGGAAATCCCGCTGCTTTGTGGCCAGTTCCCATAAACACAAGTTGAACAATAGAACTCAGGGGCAGTAAAATTCACAAAACTGCAGAGTTGAAAATATCCATCACTGAAAAATGTCTTGAGGAAAGTCAGAGAAAAGGACTTGTAAGCAAGGGAGAATGGCAGGAAAGGGATTTGAGGAGGTAGAAAGGACTCGCCATTAAGCACAAGAAAAGGAGCTGAACATTGCCAACACTGCAGTTGGCCAAAAAGGGTGTATGCGTTTTTTTGTGTATATATTCAAGAAAAGAGCGTACACCTTTTTAGCCACCCAAACAGGTGGGCACTGGAAGTCAATACTACAAAAGACATCACTTCGCATCAGTCAGAAGAGCCATCCTCATAAAGTGTAAACAACAGAAATGCAGGACAGGGCAAGGAGAAGAGGGAGCCCTGTGAGACTTATAGTGGAAATGTATATTGCCAACGGCCATTCTGGAGAAGTGTATTGTGTTTACTAAAGCATCTAAACAATGAGCTACAGAGCATAGGGCACTTGCACTCATGGGCGTATATCTTGGGAAAAACAAAAATCGAGAGGACACAGGCACCCCAATGTTTACCCCCTCTCTGTTTAAAAGATCCTCGACTAGGATATAACTTAAATGTCTCTGGAGGGAAAAAATGGATAGAGATGTGGTACTTAGGTAGAGTGGAATATTATTCAGCCTGGAAATCAATGAAATATGGCCAGCTGTAACAACTCCGGAGGAGTTACGTATGATCATTCTAAGTGACAGAATTCAAAAAGAAAAAGACACATATCATAAGATATCACTTAAAGGTGGAATCCAAAATGGCTACACATGAAATAAATTACAAAACAAAAACATAGTCAAATATGTAGAAAACACGCATAAGGCTGCTAAACGGGAAAGGTGGGGAGGGGTGAGGCATCATCCAGGAGGTTGAAATTAGCAAAGATACCATTCCAAATACCAAACTGATAATCAACAAGGCCTACACGGTAGCTAAAAGAACTGCACTCAGCACACTCAAGTCACCGGAAAAGAATATATACGACTGGTAAGAATCTGAAAAAGAATTTATTGATGTCTCTCTGTACGTGAATCAAGTGGATGTACAGCAGCAAGAAACAGAGCTTTGAAAATCAGCTGTAACCAATATAGTAATAAATTGAAAAAAATAAACGACAGAGAGACAGAGAAAACCTCTTACAACTTTTCCTCAGGGACGGTGATGCAACATGGATTGAACACATCTAGACCCACAGCAGGATGAGACATAAGGCTGGAAACTGTTTGCGCTAAGAGAAATGTGAGGTTGGGTGAGGAAATGCACACCCTTTAAAGTAATACTACCTGGTACCCATTCAATGGGTCCCAAATCTGCAGGTTCAAGGGATCTTCCTACAGCTAAAACATGCATGGAAAACCCAGAGGACTGTACACCATGTGATGCACCTCATTTATCCTCTCCTGGTGCTCCTGTTCACCATTCCAGCCACGTTACTTAGAAGCTCCCCACTTGGAGAATCAGCACATTTAAACTTCTGTTTCACACATTTTGCAAATTGTGAGGAGGATGAACGGGAAGAGGGGGAACCAATGAGAGAAGAGTTGTAGGGGTTTGGACGGGCACATATCACTCTAATTTCCCATTAAGAATAAGAATTAAAAAAAGGCTCAGCCTGCCTCGCCGGAGCCAAAATAGGGCCTGAAGCAATCCTGCGGGTTTGAGGCCAGCTCACAAAAGAGCAACTTAAAACATGGAGCTCAGGGTCACTGCAATTCACAAACCTGCAGAGTTATAAATGAAAACTAACGTCCAAAAATATGTTGAGGTAAGGCAAAGAAGAGGATCTGAATGCAAGACAGAATTGCAAGAAACAGATTTCAAGAGATAGATTGGACTCGTCTTTAACACACATGAAAAGCGGCAGAATTTCGACAATGATGCAGTTGGCCCAAAAGGGCGTATGCGATTTTTCCTGATTATATCCAGGAAAAAACGCATACGCACTTTATGGGCAACGAAGCAAGCAAGCAATGCAAATGTGCACAACAAAGAAGTCTCATTTCCCACCGGTCAAAAGGGCCATCCTAAAAAGTTGTAAAAACCAGAAATGCAGGACAGGCCATGGAGAACAGGGAGCCTTTATACGCTGATGGGCAGTGTGTGAACTGCCGAGAGCCACTCTGGAGAAGTGTATGGTGGTTCCTAAATCATCTAAAAACAGAGCTACAGAGCATAGGACACTTCCAATCATGGGAGTATATCTAGGGAAGTCTAAAAATCAACAAGACACAAGCACACCACAGTTTAGGGCTACTCTGTTTACAAGAACCTCAACTTCAGTACACCTTAAATATCCCAGGAAAGAGAACAATGGATAAAGAAGATGTGGTACTTATGTACAATGGAATATCTCTTCACCATGAAATCAATGTAATAAGGCTAGTAGAAGGATAAAGAGTGGATTTAGGTCCGATAATACTACTTGAAATAAGTCAAACAGAAAAAGAAACATATCATAAGATATCACTTATAGAGGGAGGGTAAATATGGCTGCACAAGAAATGAATTACAGAACAGAACAGTGTCTCACATTTAGAAAACACACTTATGTCAGCTTAAGGGGAAAGGAGAGGTGGGGAGATGCATAAAACCAGAGTTTGAAATTAGCACAGATACCGTTCAAGAAACCAAATAGGTATTAGACAAGATCTACACCTTGCTCAATGAACTGGCCTCAACACACCCTATACACCGCAGAGAAATATATCTGAGTAATAAGAATCTTAAAACCCATGTATTGATATATCTCCATAAGGGAATCAAGTGTGTGCAGAGCGGCACAAACACAGCAGTGAAAATGAGCTAAACCCCATTATAGAAATAAATGTTAAAAACAAAACGCAGAAACAATGAAAGAGAGAAAAATTCTTACAAAATTCGCTCAGGGGCTGTGATGCAACCTGAATTGACCACATATAAACCCACAGCTGGATAAGACATAAGGCTGGACACTTGGGGCTGAGAGGATTGGTGAGCTTCGGTGAGCAACTGCCGAAAGTTTAATGCAATACTTCATGCTACTCATTCCAAGGGTCCCAACACTCCAGGTTGAAGGGAATCTTCCTACAGCTAAACCATGCTTGGGAAACCCAGCGACTGGTATACCATATGATCGGGAAAGGTTTCTAAAACGCACCACATTTTTCCTCTCCTGGGGCTCCGGATCGACATTCCAGCCGCTTTACTAACAACATCCCCACATGGAGAGTCAATGCCTTTAAGTTCTGGTATCGCACAGTCTTCAGTTAGTGCGGAGGATGAATGGGAATAGGGGGAACCAGTGAGAAACTAGCTGTAGCGGTTTCAATGGGCACATGTCACTCTAATTTCACATCAGTAAGAAGAATGAACCAAAGGCACAGCAAGGTGCCCCAGAAGAAGAATAGGGCTTCAAGGAATCCTGTGGTTATGGGGCAAGATCACAAAACTAAGAGCTGAAAAATGGAGCTAAGGGCCACTGCAATTCAAAAACCTGACTTGCCCAAGAAGGGCGTATGCGTTTTTTCCTGAATATATTCAGGAAAAAACGCATACGCCCTTTTTGGCCAACCAAGCAAGCTTGCAAAGGAAATCTGCACTACAATGAAGTCTCAATTCCCCCTGGTCAAAAGGGCCATCTGAAAAAAGTGTAAAATCCATAAAGGCATGACAGGCCATGGAGAACTGGGAGCCATCTTATGCTGATGGGCAGGATGTAAATTGCCAACAGCCACTCTGGAGAAGTGTTTGGTGTTTCCTGAAACATCTAAAAAACAAAGCAACAGAGCCTAGGGCACTTCCACTTATGGTACTATAGTTTAGGGCAATTAAAATCAAAAAGACACAGCCACCCCAAAGTTTGGGATGGCTCTGTTTACAAGAACCTCATATACGGTACAAGTTCAATATCGCAGAAAGTGAAAAATGGATAAAGAAGTTGTGGTACTTACGTACAATGCAATATCACTCAGCAATGAAATCTATGTCATCAGGCCCGTAGCAGCATAATGAGTGGACTAAGTACGATGAATCTAACTGAAATAAGTCACACAGAAAACGAAACATCATAAGGTATCACTAATACACGGAATGTAAACTTGGCTACACAGGAACTGAATTCCAAAACAGAACAGGGTCTCAAATTTAGAAAACCAACTTATGCTTGCTTAAGGGGAAAGGTGAGTTGGGGTGCTGCATAAAACCAGAGATTGAAATGAGCACAGATAAAGTTCCTTAAGCCAAATATGGAATAGACAAGAGCTACTCCTTGCTCAAGGAAATGGACTCAACACCCCATATTCAACGCCTAGGAATATACCTGACTAGTAAGAATCATAAAACCTATGGATTTATATATCTCTGTAAGAGAATCAAGAGTGTGTACAGCGGCATTAAAGCAGTGAAAATCAGGTAAATCCCATAATAAAAATAAATTTCTTAAACAAAACACAATGACAGTGAAATAGAGAGAAATACTTAAGTAATTCATTCAAGGCTTCTGATGCAACCTGCATTTACCACATCTACACGCAGAGCTGGGTGACACATAAGGCTGGACACTTGGGGCTCATAAGATTGGTGAGGTTCGGTGAGCAAATGAAGACCTTTGAAGTCATATTGCATGGTACCCATTCCATGGGTCTCAACTCTCCAGGTTTAAGGGATACTTCCTTCAGCTAAAACATGCATGTGGAACCCAGAGTATGATCCACCATGTGATCGAGAAACATGTTCAAATGTGTCTCACTTTTCGTTCCCTGGTACTCGGGTGCAACATGCCAGACGCTTTACTAACACTCTCCCGACGTGGAGAGTCAGTGCCTTTAACCTCCTGTTTGGCCCAGTTTGCAATTTCTGCGGAAGATGAACAGGAATAGGGAGAACCAATGAGAGACTCGATGGAGGTGTCTGGACGGGCAAATTTAACTCTCATTTCCCACCAGGAAGAGGAATTAACCAAAGGCTCAGCGTGCCGTGCCGGAACCAGATTAGGGCCTGAAGCCATCCTGCGGTGTTGCGGCCAGCTCACGAGAAAGCGAGTTGAAGAAAGGAGCTCAGGGGCACTGTAATTCACAAACCTGCAGAGTTATAAATGACAGCTATCGTCCAAAAATATACTGAAGTAAGGCTGCCAAGAGGACTTGAAAGCGGGGCAGAATTGCAGGAAACCGATTTCAGGAGGTAGACTGGAATTGCATTTAAAGCATAGGAAAAGAGGCAGAACGTCCACAATGATGCACTTGGCCAAAAAGGGCGTATGCGTTTTTTCCTGAATATATTCAGGAAAAAACGCATACGCCCTTTTTGGCCAACCAAGCAAGCTTGCAAAGGAAATCTGCACTACAATGAAGTCTCACTTCCCCCCGGTCAAAAGGGCCATCTGAAAAAAGTGTAAAATCCAGAAAGGCAGGACAGGCCATGGAGAACTGGGAGCCTTGTTATGCTGATGGGCGGGATGTAAATTGCCAACAGCCACTCGGGAGAAGTGTATGGTGTTTCCTGAAACATCTAAAAAACAAAGCAACAGAGCCTAGGGCACTTCCACTTATGGTCCTATAGCTTAGTTAATTTAAAATCAAAAAGACACAGCCACCCCAAAGGTTGGGACGGTTCTTTTTACTGGAATCTCTTCTACGGCACAAGTAAATATCCCAGAGAGCAAATAATGGATAAAGAAGTTGCGGTACTTATGTACAACAGAATACCACTCAGCAATGAAATCTATGTCACCAGGCCCGTACCAGCATAATGAGTGGATTGAGGCACGATGATTCTAAGTGAAATAAGTCACACAGAAAAAGAAACATCATAAGGTATCACTAATACACGGAATGTGAACTTGGCTACACAGGAACTGAATTACAAAACAGAACAGGGTCTCAAGTTTAGAAAACTAACTTATGCTTGCTTAAGGGGGAAGGTGAGTTGGGGTGCTGCATTAAACCAGAGTTTGAAATTAGCACAGATACCGTTCCATAAGCCAAATATGGAATAGACAAGACCTACCCCTTGCTCAACGAAATGGATTCAACAATGAGGTATCACCTCACACCTGGTAGAATAGGCATCATAGAAAATCTACAAGCAAAAAATGCTGGAAAGGGTGTGGAGAAAAGGAACCCTCTTTCACTACTGTTGGGAATATAAATTGATACAGTCACTATGGAGAACAATATGGAATTTCTTAAGAAACTAACAATAGAATTACCATATGATACAGCAATCCCAGTACTGGACATATACCCAGACAAAACCATAAATCAAAAAGAGACATTCACCGCAATGTTCATTGCATCACTATTTACAATATCGAGGTAATGGAAGCAACCTAAATGCCCACAGACAGACGAATGCATAAAGCTGTGGTACATATATAAAATGGAATATTACTAAGCCATGAAAAGGAATGAAATTGGGTCATTTGTAGAGACGTCGATGCATCTAGAGACTGTCATACAGAGTGAAGTAAGTCAGAAAGAGAAAAACAAATCTTGTATATTCATGCATATATGTGGAACCTAGAAAACCTGTACAGATTAACCATTTTGCAAGGCATAAATAGAGCAACAGATGTAGACAACAAACGTATGGACAACAAGGGGGGAAAGCTGTTGGGGGGGGTGGTGGGAGGAGTTGAGAGACTGGGATTGGCATGTATACATTTATATGTATAAAATAGATAACCAATAAGAACCTGCTGTATAAAAATATAAAATAAAATTCAAAATTAAAAAGAAATAAAATTTAAAAAATAGAAAAAACAATTATTCCCTTCACATACATGTATTTATATGAATAAATTATTTCCATGCTTATATCTGTAAATACAAAAAAGAGGAATAAAATCTACCTTGAACCCAAAACGAAAAAGAGAAAAAAAACACAGAACCCACCAGTTCCACAGAGGAAAACCGTATCAGGGCACTTGCTCCAGTTGTAAACAATTCTGAAGTTGGTCAGTGGTGGGGAATCGTCTCCCATTCAGCCAGCAGCCCCCACGCAACAAGCGTCCTCATTGCAAAGCTGGGGCACCGTGCCGAGGCATCTGTGAGTAAACGTGAGCTGAGCCCCAGGCCAGTTGCTGCTGAACTATTCCCACCCATCCCAGGTAAAACACCTGAATATATACAAGGACTTGAAAGCCTAGAGGGAGGGCCATAGAGCCACACGAGTGACAGCATGCCGGCCGACTTGGTGCCTGCAGGCCAGCCAGGATGGTCCTGGCCCTGGGTGCTCTTCTGGAAGATTTCCATTTCCCTGCCTGAGATACCCGTCCTGTCCCTGCCCCCACTGCTTTTTTCCTTCCTCACCTCTGCCCAGGGAGAAATTCCAGCAGCAGGTATGGGTGACACATCTTCTTCTTTAGCAGGTGGCAGCCTGGCAACTGCTGCAGAAAGTCCAGCAGAGCCCCACTCACACTGGGCCACCCACAAAGCCGTGGCCTCTCCCTCCCTCCCACCAGCCCAGCCCCGAGACTGCTGACAGGGCAGAGAAAATGGCGTCAGGCACGGCTGCAGGGGCTCTTGCTGCCTGGAGTGGTATTTATAGTGATCTCAACCCAGGCACACCTGGGGAGGGCTGGCCGGCACGGTAAGGCTGCCCAGGTCAGCCAATCATCACCCCTCAGGGGCTCACAGTTGCAGAAAATGGAACTTGCTGAACCGGCCAGGTCCAAGGAACAGGTGTGGGCTCCTGAGAGTCAGGATAGACAAGGGGCTGCAGCTTTGGCTTGTTTTCTAATCATTTTATCTGGCCCATGAGTGGGAGACAACTTCAAGAAAACCCTCTCCTAATGAGAGGAACCCAGGAGTCAGGGAGAGGAGGGGTGGGTGGTGGTTGGAGACAGAGGCCTGGTGCCCCGGGTGCAGTGGAAGTCTCTGGAAGACCAGGTGGAGGGAGGCCTCACGGAGTGATGTCCAGGGTCACAGACCTGTCGCAGCTGCTGTTTGTTAGTTCAAGTCCTGCTCTGAGGTGCTCTGTGTCAGCTCTGAGCGACAGGTGAGCTGGGGGTGCTCTGCAATGAGGGCTATGTGCACGGTTCCTGTGTGCCCAGCCCTGCCACAGTACCTGCAAGGGTAGCTCTGTATCCTGGGAGGGGCCTGACCACGAGAGCCCTGTGGGCTGGGGTGGGGGTGGGGTACCTGCCCAGGTGAGCTCCATATTCTGGGATTGGTCTGACCACGAGAGCCCCATGGGCTGCTGGGGACCTGGTAAAGGATGTCAGGACAGTCAGTGAAGCCACCGAGGATATACCTCCAGTTGCTCCTAATTCCTACACCCTGCTGGTCATTCTACCAACCACCAGGACATGGTATTCTGTATTAGTCTTCAATGATGCCTTCTTTTGTATTCCATTAGTCCCAGAGTCACAAGAAATTTTGGCTTGTGAGTGGCAGGACTCAACATACAACTAAAACAATACTTCCGGGCCGTCTGGCCCCAAGGGTGCAAAAATTCCCACACCATCTTTGGGGAAAGCTTAGCTAAAGACCTAAAAGTTCTACCTCTGGAAAAGGAAACCCTCCTTCAATATGCAGACGACATTCTGATCGCCAGCCCTACTAAGGAGGCCTCTGAACTACCAAGCCAATAAAGGATAGAAGTTGTCCAAGAAAAAGCTCAAATATCACAGACTGCCGTGACCTGCCTGGGCTTCATTCTCACAGAAGGTTGGAGAAGTCCATCCCAGGAAAGGGAAGAAACCATTTTCAGCCTTACCCCTTTCTAAAACTAGAAGACAGCTTAGGGGTTCCTGGGGAGGCCAGGGTTTGCTGCTTCTGGATCCCTAACTACAGTCTACTAGCTGGGCCTCTATATGAAACACTGAAAGGAAAAGATGATGATCCTTTTGAATAGAATCCACAAGTGGCCTTTCAAGAATGGAAAGAGCAGTCAATTCAGACCCTTGCCCTGGAACTCCCTAATTTAGCTAAACCCTTTGACCTTTACATTCCCGGTGAAAGGTGAATCGCCATTGGAGAATTAGTGCAAAACCTGGGACCACTTGAAATGGAACAATGCAAGAATGCCATCCAGGTAGGATAAACTATGGTCACCAAGGGGCTTGGCCCACTGCCACATCTGGCCAAGATACTGGCGGTATCTAAAAACCTGGAAATCAGCAGCCCAAAAGGCCACCTCCCTCCTAAGGGAAAAGGATCCCCCGTGGTGATCCTAACCACCAACCATGCCCTGAAGTTGCAGGGTTCGCTCCGTGGGCACACCGACCTCGAGTGAGGAGGCCCTCCAACTCCAACATCCAGAGAGATAACCGGGGGCAACAGGGCACCATGACGACTCGTGTGAACATCACTTGACCTGGAGTTTCTCTCATAAAACAACAAGAGTGTGTCCCAAAAGAGTAGACTACTGCTTGCAGGACTTACTGCACCCAGAGGGGAGCTAATAATCTTGGCGGGGGAACCGTATATCACACTGTCACCATAGAAAAGCCTACAGACACCGTGATGATGGTGGCCAGTAAGACCGGCTGGACTCTTGTTTACTTCAAAAGGCTGTTGACTCAGTGGCCATCACGGTCCTTGATCACCACTGACCCTGGACTGTCTGGGAGTTGAGCGGGCAGGGCTCTGACACCTGGTGCTGTTTGTACGTTAATTCAGGGGCCTAATTGAAGAAAGCGCAGACTACTGGTCAGAGCATCTAGGCTGGCAGAAACGGTCGGCCTAAGGTGGCCGAACAAATGTGGGGCGGGGTGAAACCGGCCCCCACAGCGTCTCTGCACATCTCTTTCCTGGACCCTTAAAGGTCATTAGAATCTATAACACTTCCAATGCTGGTGCTCAGGTGGACGAGCAGGGAGGCAGGGGGCCTGGGGACAATCAACGTCACCTGGAGGCTGCTGGGGAGAAGCTCTGACCCTCGCCCCAGGGTATGAGGGCTCCCAACTCAGCACTCAGCAGTTACAGAAGAAGGGTCTGCACCCTCAGCACTCCAAGAATGAGGAACGGGACAAAAGGCAGAGGGGGGGGGGTTGTCCCCAGCAAAGCCCATTAAAAATCCCTGGGAGATAAAAATAGAATCTGGGCAATAAAGTCAAGTCTAACCTGTTTTATCCTTTGTGCTTTGTCTAATTTCACGTGCTCCTAGGGTCCCGCATGCAGAGGTTCCACACCCGGCACTTCAGACCAGATTTCCTAGTGCAGAATGGCTGGGTCGACACCTCAGCTCCTGGGGCCCAGTGCAGACTCCGCGATATAGAGCCTGAGCTACAGCCAACCCGGCCCTCGAGAGCTCCGCCCCCTCCCTCCCACTGACTCTGACAGGATCTCTACACAGCAGCCCAGCCCACAGCCCACGGGGTAGTACATGCTCTCACCTCTCCATTCTCTGATCAAAATATAAAGTTTCCTTTGCTTGTGAACCAAACTCAGTCTCGATCTGTTGGCCCCAATGACACTGGGCAGGGGGACACTTGTTGGGGTCCACTCTGGAGGATCAGTAACAGAAATTGAGACTATTGTAACCTCAATGAACAGATGTGTGAGCCAAAGTGTAGTTAACATAGAACAGTGTATAAGGCTCGGGTAAAATAAGATGTTTCTAACACTTCCATTGGATATTTCCATCACTTTATTATAAGCAAGTTCAGTGAAAAGGTTTGTCTTATTTGTCAGCTCAATATTAGAGAAATGAAGTGATCTCTTTCCAAGGATGTACATCTAATAATCTTGGTTAAACCTTCAATCTTGTTTTAAATGCTTTTCCATTGAAAATGATACCTCTCTTTCAGCTCCCCCATTTCTGAGAAGTATAAAATCTTATAATTTATTATTACCAAAGGGGAAAGGTGGGAGGAGGGATAAATTAACAGTTTGGGATTAACACATACACACTGCTATGTATAAAATAGATCATCAACAAGGAACTACTGTATAGCACAGGGAACTACACTCAACATTTTGCAATAACCTATAAGGGGAAATAATCTGAAAACGAATAGATATTTTTATTGACATCATCTATCAATGACAGTTAAAGTGTAACCTAAGGGAAGCTGGTGGTGAGTGCTTCTGACCCTGAAGACTTCAATCATCTAAAGTTTGGACTCTGCCTACTTCCCAAGGCCCTTAATGAACATATGTGTAGCCGTAGCTTAAAAAATTCCCCAGTTTGGGTTTCGGGGAGACACTGATTTTGAAAAAGCCCTGGTGTTCTCCTTACATGAATGGGACTCTTCCTACTGCTAAAACATGTCTGTCACACCCAGAGGATGGTATACCGTCTGATCGGGAAGAGTTTGGAAAAGGCATCTCATCTCCTCATCTCCTGGTGCTCGGGTTCACCCCTCCAGCGTCTTTACTAACAGTCTCCCCACTTGGAGATGTCAGCACTGTCAACATCCTGTTGCGTACAGTTTGGAATTTGTCCAGAGGATGAAGCGGAAGGGTGAGGAACAATGAGAGACAAGTCCTACGTGTTCAGACAGGCACATGTCACTCTAATTTCCAATCAGGAAGACGAATTGACCAAAGGCTAGGGTTGCCCATGGAAACAGTATAGGGCTTGAGGAAATCCCGCTGCTTTGTGGCCAGTTCCCATAAACACAAGTTGAACAATAGAACTCAGGGGCAGTAAAATTCACAAAACTGCAGAGTTGAAAATATCCATCACTGAAAAATGTCTTGAGGAAAGTCAGAGAAAAGGACTTGTAAGCAAGGGAGAATGGCAGGAAAGGGATTTGAGGAGGTAGAAAGGACTCGCCATTAAGCACAAGAAAAGGAGCTGAACATTGCCAACATTGCAGTTGGCCAAAAAGGGTGTATGCGTTTTTTTGTGTATATATTCAAGAAAAGAGCGTACACCTTTTTAGCCACCCAAACAGGTGGGCACTGGAAGTCAATACTACAAAAGACATCACTTCGCATCAGTCAGAAGAGCCATCCTCATAAAGCGTAAACAACAGAAATGCAGGACAGGGCAAGGAGAAGAGGGAGCCCTGTGAGACTTATAGTGGAAATGTATATTGCCAACGGCCATTCTGGAGAAGTGTATTGTGTTTACTAAAGCATCTAAACAATGAGCTACAGAGCATAGGGCACTTGCACTCATGGGCGTATATCTTGGGAAAAACAAAAATCGAGAGGACACAGGCACCCCAATGTTTACCCCCTCTCTGTTTAAAAGATCCTCGACTAGGATATAACTTAAATGTCTCTGGAGGGAAAAAATGGATAGAGATGTGGTACTTAGGTAGAGTGGAATATTATTCAGCCTGGAAATCAATGAAATATGGCCAGCTGTAACAACTCCGGAGGAGTTACGTATGATCATTCTAAGTGACAGAATTCAAAAAGAAAAAGACACATATCATAAGATATCACTTAAAGGTGGAATCCAAAATGGCTACACATGAAATAAATTACAAAACAAAAACATAGTCAAATATGTAGAAAACACGCATAAGGCTGCTAAACGGGAAAGGTGGGGAGGGGTGAGGCATCATCCAGGAGGTTGAAATTAGCAAAGATACCATTCCAAATACCAAACTGATAATCAACAAGGCCTACACGGTAGCTAAAAGAACTGCACTCAGCACACTCAAGTCACCGGAAAAGAATATATACGACTGGTAAGAATCTGAAAAAGAATTTATTGATGTCTCTCTGTACGTGAATCAAGTGGATGTACAGCAGCAAGAAACAGAGCTTTGAAAATCAGCTGTAACCAATATAGTAATAAATTGAAAAAAATAAACGACAGAGAGACAGAGAAAACCTCTTACAACTTTTCCTCAGGGACGGTGATGCAACATGGATTGAACACATCTAGACCCACAGCAGGATGAGACATAAGGCTGGAAACTGTTTGCGCTAAGAGAAATGTGAGGTTGGGTGAGGAAATGCACACCCTTTAAAGTAATACTACCTGGTACCCATTCAATGGGTCCCAAATCTGCAGGTTCAAGGGATCTTCCTACAGCTAAAACATGCATGGAAAACCCAGAGGACTGTACACCATGTGATGCACCTCATTTATCCTCTCCTGGTGCTCCTGTTCACCATTCCAGCCACGTTACTTAGAAGCTCCCCACTTGGAGAATCAGCACATTTAAACTTCTGTTTCACACATTTTGCAAATTGTGAGGAGGATGAACGGGAAGAGGGGGAACCAATGAGAGAAGAGTTGTAGGGGTTTGGACGGGCACATATCACTCTAATTTCCCATTAAGAATAAGAATTAAAAAAAGGCTCAGCCTGCCTCGCCGGAGCCAAAATAGGGCCTGAAGCAATCCTGCGGGTTTGAGGCCAGCTCACAAAAGAGCAACTTAAAACATGGAGCTCAGGGTCACTGCAATTCACAAACCTGCAGAGTTATAAATGAAAACTAACGTCCAAAAATATGTTGAGGTAAGGCAAAGAAGAGGATCTGAATGCAAGACAGAATTGCAAGAAACAGATTTCAAGAGATAGATTGGACTCGTCTTTAACGCACATGAAAAGCGGCAGAATTTCGACAATGATGCAGTTGGCCCAAAAGGGCGTATGCGATTTTTCCTGATTATATCCAGGAAAAAACGCATACGCACTTTATGGGCAACGAAGCAAGCAAGCAATGCAAATGTGCACAACAAAGAAGTCTCATTTCCCACCGGTCAAAAGGGCCATCCTAAAAAGTTGTAAAAACCAGAAATGCAGGACAGGCCATGGAGAACAGGGAGCCTTTATACGCTGATGGGCAGTGTGTGAACTGCCGAGAGCCACTCTGGAGAAGTGTATGGTGGTTCCTAAATCATCTAAAAACAGAGCTACAGAGCATAGGACACTTCCAATCATGGGAGTATATCTAGGGAAGTCTAAAAATCAACAAGACACAAGCACACCACAGTTTAGGGCTACTCTGTTTACAAGAACCTCAACTTCAGTACACCTTAAATATCCCAGGAAAGAGAACAATGGATAAAGAAGATGTGGTACTTATGTACAATGGAATATCTCTTCACCATGAAATCAATGTAATAAGGCTAGTAGAAGGATAAAGAGTGGATTTAGGTCCGATAATACTACTTGAAATAAGTCAAACAGAAAAAGAAACATATCATAAGATATCACTTATAGAGGGAGGGTAAATATGGCTGCACAAGAAATGAATTACAGAACAGAACAGTGTCTCACATTTAGAAAACACACTTATGTCAGCTTAAGGGGAAAGGAGAGGTGGGGAGATGCATAAAACCAGAGTTTGAAATTAGCACAGATACCGTTCAAGAAACCAAATAGGTATTAGACAAGATCTACACCTTGCTCAATGAACTGGCCTCAACACACCCTATACACCGCAGAGAAATATATCTGAGTAATAAGAATCTTAAAACCCATGTATTGATATATCTCCATAAGGGAATCAAGTGTGTGCAGAGCGGCACAAACACAGCAGTGAAAATGAGCTAAACCCCATTATAGAAATAAATGTTAAAAACAAAACGCAGAAACAATGAAAGAGAGAAAAATTCTTACAAAATTCGCTCAGGGGCTGTGATGCAACCTGGATTGACCACATATAAACCCACAGCTGGATAAGACATAAGGCTGGACACTTGGGGCTGAGAGGATTGGTGAGCTTCGGTGAGCAACTGCCGAAAGTTTAATGCAATACTTCATGCTACTCATTCCAAGGGTCCCAACACTCCAGGTTGAAGGGAATCTTCCTACAGCTAAACCATGCTTGGGAAACCCAGCGACTGGTATACCATATGATCGGGAAAGGTTTCTAAAACGCACCACATTTTTCCTCTCCTGGGGCTCCGGATCGACATTCCAGCCGCTTTACTAACAACATCCCCACATGGAGAGTCAATGCCTTTAAGTTCTGGTATCGCACAGTCTTCAGTTAGTGCGGAGGATGAATGGGAATAGGGGGAACCAGTGAGAAACTAGCTGTAGCGGTTTCAATGGGCACATGTCACTCTAATTTCACATCAGTAAGAAGAATGAACCAAAGGCACAGCAAGGTGCCCCAGAAGAAGAATAGGGCTTCAAGGAATCCTGTGGTTATGGGGCAAGATCACAAAACTAAGAGCTGAAAAATGGAGCTAAGGGCCACTGCAATTCAAAAACCTGACTTGCCCAAAAAGGGCGTATGCGTTTTTTCCTGAATATATTCAGGAAAAAACGCATACGCCCTTTTTGGCCAACCAAGCAAGCTTGCAAAGGAAATCTGCACTACAATGAAGTCTCAATTCCCCCTGGTCAAAAGGGCCATCTGAAAAAAGTGTAAAATCCATAAAGGCATGACAGGCCATGGAGAACTGGGAGCCATCTTATGCTGATGGGCAGGATGTAAATTGCCAACAGCCACTCTGGAGAAGTGTTTGGTGTTTCCTGAAACATCTAAAAAACAAAGCAACAGAGCCTAGGGCACTTCCACTTATGGTACTATAGTTTAGGGCAATTAAAATCAAAAAGACACAGCCACCCCAAAGTTTGGGATGGCTCTGTTTACAAGAACCTCATATACGGTACAAGTTCAATATCGCAGAAAGTGAAAAATGGATAAAGAAGTTGTGGTACTTACGTACAATGCAATATCACTCAGCAATGAAATCTATGTCATCAGGCCCGTAGCAGCATAATGAGTGGACTAAGTACGATGAATCTAACTGAAATAAGTCACACAGAAAACGAAACATCATAAGGTATCACTAATACACGGAATGTAAACTTGGCTACACAGGAACTGAATTCCAAAACAGAACAGGGTCTCAAATTTAGAAAACCAACTTATGCTTGCTTAAGGGGAAAGGTGAGTTGGGGTGCTGCATAAAACCAGAGATTGAAATGAGCACAGATAAAGTTCCTTAAGCCAAATATGGAATAGACAAGAGCTACTCCTTGCTCAAGGAAATGGACTCAACACCCCATATTCAACGCCTAGGAATATACCTGACTAGTAAGAATCATAAAACCTATGGATTTATATATCTCTGTAAGAGAATCAAGAGTGTGTACAGCGGCATTAAAGCAGTGAAAATCAGGTAAATCCCATAATAAAAATAAATTTCTTAAACAAAACACAATGACAGTGAAATAGAGAGAAATACTTAAGTAATTCATTCAAGGCTTCTGATGCAACCTGCATTTACCACATCTACACGCAGAGCTGGGTGACACATAAGGCTGGACACTTGGGGCTCATAAGATTGGTGAGGTTCGGTGAGCAAATGAAGACCTTTGAAGTCATATTGCATGGTACCCATTCCATGGGTCTCAACTCTCCAGGTTTAAGGGATACTTCCTTCAGCTAAAACATGCATGTGGAACCCAGAGTATGATCCACCATGTGATCGAGAAACATGTTCAAATGTGTCTCACTTTTCGTTCCCTGGTACTCGGGTGCAACATGCCAGACGCTTTACTAACACTCTCCCGACGTGGAGAGTCAGTGCCTTTAACCTCCTGTTTGGCCCAGTTTGCAATTTCTGCGGAAGATGAACAGGAATAGGGAGAACCAATGAGAGACTAGCTGGAGGTGTCTGGACGGGCAAATTTAACTCTCATTTCCCACCAGGAAGAGGAATTAACCAAAGGCTCAGCGTGCCGTGCCGGAACCAGATTAGGGCCTGAAGCCATCCTGCGGTGTTGCGGCAGCTCACGAGAAAGCGAGTTGAAGAAAGGAGCTCAGAGGCACAGAAATTCACAAACCTGCAGAGTTATAAATGACAGCTATCGTCCAAAAATATACTGAAGTAAGGCTGCCAAGAGGACTTGAAAGCGGGGCAGAATTGCAGGAAACCGATTTCAGGAGGTAGACTGGAATTGCATTTAAAGCATAGGAAAAGAGGCAGAACGTCCACAATGATGCACTTGGCCAAAAAGGGCGTATGCGTTTTTTCCTGAATATATTCAGGAAAAAACGCATACGCCCTTTTTGGCCAACCAAGCAAGCTTGCAAAGGAAATCTGCACTACAATGAAGTCTCACTTCCCCCCGGTCAAATGGGCCATCCGAAAAAAGTGTAAAATCCAGAAAGGCAGGACAGGCCATGGAGAACTGGGAGCCTTGTTATGCTGATGGGCGGGATGTAAATTGCCAACAGCCACTCGGGAGAAGTGTATGGTGTTTCCTGAAACATCTAAAAACCAAAGCAACAGAGCCTAGGGCACTTCCACTTATGGTCCTATAGCTTAGTTAATTTAAAATCAAAAAGACACAGCCACCCCAAAGGTTGGGACGGTTCTTTTTACTGGAATCTCTTCTACGGCACAAGTTAAATATCCCAGAGAGCAAATAATGGATAAAGAAGTTGCGGTACTTATGTACAACAGAATACCACTCAGCAATGAAATCTATGTCACCAGGCCCGTACCAGCATAATGAGTGGATTGAGGCACGATGATTCTAAGTGAAATAAGTCACACAGAAAAAGAAACATCATAAGGTATCACTAATACACGGAATGTGAACTTGGCTACACAGGAACTGAATTACAAAACAGAACAGGGTCTCAAGTTTAGAAAACTAACTTATGCTTGCTTAAGGGGGAAGGTGAGTTGGGGTGCTGCATTAAACCAGAGTTTGAAATTAGCACAGATACCGTTCCATAAGCCAAATATGGAATAGACAAGACCTACCCCTTGCTCAACGAAATGGATTCAACAATGAGGTATCACCTCACACCTGGTAGAATAGGCATCATAGAAAATCTACAAGCAAAAAATGCTGGAAAGGGTGTGGAGAAAAGGAACCCTCTTCCACTATTGTTGGGAATATAAATTGATACAGTCACTATGGAGAACAATATGGAATTTCTTAAGAAACTAACAATAGAATTACCATATGATACAGCAATCCCAGTACTGGACATATACCCAGACAAAACCATAAATCAAAAAGAGACATTCACCGCAATGTTCATTGCATCACTATTTACAATATCGAGGTAATGGAAGCAACCTAAATGCCCACAGACAGACGAATGCATAAAGCCGTGGTACATATATAAAATGGAATATTACTAAGCCATGAAAAGGAATGAAATTGGGTCATTTGTAGAGACGTCGATGCATCTAGAGACTGTCATACAGAGTGAAGTAAGTCAGAAAGAGAAAAACAAATCTTGTATATTCATGCATATATGTGGAACGTAGAAAACCTGTACAGATTAACCATTTTGCAAGGCATAAATAGAGCAACAGATGTAGACAACAAACGTATGGACAACAAGGGGGGAAAGCTGTTGGGGGGGGTGGTGGGAGGAGTTGAGAGACTGGGATTGGCATGTATACATTTATATGTATAAAATAGATAACCAATAAGAACCTGCTGTATAAAAATATAAAATAAAATTCAAAATTAAAAAGAAATAAAATTTAAAAAATAGAAAAAACAATTATTCCCTTCACATACATGTATTTATATGAATAAATTATTTCCATGCTTATATCTGTAAATACAAAAAAGAGGAATAAAATCTACCTTGAACCCAAAACGAAAAAGAGAAAAAAAACACAGAACCCACCAGTTCCACAGAGGAAAACCGTATCAGGGCACTTGCTCCAGTTGTAAACAATTCTGAAGTTGGTCAGTGGTGGGGAATCGTCTCCCATTCAGCCAGCAGCCCCCACGCAACAAGCGTCCTCATTGCAAAGCTGGGGCACCGTGCCGAGGCATCTGTGAGTAAACGTGAGCTGAGCCCCAGGCCAGTTGCTGCTGAACTATTCCCACCCATCCCAGGTAAAACACCTGAATATATACAAGGACTTGAAAGCCTAGAGGGAGGGCCATAGAGCCACACGAGTGACAGCATGCCGGCCGACTTGGTGCCTGCAGGCCAGCCAGGATGGTCCTGGCCCTGGGTGCTCTTCTGGAAGATTTCCATTTCCCTGCCTGAGATACCCGTCCTGTCCCTGCCCCCACTGCTTTTTTCCTTCCTCACCTCTGCCCAGGGAGAAATTCCAGCAGCAGGTATGGGTGACACATCTTCTTCTTTAGCAGGTGGCAGCCTGGCAACTGCTGCAGAAAGTCCAGCAGAGCCCCACTCACACTGGGCCACCCACAAAGCCGTGGCCTCTCCCTCCCTCCCACCAGCCCAGCCCCGAGACTGCTGACAGGGCAGAGAAAATGGCGTCAGGCACGGCTGCAGGGGCTCTTGCTGCCTGGAGTGGTATTTATAGTGATCTCAACCCAGGCACACCTGGGGAGGGCTGGCCGGCACGGTAAGGCTGCCCAGGTCAGCCAATCATCACCCCTCAGGGGCTCACAGTTGCAGAAAATGGAACTTGCTGAACCGGCCAGGTCCAAGGAACAGGTGTGGGCTCCTGAGAGTCAGGATAGACAAGGGGCTGCAGCTTTGGCTTGTTTTCTAATCATTTTATCTGGCCCATGAGTGGGAGACAACTTCAAGAAAACCCTCTCCTAATGAGAGGAACCCAGGAGTCAGGGAGAGGAGGGGTGGGTGGTGGTTGGAGACAGAGGCCTGGTGCCCCGGGTGCAGTGGAAGTCTCTGGAAGACCAGGTGGAGGGAGGCCTCACGGAGTGATGCCCAGGGTCACAGACCTGTCGCAGCTGCTGTTTGTTAGTTCAAGTCCTGCTCTGAGGTGCTCTGTGTCAGCTCTGAGCGACAGGTGAGCTGGGGGTGCTCTGCAATGAGGGCTATGTGCACGGTTCCTGTGTGCCCAGCCCTGCCACAGTACCTGCAAGGGTAGCTCTGTATCCTGGGAGGGGCCTGACCACGAGAGCCCTGTGGGCTGGGGTGGGGGTGGGGTACCTGCCCAGGTGAGCTCCATATTCTGGGATTGGTCTGACCATGAGAGCCCCATGGGCTGCTGGGGACCTGGTAAAGGATGTCAGGACAGTCAGTGAAGCCACCGAGGATATACCTCCAGTTGCTCCTAATTCCTACACCCTGCTGGTCATTCTACCAACCACCAGGACATGGTATTCTGTATTAGTCTTCAATGATGCCTTCTTTTGTATTCCATTAGTCCCAGAGTCACAAGAAATTTTGGCTTGTGAGTGGCAGGACTCAACATACAACTAAAACAATACTTCCGGGCCGTCTGGCCCCAAGGGTGCAAAAATTCCCACACCATCTTTGGGGAAAGCTTAGCTAAAGACCTAAAAGTTCTACCTCTGGAAAAGGAAACCCTCCTTCAATATGCAGACGACATTCTGATCGCCAGCCCTACTAAGGAGGCCTCTGAACTACCAAGCCAATAAAGGATAGAAGTTGTCCAAGAAAAAGCTCAAATATCACAGACTGCCGTGACCTGCCTGGGCTTCATTCTCACAGAAGGTTGGAGAAGTCCATCCCAGGAAAGGGAAGAAACCATTTTCAGCCTTACCCCTTTCTAAAACTAGAAGACAGCTTAGGGGTTCCTGGGGAGGCCAGGGTTTGCTGCTTCTGGATCCCTAACTACAGTCTACTAGCTGGGCCTCTATATGAAACACTGAAAGGAAAAGATGATGATCCTTTTGAATAGAATCCAGAAGTGGCCTTTCAAGAATGGAAAGAGCAGTCAATTCAGACCCTTGCCCTGGAACTCCCTAATTTAGCTAAACCCTTTGACCTTTACATTCCCGGTGAAAGGTGAATCGCCATTGGAGAATTAGTGCAAAACCTGGGACCACTTGAAATGGAACAATGCAAGAATGCCATCCAGGTAGGATAAACTATGGTCACCAAGGGGCTTGGCCCACTGCCACATCTGGCCAAGATACTGGCGGTATCTAAAAACCTGGAAATCAGCAGCCCAAAAGGCCACCTCCCTCCTAAGGGAAAAGGATCCCCCGTGGTGATCCTAACCACCAACCATGCCCTGAAGTTGCAGGGTTCGCTCCGTGGGCACACCGACCTCGAGTGAGGAGGCCCTCCAACTCCAACATCCAGAGAGATAACCGGGGGCAACAGGGCACCATGACGACTCGTGTGAACATCACTTGACCTGGAGTTTCTCTCATAAAACAACAAGAGTGTGTCCCAAAAGAGTAGACTACTGCTTGCAGGACTTACTGCACCCAGAGGGGAGCTAATAATCTTGGCGGGGGAACCGTATATCACACTGTCACCATAGAAAAGCCTACAGACACCGTGATGATGGTGGCCAGTAAGACCGGCTGGACTCTTGTTTACTTCAAAAGGCTGTTGACTCAGTGGCCATCACGGTCCTTGATCACCACTGACCCTGGACTGTCTGGGAGTTGAGCGGGCAGGGCTCTGACACCTGGTGCTGTTTGTACGTTAATTCAGGGGCCTAATTGAAGAAAGCGCAGACTACTGGTCAGAGCATCTAGGCTGGCAGAAACGGTCGGCCTAAGGTGGCCGAACAAATGTGGGGCGGGGTGAAACCGGCCCCCACAGCGTCTCTGCACATCTCTTTCCTGGACCCTTAAAGGTCATTAGAATCTATAACACTTCCAATGCTGGTGCTCAGGTGGACGAGCAGGGAGGCAGGGGGCCTGGGGACAATCAACGTCACCTGGAGGCTGCTGGGGAGAAGCTCTGACCCTCGCCCCAGGGTATGAGGGCTCCCAACTCAGCACTCAGCAGTTACAGAAGAAGGGTCTGCACCCTCAGCACTCCAAGAATGAGGAACGGGACAAAAGGCAGAGGGGGGGGGGTTGTCCCCAGCAAAGCCCATTAAAAATCCCTGGGAGATAAAAATAGAATCTGGGCAATAAAGTCAAGTCTAACCTGTTTTATCCTTTGTGCTTTGTCTAATTTCACGTGCTCCTAGGGTCCCGCATGCAGAGGTTCCACACCCGGCACTTCAGACCAGATTTCCTAGTGCAGAATGGCTGGGTCGACACCTCAGCTCCTGGGGCCCAGTGCAGACTCCGCGATATAGAGCCTGAGCTACAGCCAACCCGGCCCTCGAGAGCTCCGCCCCCTCCCTCCCACTGACTCTGACAGGATCTCTACACAGCAGCCCAGCCCACAGCCCACGGGGTAGTACATGCTCTCACCTCTCCATTCTCTGATCAAAATATAAAGTTTCCTTTGCTTGTGAACCAAACTCAGTCTCGATCTGTTGGCCCCAATGACACTGGGCAGGGGGACACTTGTTGGGGTCCACTCTGGAGGATCAGTAACAGAAATTGAGACTATTGTAACCTCAATGAACAGATGTGTGAGCCAAAGTGTAGTTAACATAGAACAGTGTATAAGGCTCGGGTAAAATAAGATGTTTCTAACACTTCCATTGGATATTTCCATCACTTTATTATAAGCAAGTTCAGTGAAAAGGTTTGTCTTATTTGTCAGCTCAATATTAGAGAAATGAAGTGATCTCTTTCCAAGGATGTACATCTAATAATCTTGGTTAAACCTTCAATCTTGTTTTAAATGCTTTTCCATTGAAAATGATACCTCTCTTTCAGCTCCCCCATTTCTGAGAAGTATAAAATCTTATAATTTATTATTACCAAAGGGGAAAGGTGGGAGGAGGGATAAATTAACAGTTTGGGATTAACACATACACACTGCTATGTATAAAATAGATCATCAACAAGGAACTACTGTATAGCACAGGGAACTACACTCAACATTTTGCAATAACCTATAAGGGGAAATAATCTGAAAACGAATAGATATTTTTATTGACATCATCTATCAATGACAGTTAAAGTGTAACCTAAGGGAAGCTGGTGGTGAGTGCTTCTGACCCTGAAGACTTCAATCATCTAAAGTTTGGACTCTGCCTACTTCCCAAGGCCCTTAATGAACATATGTGTAGCCGTAGCTTAAAAAATTCCCCAGTTTGGGTTTCGGGGAGACACTGATTTTGAAAAAGCCCTGGTGTTCTCCTTACATGAATGGGACTCTTCCTACTGCTAAAACATGTCTGTCACACCCAGAGGATGGTATACCGTCTGATCGGGAAGAGTTTGGAAAAGGCATCTCATCTCCTCATCTCCTGGTGCTCGGGTTCACCCCTCCAGCGTCTTTACTAACAGTCTCCCCACTTGGAGATGTCAGCACTGTCAACATCCTGTTGCGTACAGTTTGGAATTTGTCCAGAGGATGAAGCGGAAGGGTGAGGAACAATGAGAGACAAGTCCTACGTGTTCAGACAGGCACATGTCACTCTAATTTCCAATCAGGAAGACGAATTGACCAAAGGCTAGGGTTGCCCATGGAAACAGTATAGGGCTTGAGGAAATCCCGCTGCTTTGTGGCCAGTTCCCATAAACACAAGTTGAACAATAGAACTCAGGGGCAGTAAAATTCACAAAACTGCAGAGTTGAAAATATCCATCACTGAAAAATGTCTTGAGGAAAGTCAGAGAAAAGGACTTGTAAGCAAGGGAGAATGGCAGGAAAGGGATTTGAGGAGGTAGAAAGGACTCGCCATTAAGCACAAGAAAAGGAGCTGAACATTGCCAACATTGCAGTTGGCCAAAAAGGGTGTATGCGTTTTTTTGTGTATATATTCAAGAAAAGAGCATACACCTTTTTAGCCACCCAAACAGGTGGGCACTGGAAGTCAATACTACAAAAGACATCACTTCGCATCAGTCAGAAGAGCCATCCTCATAAAGTGTAAACAACAGAAATGCAGGACAGGGCAAGGAGAAGAGGGAGCCCTGTGAGACTTATAGTGGAAATGTATATTGCCAACGGCCATTCTGGAGAAGTGTATTGTGTTTACTAAAGCATCTAAACAATGAGCTACAGAGCATAGGGCACTTGCACTCATGGGCGTATATCTTGGGAAAAACAAAAATCGAGAGGACACAGGCACCCCAATGTTTACCCCCTCTCTGTTTAAAAGATCCTCGACTAGGATATAACTTAAATGTCTCTGGAGGGAAAAAATGGATAGAGATGTGGTACTTAGGTAGAGTGGAATATTATTCAGCCTGGAAATCAATGAAATATGGCCAGCTGTAACAACTCCGGAGGAGTTACGTATGATCATTCTAAGTGACAGAATTCAAAAAGAAAAAGACACATATCATAAGATATCACTTAAAGGTGGAATCCAAAATGGCTACACATGAAATAAATTACAAAACAAAAACATAGTCAAATATGTAGAAAACACGCATAAGGCTGCTAAACGGGAAAGGTGGGGAGGGGTGAGGCATCATCCAGGAGGTTGAAATTAGCAAAGATACCATTCCAAATACCAAACTGATAATCAACAAGGCCTACACGGTAGCTAAAAGAACTGCACTCAGCACACTCAAGTCACCGGAAAAGAATATATACGACTGGTAAGAATCTGAAAAAGAATTTATTGATGTCTCTCTGTACGTGAATCAAGTGGATGTACAGCAGCAAGAAACAGAGCTTTGAAAATCAGCTGTAACCAATATAGTAATAAATTGAAAAAAATAAACGACAGAGAGACAGAGAAAACCTCTTACAACTTTTCCTCAGGGACGGTGATGCAACATGGATTGAACACATCTAGACCCACAGCAGGATGAGACATAAGGCTGGAAACTGTTTGCGCTAAGAGAAATGTGAGGTTGGGTGAGGAAATGCACACCCTTTAAAGTAATACTACCTGGTACCCATTCAATGGGTCCCAAATCTGCAGGTTCAAGGGATCTTCCTACAGCTAAAACATGCATGGAAAACCCAGAGGACTGTACACCATGTGATGCACCTCATTTATCCTCTCCTGGTGCTCCTGTTCACCATTCCAGCCACGTTACTTAGAAGCTCCCCACTTGGAGAATCAGCACATTTAAACTTCTGTTTCACACATTTTGCAAATTGTGAGGAGGATGAACGGGAAGAGGGGGAACCAATGAGAGAAGAGTTGTAGGGGTTTGGACGGGCACATATCACTCTAATTTCCCATTAAGAATAAGAATTAAAAAAAGGCTCAGCCTGCCTCGCCGGAGCCAAAATAGGGCCTGAAGCAATCCTGCGGGTTTGAGGCCAGCTCACAAAAGAGCAACTTAAAACATGGAGCTCAGGGTCACTGCAATTCACAAACCTGCAGAGTTATAAATGAAAACTAACGTCCAAAAATATGTTGAGGTAAGGCAAAGAAGAGGATCTGAATGCAAGACAGAATTGCAAGAAACAGATTTCAAGAGATAGATTGGACTCGTCTTTAACGCACATGAAAAGCGGCAGAATTTCGACAATGATGCAGTTGGCCCAAAAGGGCGTATGCGATTTTTCCTGATTATATCCAGGAAAAAACGCATACGCACTTTATGGGCAACGAAGCAAGCAAGCAATGCAAATGTGCACAACAAAGAAGTCTCATTTCCCACCGGTCAAAAGGGCCATCCTAAAAAGTTGTAAAAACCAGAAATGCAGGACAGGCCATGGAGAACAGGGAGCCTTTATACGCTGATGGGCAGTGTGTGAACTGCCGAGAGCCACTCTGGAGAAGTGTATGGTGGTTCCTAAATCATCTAAAAACAGAGCTACAGAGCATAGGACACTTCCAATCATGGGAGTATATCTAGGGAAGTCTAAAAATCAACAAGACACAAGCACACCACAGTTTAGGGCTACTCTGTTTACAAGAACCTCAACTTCAGTACACCTTAAATATCCCAGGAAAGAGAACAATGGATAAAGAAGATGTGGTACTTATGTACAATGGAATATCTCTTCACCATGAAATCAATGTAATAAGGCTAGTAGAAGGATAAAGAGTGGATTTAGGTCCGATAATACTACTTGAAATAAGTCAAACAGAAAAAGAAACATATCATAAGATATCACTTATAGAGGGAGGGTAAATATGGCTGCACAAGAAATGAATTACAGAACAGAACAGTGTCTCACATTTAGAAAACACACTTATGTCAGCTTAAGGGGAAAGGAGAGGTGGGGAGATGCATAAAACCAGAGTTTGAAATTAGCACAGATACCGTTCAAGAAACCAAATAGGTATTAGACAAGATCTACACCTTGCTCAATGAACTGGCCTCAACACACCCTATACACCGCAGAGAAATATATCTGAGTAATAAGAATCTTAAAACCCATGTATTGATATATCTCCATAAGGGAATCAAGTGTGTGCAGAGCGGCACAAACACAGCAGTGAAAATGAGCTAAACCCCATTATAGAAATAAATTTTAAAAACAAAACGCAGAAACAATGAAAGAGAGAAAAATTCTTACAAAATTCGCTCAGGGGCTGTGATGCAACCTGGATTGACCACATATAAACCCACAGCTGGATAAGACATAAGGCTGGACACTTGGGGCTGAGAGGATTGGTGAGCTTCGGTGAGCAACTGCCGAAAGTTTAATGCAATACTTCATGCTACTCATTCCAAGGGTCCCAACACTCCAGGTTGAAGGGAATCTTCCTACAGCTAAACCATGCTTGGGAAACCCAGCGACTGGTATACCATATGATCGGGAAAGGTTTCTAAAACGCACCACATTTTTCCTCTCCTGGGGCTCCGGATCGACATTCCAGCCGCTTTACTAACAACATCCCCACATGGAGAGTCAATGCCTTTAAGTTCTGGTATCGCACAGTCTTCAGTTAGTGCGGAGGATGAATGGGAATAGGGGGAACCAGTGAGAAACTAGCTGTAGCGGTTTCAATGGGCACATGTCACTCTAATTTCACATCAGTAAGAAGAATGAACCAAAGGCACAGCAAGGTGCCCCAGAAGAAGAATAGGGCTTCAAGGAATCCTGTGGTTATGGGGCAAGATCACAAAACTAAGAGCTGAAAAATGGAGCTAAGGGCCACTGCAATTCAAAAACCTGACTTGCCCAAAAAGGGCGTATGCGTTTTTTCCTGAATATATTCAGGAAAAAACGCATACGCCCTTTTTGGCCAACCAAGCAAGCTTGCAAAGGAAATCTGCACTACAATGAAGTCTCAATTCCCCCTGGTCAAAAGGGCCATCTGAAAAAAGTGTAAAATCCATAAAGGCATGACAGGCCATGGAGAACTGGGAGCCATCTTATGCTGATGGGCAGGATGTAAATTGCCAACAGCCACTCTGGAGAAGTGTTTGGTGTTTCCTGAAACATCTAAAAAACAAAGCAACAGAGCCTAGGGCACTTCCACTTATGGTACTATAGTTTAGGGCAATTAAAATCAAAAAGACACAGCCACCCCAAAGTTTGGGATGGCTCTGTTTACAAGAACCTCATATACGGTACAAGTTCAATATCGCAGAAAGTGAAAAATGGATAAAGAAGTTGTGGTACTTACGTACAATGCAATATCACTCAGCAATGAAATCTATGTCATCAGGCCCGTAGCAGCATAATGAGTGGACTAAGTACGATGAATCTAACTGAAATAAGTCACACAGAAAACGAAACATCATAAGGTATCACTAATACACGGAATGTAAACTTGGCTACACAGGAACTGAATTCCAAAACAGAACAGGGTCTCAAATTTAGAAAACCAACTTATGCTTGCTTAAGGGGAAAGGTGAGTTGGGGTGCTGCATAAAACCAGAGATTGAAATGAGCACAGATAAAGTTCCTTAAGCCAAATATGGAATAGACAAGAGCTACTCCTTGCTCAAGGAAATGGACTCAACACCCCATATTCAACGCCTAGGAATATACCTGACTAGTAAGAATCATAAAACCTATGGATTTATATATCTCTGTAAGAGAATCAAGAGTGTGTACAGCGGCATTAAAGCAGTGAAAATCAGGTAAATCCCATAATAAAAATAAATTTCTTAAACAAAACACAATGACAGTGAAATAGAGAGAAATACTTAAGTAATTCATTCAAGGCTTCTGATGCAACCTGCATTTACCACATCTACACGCAGAGCTGGGTGACACATAAGGCTGGACACTTGGGGCTCATAAGATTGGTGAGGTTCGGTGAGCAAATGAAGACCTTTGAAGTCATATTGCATGGTACCCATTCCATGGGTCTCAACTCTCCAGGTTTAAGGGATACTTCCTTCAGCTAAAACATGCATGTGGAACCCAGAGTATGATCCACCATGTGATCGAGAAACATGTTCAAATGTGTCTCACTTTTCGTTCCCTGGTACTCGGGTGCAACATGCCAGACGCTTTACTAACACTCTCCCGACGTGGAGAGTCAGTGCCTTTAACCTCCTGTTTGGCCCAGTTTGCAATTTCTGCGGAAGATGAACAGGAATAGGGAGAACCAATGAGAGACTAGCTGGAGGTGTCTGGACGGGCAAATTTAACTCTCATTTCCCACCAGGAAGAGGAATTAACCAAAGGCTCAGCGTGCCGTGCCGGAACCAGATTAGGGCCTGAAGCCATCCTGCGGTGTTGCGGCAGCTCACGAGAAAGCGAGTTGAAGAAAGGAGCTCAGGGGCACAGAAATTCACAAACCTGCAGAGTTATAAATGACAGCTATCGTCCAAAAATATACTGAAGTAAGGCTGCCAAGAGGACTTGAAAGCGGGGCAGAATTGCAGGAAACCGATTTCAGGAGGTAGACTGGAATTGCATTTAAAGCATAGGAAAAGAGGCAGAACGTCCACAATGATGCACTTGGCCAAAAAGGGCGTATGCGTTTTTTCCTGAATATATTCAGGAAAAAACGCATACGCCCTTTTTGGCCAACCAAGCAAGCTTGCAAAGGAAATCTGCACTACAATGAAGTCTCACTTCCCCCCGGTCAAATGGGCCATCCGAAAAAAGTGTAAAATCCAGAAAGGCAGGACAGGCCATGGAGAACTGGGAGCCTTGTTATGCTGATGGGCGGGATGTCAATTGCCAACAGCCACTCGGGAGAAGTGTATGGTGTTTCCTGAAACATCTAAAAACCAAAGCAACAGAGCCTAGGGCACTTCCACTTATGGTCCTATAGCTTAGTTAATTTAAAATCAAAAAGACACAGCCACCCCAAAGGTTGGGACGGCTCTGTTTACTGGAATCTCTTCTACGGCACAAGTTAAATATCCCAGAGAGCAAATAATGGATAAAGAAGTTGCGGTACTTATGTACAACAGAATACCACTCAGCAATGAAATCTATGTCACCAGGCCCGTACCAGCATAATGAGTGGATTGAGGCACGATGATTCTAAGTGAAATAAGTCACACAGAAAAAGAAACATCATAAGGTATCACTAATACACGGAATGTGAACTTGGCTACACAGGAACTGAATTACAAAACAGAACAGGGTCTCAAGTTTAGAAAACTAACTTATGCTTGCTTAAGGGGGAAGGTGAGTTGGGGTGCTGCATTAAACCAGAGTTTGAAATTAGCACAGATACCGTTCCATAAGCCAAATATGGAATAGACAAGACCTACCCCTTGCTCAACGAAATGGATTCAACAATGAGGTATCACCTCACACCTGGTAGAATAGGCATCATAGAAAATCTACAAGCAAAAAATGCTGGAAAGGGTGTGGAGAAAAGGAACCCTCTTCCACTATTGTTGGGAATATAAATTGATACAGTCACTATGGAGAACAATATGGAATTTCTTAAGAAACTAACAATAGAATTACCATATGATACAGCAATCCCAGTACTGGACATATACCCAGACAAAACCATAAATCAAAAAGAGACATTCACCGCAATGTTCATTGCATCACTATTTACAATATCGAGGTAATGGAAGCAACCTAAATGCCCACAGACAGACGAATGCATAAAGCCGTGGTACATATATAAAATGGAATATTACTAAGCCATGAAAAGGAATGAAATTGGGTCATTTGTAGAGACGTCGATGCATCTAGAGACTGTCATACAGAGTGAAGTAAGTCAGAAAGAGAAAAACAAATCTTGTATATTCATGCATATATGTGGAACGTAGAAAACCTGTACAGATTAACCATTTTGCAAGGCATAAATAGAGCAACAGATGTAGACAACAAACGTATGGACAACAAGGGGGGAAAGCTGTTGGGGGGGGTGGTGGGAGGAGTTGAGAGACTGGGATTGGCATGTATACATTTATATGTATAAAATAGATAACCAATAAGAACCTGCTGTATAAAAATATAAAATAAAATTCAAAATTAAAAAGAAATAAAATTTAAAAAATAGAAAAAACAATTATTCCCTTCACATACATGTATTTATATGAATAAATTATTTCCATGCTTATATCTGTAAATACAAAAAAGAGGAATAAAATCTACCTTGAACCCAAAACGAAAAAGAGAAAAAAAACACAGAACCCACCAGTTCCACAGAGGAAAACCGTATCAGGGCACTTGCTCCAGTTGTAAACAATTCTGAAGTTGGTCAGTGGTGGGGAATCGTCTCCCATTCAGCCAGCAGCCCCCACGCAACAAGCGTCCTCATTGCAAAGCTGGGGCACCGTGCCGAGGCATCTGTGAGTAAACGTGAGCTGAGCCCCAGGCCAGTTGCTGCTGAACTATTCCCACCCATCCCAGGTAAAACACCTGAATATATACAAGGACTTGAAAGCCTAGAGGGAGGGCCATAGAGCCACACGAGTGACAGCATGCCGGCCGACTTGGTGCCTGCAGGCCAGCCAGGATGGTCCTGGCCCTGGGTGCTCTTCTGGAAGATTTCCATTTCCCTGCCTGAGATACCCGTCCTGTCCCTGCCCCCACTGCTTTTTTCCTTCCTCACCTCTGCCCAGGGAGAAATTCCAGCAGCAGGTATGGGTGACACATCTTCTTCTTTAGCAGGTGGCAGCCTGGCAACTGCTGCAGAAAGTCCAGCAGAGCCCCACTCACACTGGGCCACCCACAAAGCCGTGGCCTCTCCCTCCCTCCCACCAGCCCAGCCCCGAGACTGCTGACAGGGCAGAGAAAATGGCGTCAGGCACGGCTGCAGGGGCTCTTGCTGCCTGGAGTGGTATTTATAGTGATCTCAACCCAGGCACACCTGGGGAGGGCTGGCCGGCACGGTAAGGCTGCCCAGGTCAGCCAATCATCACCCCTCAGGGGCTCACAGTTGCAGAAAATGGAACTTGCTGAACCGGCCAGGTCCAAGGAACAGGTGTGGGCTCCTGAGAGTCAGGATAGACAAGGGGCTGCAGCTTTGGCTTGTTTTCTAATCATTTTATCTGGCCCATGAGTGGGAGACAACTTCAAGAAAACCCTCTCCTAATGAGAGGAACCCAGGAGTCAGGGAGAGGAGGGGTGGGTGGTGGTTGGAGACAGAGGCCTGGTGCCCCGGGTGCAGTGGAAGTCTCTGGAAGACCAGGTGGAGGGAGGCCTCACGGAGTGATGCCCAGGGTCACAGACCTGTCGCAGCTGCTGTTTGTTAGTTCAAGTCCTGCTCTGAGGTGCTCTGTGTCAGCTCTGAGCGACAGGTGAGCTGGGGGTGCTCTGCAATGAGGGCTATGTGCACGGTTCCTGTGTGCCCAGCCCTGCCACAGTACCTGCAAGGGTAGCTCTGTATCCTGGGAGGGGCCTGACCACGAGAGCCCTGTGGGCTGGGGTGGGGGTGGGGTACCTGCCCAGGTGAGCTCCATATTCTGGGATTGGTCTGACCACGAGAGCCCCATGGGCTGCTGGGGACCTGGTAAAGGATGTCAGGACAGTCAGTGAAGCCACCGAGGATATACCTCCAGTTGCTCCTAATTCCTACACCCTGCTGGTCATTCTACCAACCACCAGGACATGGTATTCTGTATTAGTCTTCAATGATGCCTTCTTTTGTATTCCATTAGTCCCAGAGTCACAAGAAATTTTGGCTTGTGAGTGGCAGGACTCAACATACAACTAAAACAATACTTCCGGGCCGTCTGGCCCCAAGGGTGCAAAAATTCCCACACCATCTTTGGGGAAAGCTTAGCTAAAGACCTAAAAGTTCTACCTCTGGAAAAGGAAACCCTCCTTCAATATGCAGACGACATTCTGATCGCCAGCCCTACTAAGGAGGCCTCTGAACTACCAAGCCAATAAAGGATAGAAGTTGTCCAAGAAAAAGCTCAAATATCACAGACTGCCGTGACCTGCCTGGGCTTCATTCTCACAGAAGGTTGGAGAAGTCCATCCCAGGAAAGGGAAGAAACCATTTTCAGCCTTACCCCTTTCTAAAACTAGAAGACAGCTTAGGGGTTCCTGGGGAGGCCAGGGTTTGCTGCTTCTGGATCCCTAACTACAGTCTACTAGCTGGGCCTCTATATGAAACACTGAAAGGAAAAGATGATGATCCTTTTGAATAGAATCCAGAAGTGGCCTTTCAAGAATGGAAAGAGCAGTCAATTCAGACCCTTGCCCTGGAACTCCCTAATTTAGCTAAACCCTTTGACCTTTACATTCCCGGTGAAAGGTGAATCGCCATTGGAGAATTAGTGCAAAACCTGGGACCACTTGAAATGGAACAATGCAAGAATGCCATCCAGGTAGGATAAACTATGGTCACCAAGGGGCTTGGCCCACTGCCACATCTGGCCAAGATACTGGCGGTATCTAAAAACCTGGAAATCAGCAGCCCAAAAGGCCACCTCCCTCCTAAGGGAAAAGGATCCCCCGTGGTGATCCTAACCACCAACCATGCCCTGAAGTTGCAGGGTTCGCTCCGTGGGCACACCGACCTCGAGTGAGGAGGCCCTCCAACTCCAACATCCAGAGAGATAACCGGGGGCAACAGGGCACCATGACGACTCGTGTGAACATCACTTGACCTGGAGTTTCTCTCATAAAACAACAAGAGTGTGTCCCAAAAGAGTAGACTACTGCTTGCAGGACTTACTGCACCCAGAGGGGAGCTAATAATCTTGGCGGGGGAACCGTATATCACACTGTCACCATAGAAAAGCCTACAGACACCGTGATGATGGTGGCCAGTAAGACCGGCTGGACTCTTGTTTACTTCAAAAGGCTGTTGACTCAGTGGCCATCACGGTCCTTGATCACCACTGACCCTGGACTGTCTGGGAGTTGAGCGGGCAGGGCTCTGACACCTGGTGCTGTTTGTACGTTAATTCAGGGGCCTAATTGAAGAAAGCGCAGACTACTGGTCAGAGCATCTAGGCTGGCAGAAACGGTCGGCCTAAGGTGGCCGAACAAATGTGGGGCGGGGTGAAACCGGCCCCCACAGCGTCTCTGCACATCTCTTTCCTGGACCCTTAAAGGTCATTAGAATCTATAACACTTCCAATGCTGGTGCTCAGGTGGACGAGCAGGGAGGCAGGGGGCCTGGGGACAATCAACGTCACCTGGAGGCTGCTGGGGAGAAGCTCTGACCCTCGCCCCAGGGTATGAGGGCTCCCAACTCAGCACTCAGCAGTTACAGAAGAAGGGTCTGCACCCTCAGCACTCCAAGAATGAGGAACGGGACAAAAGGCAGAGGGGGGGGGGTTGTCCCCAGCAAAGCCCATTAAAAATCCCTGGGAGATAAAAATAGAATCTGGGCAATAAAGTCAAGTCTAACCTGTTTTATCCTTTGTGCTTTGTCTAATTTCACGTGCTCCTAGGGTCCCGCATGCAGAGGTTCCACACCCGGCACTTCAGACCAGATTTCCTAGTGCAGAATGGCTGGGTCGACACCTCAGCTCCTGGGGCCCAGTGCAGACTCCGCGATATAGAGCCTGAGCTACAGCCAACCCGGCCCTCGAGAGCTCCGCCCCCTCCCTCCCACTGACTCTGACAGGATCTCTACACAGCCCAGCCCACAGCCCACGGGGTAGTACATGCTCTCACCTCTCCATTCTCTGATCAAAATATAAAGTTTCCTTTGCTTGTGAACCAAACTCAGTCTCGATCTGTTGGCCCCAATGACACTGGGCAGGGGGACACTTGTTGGGGTCCACTCTGGAGGATCAGTAACAGAAATTGAGACTATTGTAACCTCAATGAACAGATGTGTGAGCCAAAGTGTAGTTAACATAGAACAGTGTATAAGGCTCGGGTAAAATAAGATGTTTCTAACACTTCCATTGGATATTTCCATCACTTTATTATAAGCAAGTTCAGTGAAAAGGTTTGTCTTATTTGTCAGCTCAATATTAGAGAAATGAAGTGATCTCTTTCCAAGGATGTACATCTAATAATCTTGGTTAAACCTTCAATCTTGTTTTAAATGCTTTTCCATTGAAAATGATACCTCTCTTTCAGCTCCCCCATTTCTGAGAAGTATAAAATCTTATAATTTATTATTACCAAAGGGGAAAGGTGGGAGGAGGGATAAATTAACAGTTTGGGATTAACACATACACACTGCTATGTATAAAATAGATCATCAACAAGGAACTACTGTATAGCACAGGGAACTACACTCAACATTTTGCAATAACCTATAAGGGGAAATAATCTGAAAACGAATAGATATTTTTATTGACATCATCTATCAATGACAGTTAAAGTGTAACCTAAGGGAAGCTGGTGGTGAGTGCTTCTGACCCTGAAGACTTCAATCATCTAAAGTTTGGACTCTGCCTACTTCCCAAGGCCCTTAATGAACATATGTGTAGCCGTAGCTTAAAAAATTCCCCAGTTTGGGTTTCGGGGAGACACTGATTTTGAAAAAGCCCTGGTGTTCTCCTTACATGAATGGGACTCTTCCTACTGCTAAAACATGTCTGTCACACCCAGAGGATGGTATACCGTCTGATCGGGAAGAGTTTGGAAAAGGCATCTCATCTCCTCATCTCCTGGTGCTCGGGTTCACCCCTCCAGCGTCTTTACTAACAGTCTCCCCACTTGGAGATGTCAGCACTGTCAACATCCTGTTGCGTACAGTTTGGAATTTGTCCAGAGGATGAAGCGGAAGGGTGAGGAACAATGAGAGCCAAGTCCTACGTGTTCAGACAGGCACATGTCACTCTAATTTCCAATCAGGAAGACGAATTGACCAAAGGCTAGGGTTGCCCATGGAAACAGTATAGGGCTTGAGGAAATCCCGCTGCTTTGTGGCCAGTTCCCATAAACACAAGTTGAACAATAGAACTCAGGGGCAGTAAAATTCACAAAACTGCAGAGTTGAAAATATCCATCACTGAAAAATGTCTTGAGGAAAGTCAGAGAAAAGGACTTGTAAGCAAGGGAGAATGGCAGGAAAGGGATTTGAGGAGGTAGAAAGGACTCGCCATTAAGCACAAGAAAAGGAGCTGAACATTGCCAACATTGCAGTTGGCCAAAAAGGGTGTATGCGTTTTTTTGTGTATATATTCAAGAAAAGAGCGTACACCTTTTTAGCCACCCAAACAGGTGGGCACTGGAAGTCAATACTACAAAAGACATCACTTCGCATCAGTCAGAAGAGCCATCCTCATAAAGTGTAAACAACAGAAATGCAGGACAGGGCAAGGAGAAGAGGGAGCCCTGTGAGACTTATAGTGGAAATGTATATTGCCAACGGCCATTCTGGAGAAGTGTATTGTGTTTACTAAAGCATCTAAACAATGAGCTACAGAGCATAGGGCACTTGCACTCATGGGCGTATATCTTGGGAAAAACAAAAATCGAGAGGACACAGGCACCCCAATGTTTACCCCCTCTCTGTTTAAAAGATCCTCGACTAGGATATAACCTAAATGTCTCTGGAGGGAAAAAATGGATAGAGATGTGGTACTTAGGTAGAGTGGAATATTATTCAGCCTGGAAATCAATGAAATATGGCCAGCTGTAACAACTCCGGAGGAGTTACGTATGATCATTCTAAGTGACAGAATTCAAAAAGAAAAAGACACATATCATAAGATATCACTTAAAGGTGGAATCCAAAATGGCTACACATGAAATAAATTACAAAACAAAAACATAGTCAAATATGTAGAAAACACGCATAAGGCTGCTAAACGGGAAAGGTGGGGAGGGGTGAGGCATCATCCAGGAGGTTGAAATTAGCAAAGATACCATTCCAAATACCAAACTGATAATCAACAAGGCCTACACGGTAGCTAAAAGAACTGCACTCAGCACACTCAAGTCACCGGAAAAGAATATATACGACTGGTAAGAATCTGAAAAAGAATTTATTGATGTCTCTCTGTACGTGAATCAAGTGGATGTACAGCAGCAAGAAACAGAGCTTTGAAAATCAGCTGTAACCAATATAGTAATAAATTGAAAAAAATAAACGACAGAGAGACAGAGAAAACCTCTTACAACTTTTCCTCAGGGACGGTGATGCAACATGGATTGAACACATCTAGACCCACAGCAGGATGAGACATAAGGCTGGAAACTGTTTGCGCTAAGAGAAATGTGAGGTTGGGTGAGGAAATGCACACCCTTTAAAGTAATACTACCTGGTACCCATTCAATGGGTCCCAAATCTGCAGGTTCAAGGGATCTTCCTACAGCTAAAACATGCATGGAAAACCCAGAGGACTGTACACCATGTGATGCACCTCATTTATCCTCTCCTGGTGCTCCTGTTCACCATTCCAGCCACGTTACTTAGAAGCTCCCCACTTGGAGAATCAGCACATTTAAACTTCTGTTTCACACATTTTGCAAATTGTGAGGAGGATGAACGGGAAGAGGGGGAACCAATGAGAGAAGAGTTGTAGGGGTTTGGACGGGCACATATCACTCTAATTTCCCATTAAGAATAAGAATTAAAAAAAGGCTCAGCCTGCCTCGCCGGAGCCAAAATAGGGCCTGAAGCAATCCTGCGGGTTTGAGGCCAGCTCACAAAAGAGCAACTTAAAACATGGAGCTCAGGGTCACTGCAATTCACAAACCTGCAGAGTTATAAATGAAAACTAACGTCCAAAAATATGTTGAGGTAAGGCAAAGAAGAGGATCTGAATGCAAGACAGAATTGCAAGAAACAGATTTCAAGAGATAGATTGGACTCGTCTTTAACGCACATGAAAAGCGGCAGAATTTCGACAATGATGCAGTTGGCCCAAAAGGGCGTATGCGATTTTTCCTGATTATATCCAGGAAAAAACGCATACGCACTTTATGGGCAACGAAGCAAGCAAGCAATGCAAATGTGCACAACAAAGAAGTCTCATTTCCCACCGGTCAAAAGGGCCATCCTAAAAAGTTGTAAAAACCAGAAATGCAGGACAGGCCATGGAGAACAGGGAGCCTTTATACGCTGATGGGCAGTGTGTGAACTGCCGAGAGCCACTCTGGAGAAGTGTATGGTGGTTCCTAAATCATCTAAAAACAGAGCTACAGAGCATAGGACACTTCCAATCATGGGAGTATATCTAGGGAAGTCTAAAAATCAACAAGACACAAGCACACCACAGTTTAGGGCTACTCTGTTTACAAGAACCTCAACTTCAGTACACCTTAAATATCCCAGGAAAGAGAACAATGGATAAAGAAGATGTGGTACTTATGTACAATGGAATATCTCTTCACCATGAAATCAATGTAATAAGGCTAGTAGAAGGATAAAGAGTGGATTTAGGTCCGATAATACTACTTGAAATAAGTCAAACAGAAAAAGAAACATATCATAAGATATCACTTATAGAGGGAGGGTAAATATGGCTGCACAAGAAATGAATTACAGAACAGAACAGTGTCTCACATTTAGAAAACACACTTATGTCAGCTTAAGGGGAAAGGAGAGGTGGGGTGATGCATAAAACCAGAGTTTGAAATTAGCACAGATACCGTTCAAGAAACCAAATAGGTATTAGACAAGATCTACACCTTGCTCAATGAACTGGCCTCAACACACCCTATACACCGCAGAGAAATATATCTGAGTAATAAGAATCTTAAAACCCATGTATTGATCTATCTCCATAAGGGAATCAAGTGTGTGCAGAGCGGCACAAACACAGCAGTGAAAATGAGCTAAACCCCATTATAGAAATAAATGTTAAAAACAAAACGCAGAAACAATGAAAGAGAGAAAAATTCTTACAAAATTCGCTCAGGGGCTGTGATGCAACCTGGATTGACCACATATAAACCCACAGCTGGATAAGACATAAGGCTGGACACTTGGGGCTGAGAGGATTGGTGAGCTTCGGTGAGCAACTGCCGAAAGTTTAATGCAATACTTCATGCTACTCATTCCAAGGGTCCCAACACTCCAGGTTGAAGGGAATCTTCCTACAGCTAAACCATGCTTGGGAAACCCAGCGACTGATCGGGAAAGGTTTCTAAAACGCACCACATTTTTCCTCTCCTGGGGCTCCGGATCGACATTCCAGCCGCTTTACTAACAACATCCCCACATGGAGAGTCAATGCCTTTAAGTTCTGGTATCGCACAGTCTTCAGTTAGTGCGGAGGATGAATGGGAATAGGGGGAACCAGTGAGAAACTAGCTGTAGCGGTTTCAATGGGCACATGTCACTCTAATTTCACATCAGTAAGAAGAATGAACCAAAGGCACAGCAAGGTGCCCCAGAAGAAGAATAGGGCTTCAAGGAATCCTGTGGTTATGGGGCAAGATCACAAAACTAAGAGCTGAAAAATGGAGCTAAGGGCCACTGCAATTCAAAAACCTGACTTGCCCAAGAAGGGCGTATGCGTTTTTTCCTGAATATATTCAGGAAAAAACGCATACGCCCTTTTTGGCCAACCAAGCAAGCTTGCAAAGGAAATCTGCACTACAATGAAGTCTCAATTCCCCCTGGTCAAAAGGGCCATCTGAAAAAAGTGTAAAATCCATAAAGGCATGACAGGCCATGGAGAACTGGGAGCCATCTTATGCTGATGGGCAGGATGTAAATTGCCAACAGCCACTCTGGAGAAGTGTTTGGTGTTTCCTGAAACATCTAAAAAACAAAGCAACAGAGCCTAGGGCACTTCCACTTATGGTACTATAGTTTAGGGCAATTAAAATCAAAAAGACACAGCCACCCCAAAGTTTGGGATGGCTCTGTTTACAAGAACCTCATATACGGTACAAGTTCAATATCGCAGAAAGTGAAAAATGGATAAAGAAGTTGTGGTACTTACGTACAATGCAATATCACTCAGCAATGAAATCTATGTCATCAGGCCCGTAGCAGCATAATGAGTGGACTAAGTACGATGAATCTAACTGAAATAAGTCACACAGAAAACGAAACATCATAAGGTATCACTAATACACGGAATGTAAACTTGGCTACACAGGAACTGAATTCCAAAACAGAACAGGGTCTCAAATTTAGAAAACCAACTTATGCTTGCTTAAGGGGAAAGGTGAGTTGGGGTGCTGCATAAAACCAGAGATTGAAATGAGCACAGATAAAGTTCCTTAAGCCAAATATGGAATAGACAAGAGCTACTCCTTGCTCAAGGAAATGGACTCAACACCCCATATTCAACGCCTAGGAATATACCTGACTAGTAAGAATCATAAAACCTATGGATTTATATATCTCTGTAAGAGAATCAAGAGTGTGTACAGCGGCATTAAAGCAGTGAAAATCAGGTAAATCCCATAATAAAAATAAATTTCTTAAACAAAACACAATGACAGTGAAATAGAGAGAAATACTTAAGTAATTCATTCAAGGCTTCTGATGCAACCTGCATTTACCACATCTACACGCAGAGCTGGGTGACACATAAGGCTGGACACTTGGGGCTCATAAGATTGGTGAGGTTCGGTGAGCAAATGAAGACCTTTGAAGTCATATTGCATGGTACCCATTCCATGGGTCTCAACTCTCCAGGTTTAAGGGATACTTCCTTCAGCTAAAACATGCATGTGGAACCCAGAGTATGATCCACCATGTGATCGAGAAACATGTTCAAATGTGTCTCACTTTTCGTTCCCTGGTACTCGGGTGCAACATGCCAGACGCTTTACTAACACTCTCCCGACTTGGAGAGTCAGTGCCTTTAACCTCCTGTTTGGCCCAGTTTGCAATTTCTGCGGAAGATGAACAGGAATAGGGAGAACCAATGAGAGACTAGCTGGAGGTGTCTGGACGGGCAAATTTAACTCTCATTTCCCACCAGGAAGAGGAATTAACCAAAGGCTCAGCGTGCCGTGCCGGAACCAGATTAGGGCCTGAAGCCATCCTGCGGTGTTGCGGCAGCTCACGAGAAAGCGAGTTGAAGAAAGGAGCTCAGAGGCACAGAAATTCACAAACCTGCAGAGTTATAAATGACAGCTATCGTCCAAAAATATACTGAAGTAAGGCTGCCAAGAGGACTTGAAAGCGGGGCAGAATTGCAGGAAACCGATTTCAGGAGGTAGACTGGAATTGCATTTAAAGCATAGGAAAAGAGGCAGAACGTCCACAATGATGCACTTGGCCAAAAAGGGCGTATGCATTTTTTCCTGAATATATTCAGGAAAGAACGCATACGCCCTTTTTGGCCAACCAAGCAAGCTTGCAAAGGAAATCTGCACTACAATGAAGTCTCACTTCCCCCCGGTCAAATGGGCCATCTGAAAAAAGTGTAAAATCCAGAAAGGCAGGACAGGCCATGGAGAACTGGGAGCCTTGTTATGCTGATGGGCGGGATGTAAATTGCCAACAGCCACTCGGGAGAAGTGTATGGTGTTTCCTGAAACATCTAAAAACCAAAGCAACAGAGCCTAGGGCACTTCCACTTATGGTCCTATAGCTTAGTTAATTTAAAATCAAAAAGACACAGCCACCCCAAAGGTTGGGACGGTTCTTTTTACTGGAATCTCTTCTACGGCACAAGTTAAATATCCCAGAGAGCAAATAATGGATAAAGAAGTTGCGGTACTTATGTACAACAGAATACCACTCAGCAATGAAATCTATGTCACCAGGCCCGTACCAGCATAATGAGTGGATTGAGGCCCGATGATTCTAAGTGAAATAAGTCACACAGAAAAAGAAACATCATAAGGTATCACTAATACACGGAATGTGAACTTGGCTACACAGGAACTGAATTACAAAACAGAACAGGGTCTCAAGTTTAGAAAACTAACTTATGCTTGCTTAAGGGGGAAGGTGAGTTGGGGTGCTGCATTAAACCAGAGTTTGAAATTAGCACAGATACCGTTCCATAAGCCAAATATGGAATAGACAAGACCTACCCCTTGCTCAACGAAATGGATTCAACAATGAGGTATCACCTCACACCTGGTAGAATAGGCATCATAGAAAATCTACAAGCAAAAAATGCTGGAAAGGGTGTGGAGAAAAGGAACCCTCTTCCACTATTGTTGGGAATATAAATTGATACAGTCACTATGGAGAACAATATGGAATTTCTTAAGAAACTAACAATAGAATTACCATATGATACAGCAATCCCAGTACTGGACATATACCCAGACAAAACCATAAATCAAAAAGAGACATTCACCGCAATGTTCATTGCATCACTATTTACAATATCGAGGTAATGGAAGCAACCTAAATGCCCACAGACAGACGAATGCATAAAGCCGTGGTACATATATAAAATGGAATATTACTAAGCCATGAAAAGGAATGAAATTGGGTCATTTGTAGAGACGTCGATGCATCTAGAGACTGTCATACAGAGTGAAGTAAGTCAGAAAGAGAAAAACAAATCTTGTATATTCATGCATATATGTGGAACCTAGAAAACCTGTACAGATTAACCATTTTGCAAGGCATAAATAGAGCAACAGATGTAGACAACAAACGTATGGACAACAAGGGGGGAAAGCTGTTGGGGGGGGTGGTGGGAGGAGTTGAGAGACTGGGATTGGCATGTATACATTTATATGTATAAAATAGATAACCAATAAGAACCTGCTGTATAAAAATATAAAATAAAATTCAAAATTAAAAAGAAATAAAATTTAAAAAATAGAAAAAACAATTATTCCCTTCACATACATGTATTTATATGAATAAATTATTTCCATGCTTATATCTGTAAATACAAAAAAGAGGAATAAAATCTACCTTGAACCCAAAACGAAAAAGAGAAAAAAAACACAGAACCCACCAGTTCCACAGAGGAAAACCGTATCAGGGCACTTGCTCCAGTTGTAAACAATTCTGAAGTTGGTCAGTGGTGGGGAATCGTCTCCCATTCAGCCAGCAGCCCCCACGCAACAAGCGTCCTCATTGCAAAGCTGGGGCACCGTGCCGAGGCATCTGTGAGTAAACGTGAGCTGAGCCCCAGGCCAGTTGCTGCTGAACTATTCCCACCCATCCCAGGTAAAACACCTGAATATATACAAGGACTTGAAAGCCTAGAGGGAGGGCCATAGAGCCACACGAGTGACAGCATGCCGGCCGACTTGGTGCCTGCAGGCCAGCCAGGATGGTCCTGGCCCTGGGTGCTCTTCTGGAAGATTTCCATTTCCCTGCCTGAGATACCCGTCCTGTCCCTGCCCCCACTGCTTTTTTCCTTCCTCACCTCTGCCCAGGGAGAAATTCCAGCAGCAGGTATGGGTGACACATCTTCTTCTTTAGCAGGTGGCAGCCTGGCAACTGCTGCAGAAAGTCCAGCAGAGCCCCACTCACACTGGGCCACCCACAAAGCCGTGGCCTCTCCCTCCCTCCCACCAGCCCAGCCCCGAGACTGCTGACAGGGCAGAGAAAATGGCGTCAGGCACGGCTGCAGGGGCTCTTGCTGCCTGGAGTGGTATTTATAGTGATCTCAACCCAGGCACACCTGGGGAGGGCTGGCCGGCACGGTAAGGCTGCCCAGGTCAGCCAATCATCACCCCTCAGGGGCTCACAGTTGCAGAAAATGGAACTTGCTGAACCGGCCAGGTCCAAGGAACAGGTGTGGGCTCCTGAGAGTCAGGATAGACAAGGGGCTGCAGCTTTGGCTTGTTTTCTAATCATTTTATCTGGCCCATGAGTGGGAGACAACTTCAAGAAAACCCTCTCCTAATGAGAGGAACCCAGGAGTCAGGGAGAGGAGGGGTGGGTGGTGGTTGGAGACAGAGGCCTGGTGCCCCGGGTGCAGTGGAAGTCTCTGGAAGACCAGGTGGAGGGAGGCCTCACGGAGTGATGCCCAGGGTCACAGACCTGTCGCAGCTGCTGTTTGTTAGTTCAAGTCCTGCTCTGAGGTGCTCTGTGTCAGCTCTGAGCGACAGGTGAGCTGGGGGTGCTCTGCAATGAGGGCTATGTGCACGGTTCCTGTGTGCCCAGCCCTGCCACAGTACCTGCAAGGGTAGCTCTGTATCCTGGGAGGGGCCTGACCACGAGAGCCCTGTGGGCTGGGGTGGGGGTGGGGTACCTGCCCAGGTGAGCTCCATATTCTGGGATTGGTCTGACCACGAGAGCCCCATGGGCTGCTGGGGACCTGGTAAAGGATGTCAGGACAGTCAGTGAAGCCACCGAGGATATACCTCCAGTTGCTCCTAATTCCTACACCCTGCTGGTCATTCTACCAACCACCAGGACATGGTATTCTGTATTAGTCTTCAATGATGCCTTCTTTTGTATTCCATTAGTCCCAGAGTCACAAGAAATTTTGGCTTGTGAGTGGCAGGACTCAACATACAACTAAAACAATACTTCCGGGCCGTCTGGCCCCAAGGGTGCAAAAATTCCCACACCATCTTTGGGGAAAGCTTAGCTAAAGACCTAAAAGTTCTACCTCTGGAAAAGGAAACCCTCCTTCAATATGCAGACGACATTCTGATCGCCAGCCCTACTAAGGAGGCCTCTGAACTACCAAGCCAATAAAGGATAGAAGTTGTCCAAGAAAAAGCTCAAATATCACAGACTGCCGTGACCTGCCTGGGCTTCATTCTCACAGAAGGTTGGAGAAGTCCATCCCAGGAAAGGGAAGAAACCATTTTCAGCCTTACCCCTTTCTAAAACTAGAAGACAGCTTAGGGGTTCCTGGGGAGGCCAGGGTTTGCTGCTTCTGGATCCCTAACTACAGTCTACTAGCTGGGCCTCTATATGAAACACTGAAAGGAAAAGATGATGATCCTTTTGAATAGAATCCAGAAGTGGCCTTTCAAGAATGGAAAGAGCAGTCAATTCAGACCCTTGCCCTGGAACTCCCTAATTTAGCTAAACCCTTTGACCTTTACATTCCCGGTGAAAGGTGAATCGCCATTGGAGAATTAGTGCAAAACCTGGGACCACTTGAAATGGAACAATGCAAGAATGCCATCCAGGTAGGATAAACTATGGTCACCAAGGGGCTTGGCCCACTGCCACATCTGGCCAAGATACTGGCGGTATCTAAAAACCTGGAAATCAGCAGCCCAAAAGGCCACCTCCCTCCTAAGGGAAAAGGATCCCCCGTGGTGATCCTAACCACCAACCATGCCCTGAAGTTGCAGGGTTCGCTCCGTGGGCACACCGACCTCGAGTGAGGAGGCCCTCCAACTCCAACATCCAGAGAGATAACCGGGGGCAACAGGGCACCATGACGACTCGTGTGAACATCACTTGACCTGGAGTTTCTCTCATAAAACAACAAGAGTGTGTCCCAAAAGAGTAGACTACTGCTTGCAGGACTTACTGCACCCAGAGGGGAGCTAATAATCTTGGCGGGGGAACCGTATATCACACTGTCACCATAGAAAAGCCTACAGACACCGTGATGATGGTGGCCAGTAAGACCGGCTGGACTCTTGTTTACTTCAAAAGGCTGTTGACTCAGTGGCCATCACGGTCCTTGATCACCACTGACCCTGGACTGTCTGGGAGTTGAGCGGGCAGGGCTCTGACACCTGGTGCTGTTTGTACGTTAATTCAGGGGCCTAATTGAAGAAAGCGCAGACTACTGGTCAGAGCATCTAGGCTGGCAGAAACGGTCGGCCTAAGGTGGCCGAACAAATGTGGGGCGGGGTGAAACCGGCCCCCACAGCGTCTCTGCACATCTCTTTCCTGGACCCTTAAAGGTCATTAGAATCTATAACACTTCCAATGCTGGTGCTCAGGTGGACGAGCAGGGAGGCAGGGGGCCTGGGGACAATCAACGTCACCTGGAGGCTGCTGGGGAGAAGCTCTGACCCTCGCCCCAGGGTATGAGGGCTCCCAACTCAGCACTCAGCAGTTACAGAAGAAGGGTCTGCACCCTCAGCACTCCAAGAATGAGGAACGGGACAAAAGGCAGAGGGGGGGGGGTTGTCCCCAGCAAAGCCCATTAAAAATCCCTGGGAGATAAAAATAGAATCTGGGCAATAAAGTCAAGTCTAACCTGTTTTATCCTTTGTGCTTTGTCTAATTTCACGTGCTCCTAGGGTCCCGCATGCAGAGGTTCCACACCCGGCACTTCAGACCAGATTTCCTAGTGCAGAATGGCTGGGTCGACACCTCAGCTCCTGGGGCCCAGTGCAGACTCCGCGATATAGAGCCTGAGCTACAGCCAACCCGGCCCTCGAGAGCTCCGCCCCCTCCCTCCCACTGACTCTGACAGGATCTCTACACAGCAGCCCAGCCCACAGCCCACGGGGTAGTACATGCTCTCACCTCTCCATTCTCTGATCAAAATATAAAGTTTCCTTTGCTTGTGAACCAAACTCAGTCTCGATCTGTTGGCCCCAATGACACTGGGCAGGGGGACACTTGTTGGGGTCCACTCTGGAGGATCAGTAACAGAAATTGAGACTATTGTAACCTCAATGAACAGATGTGTGAGCCAAAGTGTAGTTAACATAGAACAGTGTATAAGGCTCGGGTAAAATAAGATGTTTCTAACACTTCCATTGGATATTTCCATCACTTTATTATAAGCAAGTTCAGTGAAAAGGTTTGTCTTATTTGTCAGCTCAATATTAGAGAAATGAAGTGATCTCTTTCCAAGGATGTACATCTAATAATCTTGGTTAAACCTTCAATCTTGTTTTAAATGCTTTTCCATTGAAAATGATACCTCTCTTTCAGCTCCCCCATTTCTGAGAAGTATAAAATCTTATAATTTATTATTACCAAAGGGGAAAGGTGGGAGGAGGGATAAATTAACAGTTTGGGATTAACACATACACACTGCTATGTATAAAATAGATCATCAACAAGGAACTACTGTATAGCACAGGGAACTACACTCAACATTTTGCAATAACCTATAAGGGGAAATAATCTGAAAACGAATAGATATTTTTATTGACATCATCTATCAATGACAGTTAAAGTGTAACCTAAGGGAAGCTGGTGGTGAGTGCTTCTGACCCTGAAGACTTCAATCATCTAAAGTTTGGACTCTGCCTACTTCCCAAGGCCCTTAATGAACATATGTGTAGCCGTAGCTTAAAAAATTCCCCAGTTTGGGTTTCGGGGAGACACTGATTTTGAAAAAGCCCTGGTGTTCTCCTTACATGAATGGGACTCTTCCTACTGCTAAAACATGTCTGTCACACCCAGAGGATGGTATACCGTCTGATCGGGAAGAGTTTGGAAAAGGCATCTCATCTCCTCATCTCCTGGTGCTCGGGTTCACCCCTCCAGCGTCTTTACTAACAGTCTCCCCACTTGGAGATGTCAGCACTGTCAACATCCTGTTGCGTACAGTTTGGAATTTGTCCAGAGGATGAAGCGGAAGGGTGAGGAACAATGAGAGACAAGTCCTACGTGTTCAGACAGGCACATGTCACTCTAATTTCCAATCAGGAAGACGAATTGACCAAAGGCTAGGGTTGCCCATGGAAACAGTATAGGGCTTGAGGAAATCCCGCTGCTTTGTGGCCAGTTCCCATAAACACAAGTTGAACAATAGAACTCAGGGGCAGTAAAATTCACAAAACTGCAGAGTTGAAAATATCCATCACTGAAAAATGTCTTGAGGAAAGTCAGAGAAAAGGACTTGTAAGCAAGGGAGAATGGCAGGAAAGGGATTTGAGGAGGTAGAAAGGACTCGCCATTAAGCACAAGAAAAGGAGCTGAACATTGCCAACATTGCAGTTGGCCAAAAAGGGTGTATGCGTTTTTTTGTGTATATATTCAAGAAAAGAGCATACACCTTTTTAGCCACCCAAACAGGTGGGCACTGGAAGTCAATACTACAAAAGACATCACTTTGCATCAGTCAGAAGAGCCATCCTCATAAAGCGTAAACAACAGAAATGCAGGACAGGGCAAGGAGAAGAGGGAGCCCTGTGAGACTTATAGTGGAAATGTATATTGCCAACGGCCATTCTGGAGAAGTGTATTGTGTTTACTAAAGCATCTAAACAATGAGCTACAGAGCATAGGGCACTTGCACTCATGGGCGTATATCTTGGGAAAAACAAAAATCGAGAGGACACAGGCACCCCAATGTTTACCCCCTCTCTGTTTAAAAGATCCTCGACTAGGATATAACTTAAATGTCTCTGGAGGGAAAAAATGGATAGAGATGTGGTACTTAGGTAGAGTGGAATATTATTCAGCCTGGAAATCAATGAAATATGGCCAGCTGTAACAACTCCGGAGGAGTTACGTATGATCATTCTAAGTGACAGAATTCAAAAAGAAAAAGACACATATCATAAGATATCACTTAAAGGTGGAATCCAAAATGGCTACACATGAAATAAATTACAAAACAAAAACATAGTCAAATATGTAGAAAACACGCATAAGGCTGCTAAACGGGAAAGGTGGGGAGGGGTGAGGCATCATCCAGGAGGTTGAAATTAGCAAAGATACCATTCCAAATACCAAACTGATAATCAACAAGGCCTACACGGTAGCTAAAAGAACTGCACTCAGCACACTCAAGTCACCGGAAAAGAATATATACGACTGGTAAGAATCTGAAAAAGAATTTATTGATGTCTCTCTGTACGTGAATCAAGTGGATGTACAGCAGCAAGAAACAGAGCTTTGAAAATCAGCTGTAACCAATATAGTAATAAATTGAAAAAAATAAACGACAGAGAGACAGAGAAAACCTCTTACAACTTTTCCTCAGGGACGGTGATGCAACATGGATTGAACACATCTAGACCCACAGCAGGATGAGACATAAGGCTGGAAACTGTTTGCGCTAAGAGAAATGTGAGGTTGGGTGAGGAAATGCACACCCTTTAAAGTAATACTACCTGGTACCCATTCAATGGGTCCCAAATCTGCAGGTTCAAGGGATCTTCCTACAGCTAAAACATGCATGGAAAACCCAGAGGACTGTACACCATGTGATGCACCTCATTTATCCTCTCCTGGTGCTCCTGTTCACCATTCCAGCCACGTTACTTAGAAGCTCCCCACTTGGAGAATCAGCACATTTAAACTTCTGTTTCACACATTTTGCAAATTGTGAGGAGGATGAACGGGAAGAGGGGGAACCAATGAGAGAAGAGTTGTAGGGGTTTGGACGGGCACATATCACTCTAATTTCCCATTAAGAATAAGAATTAAAAAAAGGCTCAGCCTGCCTCGCCGGAGCCAAAATAGGGCCTGAAGCAATCCTGCGGGTTTGAGGCCAGCTCACAAAAGAGCAACTTAAAACATGGAGCTCAGGGTCACTGCAATTCACAAACCTGCAGAGTTATAAATGAAAACTAACGTCCAAAAATATGTTGAGGTAAGGCAAAGAAGAGGATCTGAATGCAAGACAGAATTGCAAGAAACAGATTTCAAGAGATAGATTGGACTCGTCTTTAACGCACATGAAAAGCGGCAGAATTTCGACAATGATGCAGTTGGCCCAAAAGGGCGTATGCGATTTTTCCTGATTATATCCAGGAAAAAACGCATACGCACTTTATGGGCAACGAAGCAAGCAAGCAATGCAAATGTGCACAACAAAGAAGTCTCATTTCCCACCGGTCAAAAGGGCCATCCTAAAAAGTTGTAAAAACCAGAAATGCAGGACAGGCCATGGAGAACAGGGAGCCTTTATACGCTGATGGGCAGTGTGTGAACTGCCGAGAGCCACTCTGGAGAAGTGTATGGTGGTTCCTAAATCATCTAAAAACAGAGCTACAGAGCATAGGACACTTCCAATCATGGGAGTATATCTAGGGAAGTCTAAAAATCAACAAGACACAAGCACACCACAGTTTAGGGCTACTCTGTTTACAAGAACCTCAACTTCAGTACACCTTAAATATCCCAGGAAAGAGAACAATGGATAAAGAAGATGTGGTACTTATGTACAATGGAATATCTCTTCACCATGAAATCAATGTAATAAGGCTAGTAGAAGGATAAAGAGTGGATTTAGGTCCGATAATACTACTTGAAATAAGTCAAACAGAAAAAGAAACATATCATAAGATATCACTTATAGAGGGAGGGTAAATATGGCTGCACAAGAAATGAATTACAGAACAGAACAGTGTCTCACATTTAGAAAACACACTTATGTCAGCTTAAGGGGAAAGGAGAGGTGGGGAGATGCATAAAACCAGAGTTTGAAATTAGCACAGATACCGTTCAAGAAACCAAATAGGTATTAGACAAGATCTACACCTTGCTCAATGAACTGGCCTCAACACACCCTATACACCGCAGAGAAATATATCTGAGTAATAAGAATCTTAAAACCCATGTATTGATATATCTCCATAAGGGAATCAAGTGTGTGCAGAGCGGCACAAACACAGCAGTGAAAATGAGCTAAACCCCATTATAGAAATAAATTTTAAAAACAAAACGCAGAAACAATGAAAGAGAGAAAAATTCTTACAAAATTCGCTCAGGGGCTGTGATGCAACCTGGATTGACCACATATAAACCCACAGCTGGATAAGACATAAGGCTGGACACTTGGGGCTGAGAGGATTGGTGAGCTTCGGTGAGCAACTGCCGAAAGTTTAATGCAATACTTCATGCTACTCATTCCAAGGGTCCCAACACTCCAGGTTGAAGGGAATCTTCCTACAGCTAAACCATGCTTGGGAAACCCAGCGACTGGTATACCATATGATCGGGAAAGGTTTCTAAAACGCACCACATTTTTCCTCTCCTGGGGCTCCGGATCGACATTCCAGCCGCTTTACTAACAACATCCCCACATGGAGAGTCAATGCCTTTAAGTTCTGGTATCGCACAGTCTTCAGTTAGTGCGGAGGATGAATGGGAATAGGGGGAACCAGTGAGAAACTAGCTGTAGCGGTTTCAATGGGCACATGTCACTCTAATTTCACATCAGTAAGAAGAATGAACCAAAGGCACAGCAAGGTGCCCCAGAAGAAGAATAGGGCTTCAAGGAATCCTGTGGTTATGGGGCAAGATCACAAAACTAAGAGCTGAAAAATGGAGCTAAGGGCCACTGCAATTCAAAAACCTGACTTGCCCAAAAAGGGCGTATGCGTTTTTTCCTGAATATATTCAGGAAAAAACGCATACGCCCTTTTTGGCCAACCAAGCAAGCTTGCAAAGGAAATCTGCACTACAATGAAGTCTCAATTCCCCCTGGTCAAAAGGGCCATCTGAAAAAAGTGTAAAATCCATAAAGGCATGACAGGCCATGGAGAACTGGGAGCCATCTTATGCTGATGGGCAGGATGTAAATTGCCAACAGCCACTCTGGAGAAGTGTTTGGTGTTTCCTGAAACATCTAAAAAACAAAGCAACAGAGCCTAGGGCACTTCCACTTATGGTACTATAGTTTAGGGCAATTAAAATCAAAAAGACACAGCCACCCCAAAGTTTGGGATGGCTCTGTTTACAAGAACCTCATATACGGTACAAGTTCAATATCGCAGAAAGTGAAAAATGGATAAAGAAGTTGTGGTACTTACGTACAATGCAATATCACTCAGCAATGAAATCTATGTCATCAGGCCCGTAGCAGCATAATGAGTGGACTAAGTACGATGAATCTAACTGAAATAAGTCACACAGAAAACGAAACATCATAAGGTATCACTAATACACGGAATGTAAACTTGGCTACACAGGAACTGAATTCCAAAACAGAACAGGGTCTCAAATTTAGAAAACCAACTTATGCTTGCTTAAGGGGAAAGGTGAGTTGGGGTGCTGCATAAAACCAGAGATTGAAATGAGCACAGATAAAGTTCCTTAAGCCAAATATGGAATAGACAAGAGCTACTCCTTGCTCAAGGAAATGGACTCAACACCCCATATTCAACGCCTAGGAATATACCTGACTAGTAAGAATCATAAAACCTATGGATTTATATATCTCTGTAAGAGAATCAAGAGTGTGTACAGCGGCATTAAAGCAGTGAAAATCAGGTAAATCCCATAATAAAAATAAATTTCTTAAACAAAACACAATGACAGTGAAATAGAGAGAAATACTTAAGTAATTCATTCAAGGCTTCTGATGCAACCTGCATTTACCACATCTACACGCAGAGCTGGGTGACACATAAGGCTGGACACTTGGGGCTCATAAGATTGGTGAGGTTCGGTGAGCAAATGAAGACCTTTGAAGTCATATTGCATGGTACCCATTCCATGGGTCTCAACTCTCCAGGTTTAAGGGATACTTCCTTCAGCTAAAACATGCATGTGGAACCCAGAGTATGATCCACCATGTGATCGAGAAACATGTTCAAATGTGTCTCACTTTTCGTTCCCTGGTACTCGGGTGCAACATGCCAGACGCTTTACTAACACTCTCCCGACGTGGAGAGTCAGTGCCTTTAACCTCCTGTTTGGCCCAGTTTGCAATTTCTGCGGAAGATGAACAGGAATAGGGAGAACCAATGAGAGACTAGCTGGAGGTGTCTGGACGGGCAAATTTAACTCTCATTTCCCACCAGGAAGAGGAATTAACCAAAGGCTCAGCGTGCCGTGCCGGAACCAGATTAGGGCCTGAAGCCATCCTGCGGTGTTGCGGCAGCTCACGAGAAAGCGAGTTGAAGAAAGGAGCTCAGGGGCACAGAAATTCACAAACCTGCAGAGTTATAAATGACAGCTATCGTCCAAAAATATACTGAAGTAAGGCTGCCAAGAGGACTTGAAAGCGGGGCAGAATTGCAGGAAACCGATTTCAGGAGGTAGACTGGAATTGCATTTAAAGCATAGGAAAAGAGGCAGAACGTCCACAATGATGCACTTGGCCAAAAAGGGCGTATGCGTTTTTTCCTGAATATATTCAGGAAAAAACGCATACGCCCTTTTTGGCCAACCAAGCAAGCTTGCAAAGGAAATCTGCACTACAATGAAGTCTCACTTCCCCCCGGTCAAATGGGCCATCCGAAAAAAGTGTAAAATCCAGAAAGGCAGGACAGGCCATGGAGAACTGGGAGCCTTGTTATGCTGATGGGCGGGATGTAAATTGCCAACAGCCACTCGGGAGAAGTGTATGGTGTTTCCTGAAACATCTAAAAACCAAAGCAACAGAGCCTAGGGCACTTCCACTTATGGTCCTATAGCTTAGTTAATTTAAAATCAAAAAGACACAGCCACCCCAAAGGTTGGGACGGCTCTGTTTACTGGAATCTCTTCTACGGCACAAGTTAAATATCCCAGAGAGCAAATAATGGATAAAGAAGTTGCGGTACTTATGTACAACAGAATACCACTCAGCAATGAAATCTATGTCACCAGGCCCGTACCAGCATAATGAGTGGATTGAGGCCCGATGATTCTAAGTGAAATAAGTCACACAGAAAAAGAAACATCATAAGGTATCACTAATACACGGAATGTGAACTTGGCTACACAGGAACTGAATTACAAAACAGAACAGGGTCTCAAGTTTAGAAAACTAACTTATGCTTGCTTAAGGGGGAAGGTGAGTTGGGGTGCTGCATTAAACCAGAGTTTGAAATTAGCACAGATACCGTTCCATAAGCCAAATATGGAATAGACAAGACCTACCCCTTGCTCAACGAAATGGATTCAACAATGAGGTATCACCTCACACCTGGTAGAATAGGCATCATAGAAAATCTACAAGCAAAAAATGCTGGAAAGGGTGTGGAGAAAAGGAACCCTCTTCCACTATTGTTGGGAATATAAATTGATACAGTCACTATGGAGAACAATATGGAATTTCTTAAGAAACTAACAATAGAATTACCATATGATACAGCAATCCCAGTACTGGACATATACCCAGACAAAACCATAAATCAAAAAGAGACATTCACCGCAATGTTCATTGCATCACTATTTACAATATCGAGGTAATGGAAGCAACCTAAATGCCCACAGACAGACGAATGCATAAAGCCGTGGTACATATATAAAATGGAATATTACTAAGCCATGAAAAGGAATGAAATTGGGTCATTTGTAGAGACGTCGATGCATCTAGAGACTGTCATACAGAGTGAAGTAAGTCAGAAAGAGAAAAACAAATCTTGTATATTCATGCATATATGTGGAACCTAGAAAACCTGTACAGATTAACCATTTTGCAAGGCATAAATAGAGCAACAGATGTAGACAACAAACGTATGGACAACAAGGGGGGAAAGCTGTTGGGGGGGGTGGTGGGAGGAGTTGAGAGACTGGGATTGGCATGTATACATTTATATGTATAAAATAGATAACCAATAAGAACCTGCTGTATAAAAATATAAAATAAAATTCAAAATTAAAAAGAAATAAAATTTAAAAAATAGAAAAAACAATTATTCCCTTCACATACATGTATTTATATGAATAAATTATTTCCATGCTTATATCTGTAAATACAAAAAAGAGGAATAAAATCTACCTTGAACCCAAAACGAAAAAGAGAAAAAAAACACAGAACCCACCAGTTCCACAGAGGAAAACCGTATCAGGGCACTTGCTCCAGTTGTAAACAATTCTGAAGTTGGTCAGTGGTGGGGAATCGTCTCCCATTCAGCCAGCAGCCCCCACGCAACAAGCGTCCTCATTGCAAAGCTGGGGCACCGTGCCGAGGCATCTGTGAGTAAACGTGAGCTGAGCCCCAGGCCAGTTGCTGCTGAACTATTCCCACCCATCCCAGGTAAAACACCTGAATATATACAAGGACTTGAAAGCCTAGAGGGAGGGCCATAGAGCCACACGAGTGACAGCATGCCGGCCGACTTGGTGCCTGCAGGCCAGCCAGGATGGTCCTGGCCCTGGGTGCTCTTCTGGAAGATTTCCATTTCCCTGCCTGAGATACCCGTCCTGTCCCTGCCCCCACTGCTTTTTTCCTTCCTCACCTCTGCCCAGGGAGAAATTCCAGCAGCAGGTATGGGTGACACATCTTCTTCTTTAGCAGGTGGCAGCCTGGCAACTGCTGCAGAAAGTCCAGCAGAGCCCCACTCACACTGGGCCACCCACAAAGCCGTGGCCTCTCCCTCCCTCCCACCAGCCCAGCCCCGAGACTGCTGACAGGGCAGAGAAAATGGCGTCAGGCACGGCTGCAGGGGCTCTTGCTGCCTGGAGTGGTATTTATAGTGATCTCAACCCAGGCACACCTGGGGAGGGCTGGCCGGCACGGTAAGGCTGCCCAGGTCAGCCAATCATCACCCCTCAGGGGCTCACAGTTGCAGAAAATGGAACTTGCTGAACCGGCCAGGTCCAAGGAACAGGTGTGGGCTCCTGAGAGTCAGGATAGACAAGGGGCTGCAGCTTTGGCTTGTTTTCTAATCATTTTATCTGGCCCATGAGTGGGAGACAACTTCAAGAAAACCCTCTCCTAATGAGAGGAACCCAGGAGTCAGGGAGAGGAGGGGTGGGTGGTGGTTGGAGACAGAGGCCTGGTGCCCCGGGTGCAGTGGAAGTCTCTGGAAGACCAGGTGGAGGGAGGCCTCACGGAGTGATGCCCAGGGTCACAGACCTGTCGCAGCTGCTGTTTGTTAGTTCAAGTCCTGCTCTGAGGTGCTCTGTGTCAGCTCTGAGCGACAGGTGAGCTGGGGGTGCTCTGCAATGAGGGCTATGTGCACGGTTCCTGTGTGCCCAGCCCTGCCACAGTACCTGCAAGGGTAGCTCTGTATCCTGGGAGGGGCCTGACCACGAGAGCCCTGTGGGCTGGGGTGGGGGTGGGGTACCTGCCCAGGTGAGCTCCATATTCTGGGATTGGTCTGACCACGAGAGCCCCATGGGCTGCTGGGGACCTGGTAAAGGATGTCAGGACAGTCAGTGAAGCCACCGAGGATATACCTCCAGTTGCTCCTAATTCCTACACCCTGCTGGTCATTCTACCAACCACCAGGACATGGTATTCTGTATTAGTCTTCAATGATGCCTTCTTTTGTATTCCATTAGTCCCAGAGTCACAAGAAATTTTGGCTTGTGAGTGGCAGGACTCAACATACAACTAAAACAATACTTCCGGGCCGTCTGGCCCCAAGGGTGCAAAAATTCCCACACCATCTTTGGGGAAAGCTTAGCTAAAGACCTAAAAGTTCTACCTCTGGAAAAGGAAACCCTCCTTCAATATGCAGACGACATTCTGATCGCCAGCCCTACTAAGGAGGCCTCTGAACTACCAAGCCAATAAAGGATAGAAGTTGTCCAAGAAAAAGCTCAAATATCACAGACTGCCGTGACCTGCCTGGGCTTCATTCTCACAGAAGGTTGGAGAAGTCCATCCCAGGAAAGGGAAGAAACCATTTTCAGCCTTACCCCTTTCTAAAACTAGAAGACAGCTTAGGGGTTCCTGGGGAGGCCAGGGTTTGCTGCTTCTGGATCCCTAACTACAGTCTACTAGCTGGGCCTCTATATGAAACACTGAAAGGAAAAGATGATGATCCTTTTGAATAGAATCCACAAGTGGCCTTTCAAGAATGGAAAGAGCAGTCAATTCAGACCCTTGCCCTGGAACTCCCTAATTTAGCTAAACCCTTTGACCTTTACATTCCCGGTGAAAGGTGAATCGCCATTGGAGAATTAGTGCAAAACCTGGGACCACTTGAAATGGAACAATGCAAGAATGCCATCCAGGTAGGATAAACTATGGTCACCAAGGGGCTTGGCCCACTGCCACATCTGGCCAAGATACTGGCGGTATCTAAAAACCTGGAAATCAGCAGCCCAAAAGGCCACCTCCCTCCTAAGGGAAAAGGATCCCCCGTGGTGATCCTAACCACCAACCATGCCCTGAAGTTGCAGGGTTCGCTCCGTGGGCACACCGACCTCGAGTGAGGAGGCCCTCCAACTCCAACATCCAGAGAGATAACCGGGGGCAACAGGGCACCATGACGACTCGTGTGAACATCACTTGACCTGGAGTTTCTCTCATAAAACAACAAGAGTGTGTCCCAAAAGAGTAGACTACTGCTTGCAGGACTTACTGCACCCAGAGGGGAGCTAATAATCTTGGCGGGGGAACCGTATATCACACTGTCACCATAGAAAAGCCTACAGACACCGTGATGATGGTGGCCAGTAAGACCGGCTGGACTCTTGTTTACTTCAAAAGGCTGTTGACTCAGTGGCCATCACGGTCCTTGATCACCACTGACCCTGGACTGTCTGGGAGTTGAGCGGGCAGGGCTCTGACACCTGGTGCTGTTTGTACGTTAATTCAGGGGCCTAATTGAAGAAAGCGCAGACTACTGGTCAGAGCATCTAGGCTGGCAGAAACGGTCGGCCTAAGGTGGCCGAACAAATGTGGGGCGGGGTGAAACCGGCCCCCACAGCGTCTCTGCACATCTCTTTCCTGGACCCTTAAAGGTCATTAGAATCTATAACACTTCCAATGCTGGTGCTCAGGTGGACGAGCAGGGAGGCAGGGGGCCTGGGGACAATCAACGTCACCTGGAGGCTGCTGGGGAGAAGCTCTGACCCTCGCCCCAGGGTATGAGGGCTCCCAACTCAGCACTCAGCAGTTACAGAAGAAGGGTCTGCACCCTCAGCACTCCAAGAATGAGGAACGGGACAAAAGGCAGAGGGGGGGGGGTTGTCCCCAGCAAAGCCCATTAAAAATCCCTGGGAGATAAAAATAGAATCTGGGCAATAAAGTCAAGTCTAACCTGTTTTATCCTTTGTGCTTTGTCTAATTTCACGTGCTCCTAGGGTCCCGCATGCAGAGGTTCCACACCCGGCACTTCAGACCAGATTTCCTAGTGCAGAATGGCTGGGTCGACACCTCAGCTCCTGGGGCCCAGTGCAGACTCCGCGATATAGAGCCTGAGCTACAGCCAACCCGGCCCTCGAGAGCTCCGCCCCCTCCCTCCCACTGACTCTGACAGGATCTCTACACAGCCCAGCCCACAGCCCACGGGGTAGTACATGCTCTCACCTCTCCATTCTCTGATCAAAATATAAAGTTTCCTTTGCTTGTGAACCAAACTCAGTCTCGATCTGTTGGCCCCAATGACACTGGGCAGGGGGACACTTGTTGGGGTCCACTCTGGAGGATCAGTAACAGAAATTGAGACTATTGTAACCTCAATGAACAGATGTGTGAGCCAAAGTGTAGTTAACATAGAACAGTGTATAAGGCTCGGGTAAAATAAGATGTTTCTAACACTTCCATTGGATATTTCCATCACTTTATTATAAGCAAGTTCAGTGAAAAGGTTTGTCTTATTTGTCAGCTCAATATTAGAGAAATGAAGTGATCTCTTTCCAAGGATGTACATCTAATAATCTTGGTTAAACCTTCAATCTTGTTTTAAATGCTTTTCCATTGAAAATGATACCTCTCTTTCAGCTCCCCCATTTCTGAGAAGTATAAAATCTTATAATTTATTATTACCAAAGGGGAAAGGTGGGAGGAGGGATAAATTAACAGTTTGGGATTAACACATACACACTGCTATGTATAAAATAGATCATCAACAAGGAACTACTGTATAGCACAGGGAACTACACTCAACATTTTGCAATAACCTATAAGGGGAAATAATCTGAAAACGAATAGATATTTTTATTGACATCATCTATCAATGACAGTTAAAGTGTAACCTAAGGGAAGCTGGTGGTGAGTGCTTCTGACCCTGAAGACTTCAATCATCTAAAGTTTGGACTCTGCCTACTTCCCAAGGCCCTTAATGAACATATGTGTAGCCGTAGCTTAAAAAATTCCCCAGTTTGGGTTTCGGGGAGACACTGATTTTGAAAAAGCCCTGGTGTTCTCCTTACATGAATGGGACTCTTCCTACTGCTAAAACATGTCTGTCACACCCAGAGGATGGTATACCGTCTGATCGGGAAGAGTTTGGAAAAGGCATCTCATCTCCTCATCTCCTGGTGCTCGGGTTCACCCCTCCAGCGTCTTTACTAACAGTCTCCCCACTTGGAGATGTCAGCACTGTCAACATCCTGTTGCGTACAGTTTGGAATTTGTCCAGAGGATGAAGCGGAAGGGTGAGGAACAATGAGAGCCAAGTCCTACGTGTTCAGACAGGCACATGTCACTCTAATTTCCAATCAGGAAGACGAATTGACCAAAGGCTAGGGTTGCCCATGGAAACAGTATAGGGCTTGAGGAAATCCCGCTGCTTTGTGGCCAGTTCCCATAAACACAAGTTGAACAATAGAACTCAGGGGCAGTAAAATTCACAAAACTGCAGAGTTGAAAATATCCATCACTGAAAAATGTCTTGAGGAAAGTCAGAGAAAAGGACTTGTAAGCAAGGGAGAATGGCAGGAAAGGGATTTGAGGAGGTAGAAAGGACTCGCCATTAAGCACAAGAAAAGGAGCTGAACATTGCCAACATTGCAGTTGGCCAAAAAGGGTGTATGCGTTTTTTTGTGTATATATTCAAGAAAAGAGCGTACACCTTTTTAGCCACCCAAACAGGTGGGCACTGGAAGTCAATACTACAAAAGACATCACTTCGCATCAGTCAGAAGAGCCATCCTCATAAAGTGTAAACAACAGAAATGCAGGACAGGGCAAGGAGAAGAGGGAGCCCTGTGAGACTTATAGTGGAAATGTATATTGCCAACGGCCATTCTGGAGAAGTGTATTGTGTTTACTAAAGCATCTAAACAATGAGCTACAGAGCATAGGGCACTTGCACTCATGGGCGTATATCTTGGGAAAAACAAAAATCGAGAGGACACAGGCACCCCAATGTTTACCCCCTCTCTGTTTAAAAGATCCTCGACTAGGATATAACCTAAATGTCTCTGGAGGGAAAAAATGGATAGAGATGTGGTACTTAGGTAGAGTGGAATATTATTCAGCCTGGAAATCAATGAAATATGGCCAGCTGTAACAACTCCGGAGGAGTTACGTATGATCATTCTAAGTGACAGAATTCAAAAAGAAAAAGACACATATCATAAGATATCACTTAAAGGTGGAATCCAAAATGGCTACACATGAAATAAATTACAAAACAAAAACATAGTCAAATATGTAGAAAACACGCATAAGGCTGCTAAACGGGAAAGGTGGGGAGGGGTGAGGCATCATCCAGGAGGTTGAAATTAGCAAAGATACCATTCCAAATACCAAACTGATAATCAACAAGGCCTACACGGTAGCTAAAAGAACTGCACTCAGCACACTCAAGTCACCGGAAAAGAATATATACGACTGGTAAGAATCTGAAAAAGAATTTATTGATGTCTCTCTGTACGTGAATCAAGTGGATGTACAGCAGCAAGAAACAGAGCTTTGAAAATCAGCTGTAACCAATATAGTAATAAATTGAAAAAAATAAACGACAGAGAGACAGAGAAAACCTCTTACAACTTTTCCTCAGGGACGGTGATGCAACATGGATTGAACACATCTAGACCCACAGCAGGATGAGACATAAGGCTGGAAACTGTTTGCGCTAAGAGAAATGTGAGGTTGGGTGAGGAAATGCACACCCTTTAAAGTAATACTACCTGGTACCCATTCAATGGGTCCCAAATCTGCAGGTTCAAGGGATCTTCCTACAGCTAAAACATGCATGGAAAACCCAGAGGACTGTACACCATGTGATGCACCTCATTTATCCTCTCCTGGTGCTCCTGTTCACCATTCCAGCCACGTTACTTAGAAGCTCCCCACTTGGAGAATCAGCACATTTAAACTTCTGTTTCACACATTTTGCAAATTGTGAGGAGGATGAACGGGAAGAGGGGGAACCAATGAGAGAAGAGTTGTAGGGGTTTGGACGGGCACATATCACTCTAATTTCCCATTAAGAATAAGAATTAAAAAAAGGCTCAGCCTGCCTCGCCGGAGCCAAAATAGGGCCTGAAGCAATCCTGCGGGTTTGAGGCCAGCTCACAAAAGAGCAACTTAAAACATGGAGCTCAGGGTCACTGCAATTCACAAACCTGCAGAGTTATAAATGAAAACTAACGTCCAAAAATATGTTGAGGTAAGGCAAAGAAGAGGATCTGAATGCAAGACAGAATTGCAAGAAACAGATTTCAAGAGATAGATTGGACTCGTCTTTAACGCACATGAAAAGCGGCAGAATTTCGACAATGATGCAGTTGGCCCAAAAGGGCGTATGCGATTTTTCCTGATTATATCCAGGAAAAAACGCATACGCACTTTATGGGCAACGAAGCAAGCAAGCAATGCAAATGTGCACAACAAAGAAGTCTCATTTCCCACCGGTCAAAAGGGCCATCCTAAAAAGTTGTAAAAACCAGAAATGCAGGACAGGCCATGGAGAACAGGGAGCCTTTATACGCTGATGGGCAGTGTGTGAACTGCCGAGAGCCACTCTGGAGAAGTGTATGGTGGTTCCTAAATCATCTAAAAACAGAGCTACAGAGCATAGGACACTTCCAATCATGGGAGTATATCTAGGGAAGTCTAAAAATCAACAAGACACAAGCACACCACAGTTTAGGGCTACTCTGTTTACAAGAACCTCAACTTCAGTACACCTTAAATATCCCAGGAAAGAGAACAATGGATAAAGAAGATGTGGTACTTATGTACAATGGAATATCTCTTCACCATGAAATCAATGTAATAAGGCTAGTAGAAGGATAAAGAGTGGATTTAGGTCCGATAATACTACTTGAAATAAGTCAAACAGAAAAAGAAACATATCATAAGATATCACTTATAGAGGGAGGGTAAATATGGCTGCACAAGAAATGAATTACAGAACAGAACAGTGTCTCACATTTAGAAAACACACTTATGTCAGCTTAAGGGGAAAGGAGAGGTGGGGAGATGCATAAAACCAGAGTTTGAAATTAGCACAGATACCGTTCAAGAAACCAAATAGGTATTAGACAAGATCTACACCTTGCTCAATGAACTGGCCTCAACACACCCTATACACCGCAGAGAAATATATCTGAGTAATAAGAATCTTAAAACCCATGTATTGATATATCTCCATAAGGGAATCAAGTGTGTGCAGAGCGGCACAAACACAGCAGTGAAAATGAGCTAAACCCCATTATAGAAATAAATTTTAAAAACAAAACGCAGAAACAATGAAAGAGAGAAAAATTCTTACAAAATTCGCTCAGGGGCTGTGATGCAACCTGAATTGACCACATATAAACCCACAGCTGGATAAGACATAAGGCTGGACACTTGGGGCTGAGAGGATTGGTGAGCTTCGGTGAGCAACTGCCGAAAGTTTAATGCAATACTTCATGCTACTCATTCCAAGGGTCCCAACACTCCAGGTTGAAGGGAATCTTCCTACAGCTAAACCATGCTTGGGAAACCCAGCGACTGGTATACCATATGATCGGGAAAGGTTTCTAAAACGCACCACATTTTTCCTCTCCTGGGGCTCCGGATCGACATTCCAGCCGCTTTACTAACAACATCCCCACATGGAGAGTCAATGCCTTTAAGTTCTGGTATCGCACAGTCTTCAGTTAGTGCGGAGGATGAATGGGAATAGGGGGAACCAGTGAGAAACTAGCTGTAGCGGTTTCAATGGGCACATGTCACTCTAATTTCACATCAGTAAGAAGAATGAACCAAAGGCACAGCAAGGTGCCCCAGAAGAAGAATAGGGCTTCAAGGAATCCTGTGGTTATGGGGCAAGATCACAAAACTAAGAGCTGAAAAATGGAGCTAAGGGCCACTGCAATTCAAAAACCTGACTTGCCCAAAAAGGGCGTATGCGTTTTTTCCTGAATATATTCAGGAAAAAACGCATACGCCCTTTTTGGCCAACCAAGCAAGCTTGCAAAGGAAATCTGCACTACAATGAAGTCTCAATTCCCCCTGGTCAAAAGGGCCATCTGAAAAAAGTGTAAAATCCATAAAGGCATGACAGGCCATGGAGAACTGGGAGCCATCTTATGCTGATGGGCAGGATGTAAATTGCCAACAGCCACTCTGGAGAAGTGTTTGGTGTTTCCTGAAACATCTAAAAAACAAAGCAACAGAGCCTAGGGCACTTCCACTTATGGTACTATAGTTTAGGGCAATTAAAATCAAAAAGACACAGCCACCCCAAAGTTTGGGATGGCTCTGTTTACAAGAACCTCATATACGGTACAAGTTCAATATCGCAGAAAGTGAAAAATGGATAAAGAAGTTGTGGTACTTACGTACAATGCAATATCACTCAGCAATGAAATCTATGTCATCAGGCCCGTAGCAGCATAATGAGTGGACTAAGTACGATGAATCTAACTGAAATAAGTCACACAGAAAACGAAACATCATAAGGTATCACTAATACACGGAATGTAAACTTGGCTACACAGGAACTGAATTCCAAAACAGAACAGGGTCTCAAATTTAGAAAACCAACTTATGCTTGCTTAAGGGGAAAGGTGAGTTGGGGTGCTGCATAAAACCAGAGATTGAAATGAGCACAGATAAAGTTCCTTAAGCCAAATATGGAATAGACAAGAGCTACTCCTTGCTCAAGGAAATGGACTCAACACCCCATATTCAACGCCTAGGAATATACCTGACTAGTAAGAATCATAAAACCTATGGATTTATATATCTCTGTAAGAGAATCAAGAGTGTGTACAGCGGCATTAAAGCAGTGAAAATCAGGTAAATCCCATAATAAAAATAAATTTCTTAAACAAAACACAATGACAGTGAAATAGAGAGAAATACTTAAGTAATTCATTCAAGGCTTCTGATGCAACCTGCATTTACCACATCTACACGCAGAGCTGGGTGACACATAAGGCTGGACACTTGGGGCTCATAAGATTGGTGAGGTTCGGTGAGCAAATGAAGACCTTTGAAGTCATATTGCATGGTACCCATTCCATGGGTCTCAACTCTCCAGGTTTAAGGGATACTTCCTTCAGCTAAAACATGCATGTGGAACCCAGAGTATGATCCACCATGTGATCGAGAAACATGTTCAAATGTGTCTCACTTTTCGTTCCCTGGTACTCGGGTGCAACATGCCAGACGCTTTACTAACACTCTCCCGACTTGGAGAGTCAGTGCCTTTAACCTCCTGTTTGGCCCAGTTTGCAATTTCTGCGGAAGATGAACAGGAATAGGGAGAACCAATGAGAGACTAGCTGGAGGTGTCTGGACGGGCAAATTTAACTCTCATTTCCCACCAGGAAGAGGAATTAACCAAAGGCTCAGCGTGCCGTGCCGGAACCAGATTAGGGCCTGAAGCCATCCTGCGGTGTTGCGGCCAGCTCACGAGAAAGCGAGTTGAAGAAAGGAGCTCAGGGGCACTGTAATTCACAAACCTGCAGAGTTATAAATGACAGCTATCGTCCAAAAATATACTGAAGTAAGGCTGCCAAGAGGACTTGAAAGCGGGGCAGAATTGCAGGAAACCGATTTCAGGAGGTAGACTGGAATTGCATTTAAAGCATAGGAAAAGAGGCAGAACGTCCACAATGATGCACTTGGCCAAAAAGGGCGTATGCGTTTTTTCCTGAATATATTCAGGAAAAAACGCATACGCCCTTTTTGGCCAACCAAGCAAGCTTGCAAAGGAAATCTGCACTACAATGAAGTCTCACTTCCCCCCGGTCAAAAGGGCCATCTGAAAAATGTGTAAAATCCAGAAAGGCAGGACAGGCCATGGAGAACTGGGAGCCTTGTTATGCTGATGGGCGGGATGTAAATTGCCAACAGCCACTCGGGAGAAGTGTATGGTGTTTCCTGAAACATCTAAAAACCAAAGCAACAGAGCCTAGGGCACTTCCACTTATGGTCCTATAGCTTAGTTAATTTAAAATCAAAAAGACACAGCCACCCCAAAGGTTGGGACGGTTCTTTTTACTGGAATCTCTTCTACGGCACAAGTTAAATATCCCAGAGAGCAAATAATGGATAAAGAAGTTGCGGTACTTATGTACAACAGAATACCACTCAGCAATGAAATCTATGTCACCAGGCCCGTACCAGCATAATGAGTGGATTGAGGCACGATGATTCTAAGTGAAATAAGTCACACAGAAAAAGAAACATCATAAGGTATCACTAATACACAGAATGTGAACTTGGCTACACAGGAACTGAATTACAAAACAGAACAGGGTCTCAAGTTTAGAAAACTAACTTATGCTTGCTTAAGGGGGAAGGTGAGTTGGGGTGCTGCATTAAACCAGAGTTTGAAATTAGCACAGATACCGTTCCATAAGCCAAATATGGAATAGACAAGACCTACCCCTTGCTCAACGAAATGGATTCAACAATGAGGTATCACCTCACACCTGGTAGAATAGGCATCATAGAAAATCTACAAGCAAAAAATGCTGGAAAGGGTGTGGAGAAAAGGAACCCTCTTCCACTACTGTTGGGAATATAAATTGATACAGTCACTATGGAGAACAATATGGAATTTCTTAAGAAACTAACAATAGAATTACCATATGATACAGCAATCCCAGTACTGGACATATACCCAGACAAAACCATAAATCAAAAAGAGACATTCACCGCAATGTTCATTGCATCACTATTTACAATATCGAGGTAATGGAAGCAACCTAAATGCCCACAGACAGACGAATGCATAAAGCCGTGGTACATATATAAAATGGAATATTACTAAGCCATGAAAAGGAATGAAATTGGGTCATTTGTAGAGACGTCGATGCATCTAGAGACTGTCATACAGAGTGAAGTAAGTCAGAAAGAGAAAAACAAATCTTGTATATTCATGCATATATGTGGAACGTAGAAAACCTGTACAGATTAACCATTTTGCAAGGCATAAATAGAGCAACAGATGTAGACAACAAACGTATGGACAACAAGGGGGGAAAGCTGTTGGGGGGGGTGGTGGGAGGAGTTGAGAGACTGGGATTGGCATGTATACATTTATATGTATAAAATAGATAACCAATAAGAACCTGCTGTATAAAAATATAAAATAAAATTCAAAATTAAAAAGAAATAAAATTTAAAAAATAGAAAAAACAATTATTCCCTTCACATACATGTATTTATATGAATAAATTATTTCCATGCTTATATCTGTAAATACAAAAAAGAGGAATAAAATCTACCTTGAACCCAAAACGAAAAAGAGAAAAAAAACACAGAACCCACCAGTTCCACAGAGGAAAACCGTATCAGGGCACTTGCTCCAGTTGTAAACAATTCTGAAGTTGGTCAGTGGTGGGGAATCGTCTCCCATTCAGCCAGCAGCCCCCACGCAACAAGCGTCCTCATTGCAAAGCTGGGGCACCGTGCCGAGGCATCTGTGAGTAAACGTGAGCTGAGCCCCAGGCCAGTTGCTGCTGAACTATTCCCACCCATCCCAGGTAAAACACCTGAATATATACAAGGACTTGAAAGCCTAGAGGGAGGGCCATAGAGCCACACGAGTGACAGCATGCCGGCCGACTTGGTGCCTGCAGGCCAGCCAGGATGGTCCTGGCCCTGGGTGCTCTTCTGGAAGATTTCCATTTCCCTGCCTGAGATACCCGTCCTGTCCCTGCCCCCACTGCTTTTTTCCTTCCTCACCTCTGCCCAGGGAGAAATTCCAGCAGCAGGTATGGGTGACACATCTTCTTCTTTAGCAGGTGGCAGCCTGGCAACTGCTGCAGAAAGTCCAGCAGAGCCCCACTCACACTGGGCCACCCACAAAGCCGTGGCCTCTCCCTCCCTCCCACCAGCCCAGCCCCGAGACTGCTGACAGGGCAGAGAAAATGGCGTCAGGCACGGCTGCAGGGGCTCTTGCTGCCTGGAGTGGTATTTATAGTGATCTCAACCCAGGCACACCTGGGGAGGGCTGGCCGGCACGGTAAGGCTGCCCAGGTCAGCCAATCATCACCCCTCAGGGGCTCACAGTTGCAGAAAATGGAACTTGCTGAACCGGCCAGGTCCAAGGAACAGGTGTGGGCTCCTGAGAGTCAGGATAGACAAGGGGCTGCAGCTTTGGCTTGTTTTCTAATCATTTTATCTGGCCCATGAGTGGGAGACAACTTCAAGAAAACCCTCTCCTAATGAGAGGAACCCAGGAGTCAGGGAGAGGAGGGGTGGGTGGTGGTTGGAGACAGAGGCCTGGTGCCCCGGGTGCAGTGGAAGTCTCTGGAAGACCAGGTGGAGGGAGGCCTCACGGAGTGATGCCCAGGGTCACAGACCTGTCGCAGCTGCTGTTTGTTAGTTCAAGTCCTGCTCTGAGGTGCTCTGTGTCAGCTCTGAGCGACAGGTGAGCTGGGGGTGCTCTGCAATGAGGGCTATGTGCACGGTTCCTGTGTGCCCAGCCCTGCCACAGTACCTGCAAGGGTAGCTCTGTATCCTGGGAGGGGCCTGACCACGAGAGCCCTGTGGGCTGGGGTGGGGGTGGGGTACCTGCCCAGGTGAGCTCCATATTCTGGGATTGGTCTGACCACGAGAGCCCCATGGGCTGCTGGGGACCTGGTAAAGGATGTCAGGACAGTCAGTGAAGCCACCGAGGATATACCTCCAGTTGCTCCTAATTCCTACACCCTGCTGGTCATTCTACCAACCACCAGGACATGGTATTCTGTATTAGTCTTCAATGATGCCTTCTTTTGTATTCCATTAGTCCCAGAGTCACAAGAAATTTTGGCTTGTGAGTGGCAGGACTCAACATACAACTAAAACAATACTTCCGGGCCGTCTGGCCCCAAGGGTGCAAAAATTCCCACACCATCTTTGGGGAAAGCTTAGCTAAAGACCTAAAAGTTCTACCTCTGGAAAAGGAAACCCTCCTTCAATATGCAGACGACATTCTGATCGCCAGCCCTACTAAGGAGGCCTCTGAACTACCAAGCCAATAAAGGATAGAAGTTGTCCAAGAAAAAGCTCAAATATCACAGACTGCCGTGACCTGCCTGGGCTTCATTCTCACAGAAGGTTGGAGAAGTCCATCCCAGGAAAGGGAAGAAACCATTTTCAGCCTTACCCCTTTCTAAAACTAGAAGACAGCTTAGGGGTTCCTGGGGAGGCCAGGGTTTGCTGCTTCTGGATCCCTAACTACAGTCTACTAGCTGGGCCTCTATATGAAACACTGAAAGGAAAAGATGATGATCCTTTTGAATAGAATCCAGAAGTGGCCTTTCAAGAATGGAAAGAGCAGTCAATTCAGACCCTTGCCCTGGAACTCCCTAATTTAGCTAAACCCTTTGACCTTTACATTCCCGGTGAAAGGTGAATCGCCATTGGAGAATTAGTGCAAAACCTGGGACCACTTGAAATGGAACAATGCAAGAATGCCATCCAGGTAGGATAAACTATGGTCACCAAGGGGCTTGGCCCACTGCCACATCTGGCCAAGATACTGGCGGTATCTAAAAACCTGGAAATCAGCAGCCCAAAAGGCCACCTCCCTCCTAAGGGAAAAGGACCCCACGTGGTGATCCTAACCACCAACCATGCCCTGAAGTTGCAGGGTTCGCTCCGTGGGCACACCGACCTCGAGTGAGGAGGCCCTCCAACTCCAACATCCAGAGAGATAACCGGGGGCAACAGGGCACCATGACGACTCGTGTGAACATCACTTGACCTGGAGTTTCTCTCATAAAACAACAAGAGTGTGTCCCAAAAGAGTAGACTACTGCTTGCAGGACTTACTGCACCCAGAGGGGAGCTAATAATCTTGGCGGGGGAACCGTATATCACACTGTCACCATAGAAAAGCCTACAGACACCGTGATGATGGTGGCCAGTAAGACCGGCTGGACTCTTGTTTACTTCAAAAGGCTGTTGACTCAGTGGCCATCATGGTCCTTGATCACCACTGACCCTGGACTGTCTGGGAGTTGAGCGGGCAGGGCTCTGACACCTGGTGCTGTTTGTACGTTAATTCAGGGGCCTAATTGAAGAAAGCGCAGACTACTGGTCAGAGCATCTAGGCTGGCAGAAACGGTCAGCCTAAGGTGGCCGAACAAATGTGGGGCGGGGTGAAACCGGCCCCCACAGCGTCTCTGCACATCTCTTTCCTGGACCCTTAAAGGTCATTAGAATCTATAACACTTCCAATGCTGGTGCTCAGGTGGACGAGCAGGGAGGCAGGGGGCCTGGGGACAATCAACGTCACCTGGAGGCTGCTGGGGAGAAGCTCTGACCCTCGCCCCAGGGTATGAGGGCTCCCAACTCAGCACTCAGCAGTTACAGAAGAAGGGTCTGCACCCTCAGCACTCCAAGAATGAGGAACGGGACAAAAGGCAGAGGGGGGGGTTTGTCCCCAGCAAAGCCCATTAAAAATCCCTGGGAGATAAAAATAGAATCTGGGCAATAAAGTCAAGTCTAACCTTTTTTATCCTTTGTGCTTTGTCTAATTTCACGTGCTCCTAGGGTCCCACATGCAGAGGTTCCACACCCGGCACTTCAGACCAGATTTCCTAGTGCAGAATGGCTGGGTCGACACCTCAGCTCCTGGGGCCCAGGAGCCCTATATCACCTCCGCAATATAGAGCCTGAGCTACAGCCAACCCGGCCCTCGAGAGCTCCGCCCCCTCCCTCCCACTGACTCTGACAGGATCTCTACACAGCAGCCCAGCCCACAGCCCACGGGGTAGTACATGCTCTCACCTCTCCATTCTCTGATCAAAATATAAAGTTTCCTTTGCTTGTGAACCAAACTCAGTCTCGATCTGTTGGCCCCAATGACACTGGGCAGGGGGACACTTGTTGGGGTCCACTCTGGAGGATCAGTAACAGAAATTGAGACTATTGTAACCTCAATGAACAGATGTGTGAGCCAAAGTGTAGTTAACATAGAACAGTGTATAAGGCTCGGGTAAAATAAGATGTTTCTAACACTTCCATTGGATATTTCCATCACTTTATTATAAGCAAGTTCAGTGAAAAGGTTTGTCTTATTTGTCAGCTCAATATTAGAGAAATTAAGTGATTTCTTTCCAAGGATGTACATCTAATAATCTTGGTTAAACCTTCAATCTTGTTTTAAATGCTTTTCCATTGAAAATGATACCTCTCTTTCAGCTCCCCCATTTCTGAGAAGTATAAAATCTTATAATTTATTATTACCAAAGGGGAAAGGTGGGAGGAGGGATAAATTAACAGTTTGGGATTAACACATACACACTGCTATGTATAAAATAGATCATCAACAAGGAACTACTGTATAGCACAGGGAACTACACTCAACATTTTGCAATAACCTATAAGGGGAAATAATCTGAAAACGAATAGATATTTTTATTGACATCATCTATCAATGACAGTTAAAGTGTAACCTAAGGGAAGCTGGTGGTGAGTGCTTCTGACCCTGAAGACTTCAATCATCTAAAGTTTGGACTCTGCCTACTTCCCAAGGCCCTTAATGAACATATGTGTAGCCGTAGCTTAAAAAATTCCCCAGTTTGGGTTTCGGGGAGACACTGATTTTGAAAAAGCCCTGGTGTTCTCCTTACATGAATGGGACTCTTCCTACTGCTAAAACATGTCTGTCACACCCAGAGGATGGTATACCGTCTGATCGGGAAGAGTTTGGAAAAGGCATCTCATCTCCTCATCTCCTGGTGCTCGGGTTCACCCCTCCAGCGTCTTTACTAACAGTCTCCCCACTTGGAGATGTCAGCACTGTCAACATCCTGTTGCGTACAGTTTGGAATTTGTCCAGAGGATGAAGCGGAAGGGTGAGGAACAATGAGAGACAAGTCCTACGTGTTCAGACAGGCACATGTCACTCTAATTTCCAATCAGGAAGACGAATTGACCAAAGGCTAGGGTTGCCCATGGAAACAGTATAAGGCTTGAGGAAATCCCGCTGCTTTGTGGCCAGTTCCCATAAACACAAGTTGAACAATAGAACTCAGGGGCAGTAAAATTCACAAAACTGCAGAGGTGAAAATATCCATCACTGAAAAATGTCTTGAGGAAAGTCAGAGAAAAGGACTTGTAAGCAAGGGAGAATGGCAGGAAAGGGATTTGAGGAGGTAGAAAGGACTCGCCATTAAGCACAAGAAAAGGAGCTGAACATTGCCAACATTGCAGTTGGCCAAAAAGGGTGTATGCGTTTTTTTGTGTATATATTCAAGAAAAGAGCGTACACCTTTTTAGCCACCCAAACAGGTGGGCACTGGAAGTCAATACTACAAAAGACATCATTTCGCATCAGTCAGAAGAGCCATCCTCATAAAGTGTAAACAACAGAAATGCAGGACAGGGCAAGGAGAAGAGGGAGCCCTGTGAGACTTATAGTGGAAATGTATATTGCCAACGGCCATTCTGGAGAAGTGTATTGTGTTTACTAAAGCATCTAAACAATGAGCTACAGAGCATAGGGCACTTGCACTCATGGGCGTATATCTTGGGAAAAACAAAACTCGAGAGGACACAGGCACCCCAATGTTTACCCCCTCTCTGTTTAAAAGATCCTCGACTAGGATATAACTTAAATGTCTCTGGAGGGAAAAAATGGATAGAGATGTGGTACTTAGGTAGAGTGGAATATTATTCAGCCTGGAAATCAATGAAATATGGCCAGCTGTAACAACTCCGGAGGAGTTACGTATGATCATTCTAAGTGACAGAATTCAAAAAGAAAAAGACACATATCATAAGATATCACTTAAAGGTGGAATCCAAAATGGCTACACATGAAATAAATTACAAAACAAAAACATAGTCAAATATGTAGAAAACACGCATAAGGCTGCTAAACGGGAAAGGTGGGGAGGGGTGAGGCATCATCCAGGAGGTTGAAATTAGCAAAGATACCATTCCAAATACCAAACTGATAATCAACAAGGCCTACACGGTAGCTAAAAGAACTGCACTCAGCACACTCAAGTCACCGGAAAAGAATATATACGACTGGTAAGAATCTGAAAAAGAATTTATTGATGTCTCTCTGTACGTGAATCAAGTGGATGTACAGCAGCAAGAAACAGAGCTTTGAAAATCAGCTGTAACCAATATAGTAATAAATTGAAAAAAATAAACGACAGAGAGACAGAGAAAACCTCTTACAACTTTTCCTCAGGGACGGTGATGCAACATGGATTGAACACATCTAGACCCACAGCAGGATGAGACATAAGGCTGGAAACTGTTTGCGCTAAGAGAAATGTGAGGTTGGGTGAGGAAATGCACACCCTTTAAAGTAATACTACCTGGTACCCATTCAATGGGTCCCAAATCTGCAGGTTCAAGGGATCTTCCTACAGCTAAAACATGCATGGAAAACCCAGAGGACTGTACACCATGTGATGCACCTCATTTATCCTCTCCTGGTGCTCCTGTTCACCATTCCAGCCACGTTACTTAGAAGCTCCCCACTTGGAGAATCAGCACATTTAAACTTCTGTTTCACACATTTTGCAAATTGTGAGGAGGATGAACGGGAAGAGGGGGAACCAATGAGAGAAGAGTTGTAGGGGTTTGGACGGGCACATATCACTCTAATTTCCCATTAAGAATAAGAATTAAAAAAAGGCTCAGCCTGCCTCGCCAGAGCCAAAATAGGGCCTGAAGCAATCCTGCGGGTTTGAGGCCAGCTCACAAAAGAGCAACTTAAAACATGGAGCTCAGGGTCACTGCAATTCACAAACCTGCAGAGTTATAAATGAAAACTAACGTCCAAAAATATGTTGAGGTAAGGCAAAGAAGAGGATCTGAATGCAAGACAGAATTGCAAGAAACAGATTTCAAGAGATAGATTGGACTCGTCTTTAACGCACATGAAAAGCGGCAGAATTTCGACAATGACGCAGTTGGCCCAAAAGGGCGTATGCGATTTTTCCTGATTATATCCAGGAAAAAACGCATACGCACTTTATGGGCAACGAAGCAAGCAAGCAATGCAAATGTGCACAACAAAGAAGTCTCATTTCCCACCGGTCAAAAGGGCCATCCTAAAAAGTTGTAAAAACCAGAAATGCAGGACAGGCCATGGAGAACAGGGAGCCTTTATACGCTGATGGGCAGTGTGTGAACTGCCGAGAGCCACTCTGGAGAAGTGTATGGTGGTTCCTAAATCATCTAAAAACAGAGCTACAGAGCATAGGACACTTCCAATCATGGGAGTATATCTAGGGAAGTCTAAAAATCAACAAGACACAAGCACACCACAGTTTAGGGCTACTCTGTTTACAAGAACCTCAACTTCAGTACACCTTAAATATCCCAGGAAAGAGAACAATGGATAAAGAAGATGTGGTACTTATGTACAATGGAATATCTCTTCACCATGAAATCAATGTAATAAGGCTAGTAGAAGGATAAAGAGTGGATTTAGGTCCGATAATACTACTTGAAATAAGTCAAACAGAAAAAGAAACATATCATAAGATATCACTTATAGAGGGAGGGTAAATATGGCTGCACAAGAAATGAATTACAGAACAGAACAGTGTCTCACATTTAGAAAACACACTTATGTCAGCTTAAGGGGAAAGGAGAGGTGGGGAGATGCATAAAACCAGAGTTTGAAATTAGCACAGATACCGTTCAAGAAACCAAATAGGTATTAGACAAGATCTACACCTTGCTCAATGAACTGGCCTCAACACACCCTATACACCGCAGAGAAATATATCTGAGTAATAAGAATCTTAAAACCCATGTATTGATATATCTCCATAAGGGAATCAAGTGTGTGCAGAGCGGCACAAACACAGCAGTGAAAATGAGCTAAACCCCATTATAGAAATAAATTTTAAAAACAAAACGCAGAAACAATGAAAGAGAGAAAAAATCTTACAAAATTCGCTCAGGGGCTGTGATGCAACCTGGATTGACCACATATAAACCCACAGCTGGATAAGACATAAGGCTGGACACTTGGGGCTGAGAGGATTGGTGAGCTTTGGTGAGCAACTGCCGAAAGTTTAATACAATACTTCATGCTACTCATTCCAAGGGTCCCAACACTCCAGGTTGAAGGGAATCTTCCTACAGCTAAACCATGCTTGGGAAACCCAGCGACTGGTATACCATATGATCGGGAAAGGTTTCTAAAACGCACCACATTTTTCCTCTCCTGGGGCTCCGGATCGACATTCCAGCCGCTTTACTAACAACATCCCCACATGGAGAGTCAATGCCTTTAAGTTCTGGTATCGCACAGTCTTCAGTTAGTGCGGAGGATGAATGGGAATAGGGGGAACCAGTGAGAAACTAGCTGTAGCGGTTTCAATGGGCACATGTCACTCTAATTTCACATCAGTAAGAAGAATGAACCAAAGGCACAGCAAGGTGCCCCAGAAGAAGAATAGGGCTTCAAGGAATCCTGTGGTTATGGGGCAAGATCACAAAACTAAGAGCTGAAAAATGGAGCTAAGGGCCACTGCAATTCAAAAACCTGACTTGCCCAAAAAGGGCGTATGTGTTTTTTCCTGAATATATTCAGGAAAAAACGCATACGCCCTTTTTGGCCAACCAAGCAAGCTTGCAAAGGAAATCTGCACTACAATGAAGTCTCAATTCCCCCTGGTCAAAAGGGCCATCTGAAAAAAGTGTAAAATCCATAAAGGCATGACAGGCCATGGAGAACTGGGAGCCATCTTATGCTGATGGGCAGGATGTAAATTGCCAACAGCCACTCTGGAGAAGTGTTTGGTGTTTCCTGAAACATCTAAAAAACAAAGCAACAGAGCCTAGGGCACTTCCACTTATGGTACTATAGTTTAGGGCAATTAAAATCAAAAAGACACAGCCACCCCAAAGTTTGGGATGGCTCTGTTTACAAGAACCTCATATACGGTACAAGTTCAATATCGCAGAAAGTGAAAAATGGATAAAGAAGTTGTGGTACTTACGTACAATGCAATATCACTCAGCAATGAAATCTATGTCATCAGGCCCGTAGCAGCATAATGAGTGGACTAAGTACGATGAATCTAACTGAAATAAGTCACACAGAAAAAGAAACATCATAAGATATCACTAATACACGGAATGTAAACTTGGCTACACAGGAACTGAATTCCAAAACAGAACAGGGTCTCAAATTTAGAAAACCAACTTATGCTTGCTTAAGGGGAAAGGTGAGTTGGGGTGCTGCATAAAACCAGAGATTGAAATGAGCACAGATAAAGTTCCTTAAGCCAAATATGGAATAGACAAGAGCTACTCCTTGCTCAAGGAAATGGACTCAACACCCCATATTCAACGCCTAGGAATATACCTGACTAGTAAGAATCATAAAACCTATGGATTTATATATCTCTGTAAGAGAATCAAGAGTGTGCACAGTGGCATTAAAGCAGTGAAAATCAGGTAAATCCCATAATAAAAATAAATTGCTTAAACAAAACACAATGACAATGAAATAGAGAGAAATACTTAAGTAATTCATTCAAGGCTTCTGATGCAACCTGCATTTACCATATCTACACCCAGAGCTGGGTGACACATAAGGCTGGACACTTGGGGCTCATAAGATTGGTGAGGTTCGGTGAGCAAATGAAGACCTTTGAAGTCATATTGCATGGTACCCATTCCATGGGTCTCAACTCTCCAGGTTTAAGGGATACTTCCTTCAGCTAAAACATGCATGTGGAACCCAGAGTATGATCCACCATGTGATCGAGAAACATGTTCAAATATGTCTCACTTTTCGTTCCCTGGTACTCGGGTGCAACATGCCAGACGCTTTAGTAACACTCTCCCGACTTGGAGAGTCAGTGCCTTTAACCTCCTGTTTGGCCCAGTTTGCAATTTCTGCGGAAGATGAACAGGAATAGGGAGAACCAATGAGAGACTAGATGGAGGTGTCTGGACGGGCAAATTTAACTCTCATTTCCCACCAGGAAGAGGAATTAACCAAAGGCTCAGCGTGCCGTGCCGGAACCAGATTAGGGCCTGAAGCCATCCTGCGGTGTTGCGGCCAGCTCACGAGAAAGCGAGTTGAAGAAAGGAGCTCAGGGGCACTGTAATTCACAAACCTGCAGAGTTATAAATGACAGCTATCGTCCAAAAATATACTGAAGTAAGGCTGCCAAGAGGACTTGAAAGCGGGGCAGAATTGCAGGAAACCGATTTCAGGAGGTAGACTGGAATTGCATTTAAAGCATAGGAAAAGAGGCAGAACGTCCACAATGATGCACTTGGCCAAAAAGGGCGTATGCGTTTTTTCCTGAATATATTCAGGAAAAAACGCATACGCCCTTTTTGGCCAACCAAGCAAGCTTGCAAAGGAAATCTGCACTACAATGAAATCTCACTTCCCCCCGGTCAAAAGGGCCATCTGAAAAAAGTGTAAAATCCAGAAAGGCAGGACAGGCCATGGAGAACTGGGAGCCTTGTTATGCTGATGGGCGGGATTTAAATTGCCAACAGCCATTCCGGAGAAGTGTATGGTGTTTCCTGAAACATCTATAAAACAAAGCAACAGAGCCTAGGGCACTTCCACTTATGGTCCTATAGCTGAGAGAAATTAAAATCAAAAAGACACAGCCGCCCCAAAGGTTGGGACGGCTCTGTTTACAAGAACCTGGTTTAAGGTACAAGTTCAATATCACAGAAAGTGAAAAATGGATAAAGAAGTTGTGGTACTTACGTACAATGCAGTATCACTCAGCAATGAAATCTATGTCATCAGGCCCGTAGCAGCATAATGAGTGGATTCAGGTACGATGATTCTAACTGAAATAAGTCACACAGAAAAAGAAACATCATAAGATATCACTAATACACGGAATGTAAACTTGGCTACACAGGAACTGAATTCCAAAACAGAACAGGGTCTCAAATTTAGAAACCCAACTTATGCTTGCTTAAGGGGAAAGGTGAGTTGGGGTGCTGCATAAAACCAGAGATTGAAATGAGCACAGATAAAGTTCCTTAAGCCAAATATGGAATAGACAAGAGCTACTCCTTGCTCAACGAAATGGACTCAACACCCCATATTAAATGCCTAAGAGTGTACCTGACTAGGAAGTATCTTAAAACCTATGGATTGCTATCTCTCCGAAAGAGAATCAAGCGTGTGTACAGGGGCATAAACGCAGCAGTGATAGGACTGGAGAGGTTCGGTGAGCAAATGAAGACCCTTTGAAGTCATATTGCATGGTACCCATTCCACGGGTCTCAACTCTCCAGGGTTAAGGTATTCTTCCTTCAGCTAAAACATGCATGTGGAACCCAGAGTATGATCAACCATGTGATCGGGAGACGTGTTCCAATATGTGTCAGTTTTCGTCCCCTGGTACTCGGGTGCAACATTCCAGACGCATTACTAACACTCTCCCGACTTGGAGAGTCAGTGCCTTTAACCTCCTGTTTGGCCCAGTTTGCAATTTCTGCGGAAGATGAACAGGAATAGGGAGAACCAATGACAGACTAGATGGAGGTGTCTGGATGGGCAAATTTAACTCTCATGTCGCACCAGGAAGAGGAATTAACCAAAGGCTCAGCATGCCGTGCCGGAACCAGATTAGGGCCTGAAGCCATCCTGCGGTGTTGCGGCCAGCAAACGAGAAAGCGAGTTGAAGAAAGGAGCTCAGGGGCACTGTAATTCACAAACCTGCAGAGTTATAAATGACAGCTATCGTCCAAAAATATACTGAAGTAAGGCTGCCAAGAGGACTTGAAAGCGGGGCAGAATTGCAGGAAACCGATTTCAGGAGATAGACTGGAATTGCATTTAAAGCATAGGAAAAGAGGCAGAACGTCCACAATGATGCACTTGGCCAAAAAGGGCGTATGCGTTTTTTCCTGAATATATTCAGGAAAAAACGCATACGCCCTTTTTGGCCAACCAAGCAAGCTTGCAATGGAAATCTGCACTACAATGAAGTCTCACTTCCCCCCGGTCAAAAGGGCCATCTGAAAAAAGTGTAAAATCCAGAAAGGCAGGACAGGCCATGGAGAACTGGGAGCCTTGTTATGCTGATGGGCGGGATGTAAATTGCCAACAGCCACTCGGGAGAAGTGTATGGTGTTTCCTGAAACATCTAAAAAACAAAGCAACAGAGCCTAGGGCACTTCCACTTATGGTCCTATAGCTTAGGGAAATTAAAATCAAAAAGACACAGCCACCCCAAAGGTTGGGACGGCTCTGTTTACAAGAACCTGGTTTACGGTACAAGTTCAATATCGCAGAAAGTGAAAAATGGATAAAGAAGTTGTGGTACTTACGTACAATGCAGTATCACACAGCAATGAAATCTATGTCATCAGGCCCGTAGCAGCATAATGAGTGGATTCAGGTACGATGATTCTAACTGAAATAAGTCACACAGAAAAAGAAACATCATAAGATATCACTAATACACGGAATGTAAACTTGGCTACACAGGAACTGAATTACAAAACAGAACAGGGTCTCAAATTTAGAAACCCAACTTATGCTTGCTTAAGGGGAAAGGTGAGTTGGGGTGCTGCATAAAACCAGAGATTGAAATGAGCACAGATAAAGTTCCTTAAGCCAAATATGGAATAGACAAGAGCTACTCCTTGCTCAACGAAATGGACTCAACACCCCATATTAAACGCCTAAGAATGTACCTGACTAGGAAGTATCTTAAAACCTATGGACTGCTATGTCTCCGAAAGAGAATCAAGCGTGTGTACAGGGGCATAAACGCAGCAGTGATAGGACTGGAGAGGTTCGGTGAGCAAATGAAGACCCTTTGAAGTCATATTGCATGGTACCCATTCCACGGGTCTCAACTCTCCAGGGTTAAGGTATTCTTCCTTCAGCTAAAACATGCATGTGGAACCCAGAGTATGATAAACCATGTGATCGGGAGATGTGTTCCAATATGTGTCAGTTTTCGTCCCCTGGTACTCGGGTGCAACATTCCAGACGCTTTACTAACACTCTCCCGACTTGGAGAGTCAGTGCCTTTAACCTCCTGTTTGGCCCAGTTTGCAATTTCTGCGGAAGATGAACAGGAATAGGGAGAACCAATGACATACTAGCTGGAGGTGTCTGGACGGGCAAATTTAACTCTCATTTAGCACCAGGAAGAGGAATTAACCAAAGGCTCAGCGTGCCGTGCCGGAACCAGATTAGGGCCTGAAACAATCCTGCGGTGTTGCGGCCAGCTCACGAGAAAGCGAGTTGAAGAAAGGAGCTCAGGGGCACTGTAATTCACAAACCTGCAGAGCTATAAATGACAGCTATCATCCAAAAATATACTGAAGTAAGGCTGCCAAGAGGACTTGAAAGCAGGGCAGAATTGCAGGAAACCGATTTCAGGAAGTAGACTGGAATTGCATTTAAAGCATAGGAAAAGAGGCAGAACGTCCACAATGATGCACTTGGCCAAAAAGGGCGTATGCGTTTTTTTCCTGAATATATTCAGGAAAAAACGCATACGCCCTTTTTGGCCAACCAAGCAAGCTTGCAAAGGAAATCTGCACTACAATGAAATCTCACTTCCCCCCGGTCAAAAGGGCCATCTGAAAAAAGTGTAAAATCCAGAAAGGCAGGACAGGCCATGGAGAACTGGGAGCCTTGTTATGCTGATGGGCGGGATTTAAATTGCCAACAGCCATTCCGGAGAAGTGTATGGTGTTTCCTGAAACATCTATAAAACAAAGCAACAGAGCCTAGGGCACTTCCACTTATGGTCCTATAGCTGAGAGAAATTAAAATCAAAAAGACACAGCCGCCCCAAAGGTTGGGACGGCTCTGTTTACAAGAACCTGGTTTACGGTACAAGTTCAATATCACAGAAAGTGAAAAATGGATAAAGAAGTTGTGGTACTTACGTACAATGCAGTATCACTCAGCAATGAAATCTATGTCATCAGGCCCGTAGCAGCATAATGAGTGGATTCAGGTACGATGATTCTAACTGAAATAAGTCACACAGAAAAAGAAACATCATAAGATATCACTAATACACGGAATGTAAACTTGGCTACACAGGAACTGAATTCCAAAACAGAACAGGGTCTCAAATTTAGAAACCCAACTTATGCTTGCTTAAGGGGAAAGGTGAGTTGGGGTGCTGCATAAAACCAGAGATTGAAATGAGCACAGATAAAGTTCCTTAAGCCAAATATGGAATAGACAAGAGCTACTCCTTGCTCAACGAAATGGACTCAACACCCCATATTAAATGCCTAAGAGTGTACCTGACTAGGAAGTATCTTAAAACCTATGGATTGCTATCTCTCCGAAAGAGAATCAAGCGTGTGTACAGGGGCATAAACGCAGCAGTGATAGGACTGGAGAGGTTCGGTGAGCAAATGAAGACCCTTTGAAGTCATATTGCATGGTACCCATTCCACGGGTCTCAACTCTCCAGGGTTAAGGTATTTTTCCTTCAGCTAAAACATGCATGTGGAACCCAGAGTATGATCAACCATGTGATCGGGAGATGTGTTCCAATATGTGTCAGTTTTCGTCCCCTGGTACTCGGGTGCAACATTCCAGACGCATTACTAACACTCTCCCGACTTGGAGAGTCAGTGCCTTTAACCTCCTGTTTGGCCCAGTTTGCAATTTCTGCGGAAGATGAACAGGAATAGGGAGAACCAATGACAGACTAGATGGAGGTGTCTGGATGGGCAAATTTAACTCTCATGTCGCACCAGGAAGAGGAATTAACCAAAGGCTCAGCATGCCGTGCCGGAACCAGATTAGGGCCTGAAGCCATCTTGCGGTGTTGCGGCCAGCAAACGAGAAAGCGAGTTGAAGAAAGGAGCTCAGGGGCACTGTAATTCACAAACCTGCAGAGTTATAAATGACAGCTATCGTCCAAAAATATACTGAAGTAAGGCTGCCAAGAGGACTTGAAAGCGGGGCAGAATTGCAGGAAACCGATTTCAGGAGATAGACTGGAATTGCATTTAAAGCATAGGAAAAGAGGCAGAACGTCCACAATGATGCACTTGGCCAAAAAGGGCGTATGCGTTTTTTCCTGAATATATTCAGGAAAAAACGCATACGCCCTTTTTGGCCAACCAAGCAAGCTTGCAATGGAAATCTGCACTACAATGAAGTCTCACTTCCCCCCGGTCAAAAGGGCCATCTGAAAAAAGTGTAAAATCCAGAAAGGCAGGACAGGCCATGGAGAACTGGGAGCCTTGTTATGCTGATGGGCGGGATGTAAATTGCCAACAGCCACTCGGGAGAAGTGTATGGTGTTTCCTGAAACATCTAAAAAACAAAGCAACAGAGCCTAGGGCACTTCCACTTATGGTCCTATAGCTTAGGGAAATTAAAATCAAAAAGACACAGCCACCCCAAAGGTTGGGACGGCTCTGTTTACAAGAACCTGGTTTACGGTACAAGTTCAATATCGCAGAAAGTGAAAAATGGATAAAGAAGTTGTGGTACTTACGTACAATGCAGTATCACACAGCAATGAAATCTATGTCATCAGGCCCGTAGCAGCATAATGAGTGGATTCAGGTACGATGATTCTAACTGAAATAAGTCACACAGAAAAAGAAACATCATAAGATATCACTAATACACGGAATGTAAACTTGGCTACACAGGAACTGAATTACAAAACAGAACAGGGTCTCAAATTTAGAAACCCAACTTATGCTTGCTTAAGGGGAAAGGTGAGTTGGGGTGCTGCATAAAACCAGAGATTGAAATGAGCACAGATAAAGTTCCTTAAGCCAAATATGGAATAGACAAGAGCTACTCCTTGCTCAACGAAATGGACTCAACACCCCATATTAAACGCCTAAGAATGTACCTGACTAGGAAGTATCTTAAAACCTATGGACTGCTATGTCTCCGAAAGAGAATCAAGCGTGTGTACAGGGGCATAAACGCAGCAGTGATAGGACTGGAGAGGTTCGGTGAGCAAATGAAGACCCTTTGAAGTCATATTGCATGGTACCCATTCCACGGGTCTCAACTCTCCAGGGTTAAGGTATTCTTCCTTCAGCTAAAACATGCATGTGGAACCCAGAGTATGATAAACCATGTGATCGGGAGATGTGTTCCAATATGTGTCAGTTTTCGTCCCCTGGTACTCGGGTGCAACATTCCAGACGCTTTACTAACACTCTCCCGACTTGGAGAGTCAGTGCCTTTAACCTCCTGTTTGGCCCAGTTTGCAATTTCTGCGGAAGATGAACAGGAATAGGGAGAACCAATGACATACTAGCTGGAGGTGTCTGGACGGGCAAATTTAACTCTCATTTAGCACCAGGAAGAGGAATTAACCAAAGGCTCAGCGTGCCGTGCCGGAACCAGATTAGGGCCTGAAACAATCCTGCGGTGTTGCGGCCAGCTCACGAGAAAGCGAGTTGAAGAAAGGAGCTCAGGGGCACTGTAATTCACAAACCTGCAGAGTTATAAATGACAGCTATCATCCAAAAATATACTGAAGTAAGGCTGCCAAGAGGACTTGAAAGCAGGGCAGAATTGCAGGAAACCGATTTCAGGAAGTAGACTGGAATTTCATTTAAAGCATAGGAAAAGAGGCAGAACGTCCACAATGATGCACTTGGCCAAAAAGGGCGTATGCGTTTTTTTCCTGAATATATTCAGGAAAAAACGCATACGCCCTTTTTGGCCAACCAAGCAAGCTTGCAAAGGAAATCTGCACTACAATGAAGTCTCACTTCCCCCCGGTCAAAAGGGCCATCTGAAAAAAGTGTAAACTCCAGAAAGGCAGGACAGGCCATGGAGAACTGGGAGCCTTGTTATGCTGATGGGCGGGATGTAAATTGCCAATAGCCACTCGGGAGAAGTGTATGGTGTTTCCTGAAACATCTAAAAAACAAAGCAACAGAGCCTAGGGCACTTCCACTTATGGTCCTATAGCTGAGAGAAATTAAAATCAAAAAGACACAGCGACCCCAAAGATTGGGACGGCTCTGTTTACAAGAACCTGGTTTACGGTACAAGTTCAATATCGCAGAAAGTGAAAAATGGATAAAGAAGTTGTGGTACTTACGTACAATGCAATATCACTCAGCAAAGAAATCTATGTCATCAGGCCCATAGCAGCATAATGAGTGGATTCAGGTATGATGATTCTAACTGAAATAAGTCACACAGAAAAAGAAACATCATAAGATATCACTAACACACGGAATGTAAACTTGGTTACACAGGAACTGAATTCCAAAACAGAACAGGGTCTCAAATTTAGAAACCCAACTTATGCTTGCTTAAGGGGAAAGGTGAGTTGGGGTGCTGCATAAAACCAGAGATTGAAATGAGCACAGATAAAGTTCCTTAAGCCAAATATGGAATAGACAAGAGCTACTCCTTGCTCAACGAAATGGACTCAACACCCCATATTAAACGCCTAAGAATGTACCTGACTAGGAAGTATCTTAAAACCTATGGATTGCTATGTCTCTGAAAGAGAATCAAGCGTGTGTACAGGGGCATAAACGCAGCAGTGATAGGACTGGAGAGGTTCGGTGAGCAAACGAAGACCCTTTGAAGTCATATTGCATGGTACCCATTCCACGGGTCTCAACTCTCCAGGTTTAAGGTATTCTTCCTTCAGCTAAAACATGCATGTGGAACCCAGAGTATGATCAACCGTGTGATCGGGAGACGTGTTCCAATATGTGTCAGTTTTCGTCCCCTGGTACTCGGGTGCAACATTCCAGACGCTTTACTAACACTCTCCCGACTTGGAGAGTCAGTGCCTTTAACCTCCTGTTTGGCCCAGTTTGCAATTTCTGCGGAAGATGAACAGGAATAGGGAGAACCAATGAGAGACTAGCTGGAGGTGTCTGCACGGGCAAATTTAACTCCCATTTCGCACCAGGAAGAGGAATTAACCAAAGGCTCAGCGTGCCGTGCCGGAACCAGATTAGGGCCTGAAGCAACCATGCGGCGTTGCGGCCAGCTCACGAAAAAGCGAGTTGAAGAAAGGAGCTCAGGGGCACTCTAATTCACAAACATGCAGAGTTATAAATGACAGCTATCGTCCAAAAATATACTGAAGTAAGGCTGCCAAGAGGACTTGAAAGTGGGGCAGAATTGCAGGAAACCGATTTCAGGAGGTAGACTGGAATTGCATTTAAAGCATAGGAAAAGAGGCAGAACGTCCACAATGATGCACTTGGCCAAAAAGGGCGTATGCGTTTTTTCCTGAATATATTCAGGAAAAAACCCATACGCCCTTTTTGGCCAACCAAGCAAGCTTGCAAAGGAAATCTGCACTACAATGAAGTCTCACTTCCCCCCGGTCAAAAGGGCCATCTGAAAAATGTGTAAAATCCAGAAAGTCAGGACAGGCCATGGAGACCTGGGAGTCTTGTTATGCTGATGGGCGGGATGTCAATTGCCAACAGCCACTCGGGAGAAGTGTATGGTGTTTCCTGAAACATCTAAAAAACAAAGAAACAGAGCTTAGGGCACTTCCACTTATGGTCCTATAGCTTAGGGAAATTAAAATAAAAAAGACAGACCACCCAAAATAGTTGGGACGGCTCTGTTTACAAGAAACTCATTTTCAGTACAAGTTCAATATCGCAGAAAGTGAAAAATGGATAAAGAAGTTGTGGTACTTACGTACAATGCAATATCACTCAGCAAGGAAATCTATGTCATCAGGCCCATAGCAGCATAATGAGTGGATTCAGGTATGATGATTCTAACTGAAATAAGTCACACAGAAAAAGAAACATCATAAGATATCACTAATACACGGAATGTAAACTTGGCTACATAGGAACTGAATTCCAAAACAGAACAGAGTCTCAAATATAGAAACCCAACTTATGCTTGCTTAAGGGGAAAGGTGAGTTGGGGTGCTGCATAAAACCAGAGATTGAAATGAGCACAGATAAAGTTCCTTAAGCCAAATATGGAATAGACAAGAGCTACTCCTTGCTCAACGAAATGGAGTCAACACCCCATATTAAACACCTAAGTATATACCTGACTAGGAAGTATCTTAAAACCTATGGATTGCTATGTCTCCGAAAGAGAATCAATCGTGTGTGCAGGGGCATAAACGCAGCAGTGATAGGATTGGAGAGGTTCGGTGAGCAAATGAAGACCCTTTGAAGTCATATTGCATGGTACCCATTCCACGGGTGTCAAATCTCCAGGTTTAAGGTATTCTTCCTTCAGCTAAAACATGCATGTGGAACCCAGAGTATGATCAACCGTGTGATCGGGAGACGTGTTCCAATATGTCTCAGTTTTCGTCCCCTGGTACTCGGGTGCAACATTCCAGACGCTTTACTAACACTCTCCCGACTTGGAGAGTCAGTGCCTTTAACCTCCTGTTTGGCCCAGTTTGCAATTTCTGCGGAAGATGAACAGGAATAGGGAGAACCAATGACAGACTAGATGGAGGTGTCTGGACGGGCAAATTTAACTCTCATTTCCCACCAGGAAGAGGAATTAACCAAAAGCTCAGCGTGCCGTGCCGCAACCAGATTAGGGCCTGAAGCCATCCTGCGGTGTTGCGGCCAGCTCACGAGAAAGCGAGTTGAAGAAAGGAGCTCAGGGGCACTGTAATTCACAAACCTGCAGAGTTATAAATGACAGCTATCGTCCAAAAATATACTGAAGTAAGGCTGCCAAGAGGACTTGAAAGCGGGGCAGAATTGCAGGAAACCGATTTCAGGAGGTAGACTGGAATTGCATTTAAAGCATAGGAAAAGAGGCAGAACGTCCACAATGATGCACTTGGCCAAAAAGGGCGTATGCGTTTTTTCCTGAATATATTCAGGAAAAAACGCATACGCCCTTTTTAGCCAACCAAGCAAGCTTGCAAAGGAAATCTGCACTACAATGAAGTCTCACTTCCCCCCGGTCAAAAGGGCCATCTGAAAAAAGTGTAAAATCCAGAAAGGCAGGACAGGCCATGGAGAACTGCGAGCCTTGTTATGCTGATGGGCGGGATGTCAATTGCCAACAGCCACTCCGGAGAAGTGTATGGTGTTTCCTGAAACATCTAAAAAACAAAGTAACAGAGCCTAGGGCACTTCCACTTATCGTCCTATAGAATAGGGAAATTAAAATCAAAAAGACACAGCCACCCCAAAGATTGGGACGGCTCTGTTTACAAGAACCTGGTTTTCGGTACAAGTTCAATATCGCAGAAAGTGAAAAATGGATAAAGAAGTTGTGGTACTTACGTACAATGCAGTATCACTCAGCAAGGAAATCTATGTCATCAGGCCCGTAGCAGCATAATGAGTGGATTCAGGTATGATGATTCTAACTGAAATAAGTCACACAGAAAAAGAAACATCATAAGATATCACTAATACACGGAATGTAAACGTGGCTACACAGGAACTGAATTACAAAACAGAACAGGGTCTCAAATTTAGAAAACAAACTTATGCTTGCTTAACGGGAAAGGTGAGTTGGGGTGCTGCATAAAACCAGAGATTGAAATGAGCACAGATAAAGTTCCTTAAGCAAAATATGGAATAGACAACAGCTACTCCTTGCTCAACGAAACGGACTCATCACCCCATATTAAACACCTAAGAATGTACCGGACTAGTAAGTAGCTTAAAACCTAAGGAATGCTATGTCTCCGAAAGAGAATCAAGCATGTGTACAGGGGCATAAACGCACCAGTGATAGGATTGGAGAGTTTGGTGAGCAAATGAAGACCCTTTGAAGTCATATTGCATGGTAACCATTCCACGGGTGTCAACTCTACAGGTTTAAGGTATTCTTCCTTCAGCTAAAACATGCATGTGGAACCCAGAGTATGATCAACCGTGTGATCGGGAGACGTGTTCCAATATGTCTCAGTTTCCGTCCCCTGGTACTCGGGTGCAACATTCCAGACGCTTTACTAACACTCTCCCGACTTGGAGAGTCAGTGCCTTTAACCTCCTGTTTGGCCCAGTTTGCAATTTCTGCGGAAGATGAACAGGAATAGGGAGAACCAATGAGAGACTAGCTGGAGGTGTCTGGACGGGCAAATTTAACTCTCATTTCCCACCAGGAAGAGGAATAAACCAAAGGCTCAGCGTGCCGTGACGGAACCAGATTAGGGCCTGAAGCAATCCTGCGGTGTTGCGGCCAGCTCACGAGAAAGCGAGTTGAAAAAAGGAGCTCAGGGGCACTGTAATTCACAAACCTGCCGAGTTATAAATGACAGCTATCGTCCAAAAATATACTGAAGTAAGACTGCCAAGAGGACTTGAAAGCGGGGCAGAATTGCAGGAAACCGATTTCAGGAGGTAGACTGGAATAGCATTTAAAGCATAGGAAAAGAGGCAGAACGTCCACAATGATGCACTTGGCCAAAAAGGGCGTATGCGTTTTTTCCTGAATATATTCAGGAAAAAACCCATACGCCCTTTTTGGCCAACCAAGCAAGCTTGCAAAGGAAATCTGCACTACAATGAAGTCTCACTTCCCCCCGGTCAAAAGGGCCATCTGAAAAAAGTGTAAAATCCAGAAAGTCAGGACAGGCCATGGAGACCTGGGAGCCTTGTTATGCTGATGGGCGGGATGTAAATTGCCAACAGCCACTCGGGAGAAGTGTATGGTGTTTCCTGAAACATCTAAAAAACAAAGCAACAGAGCTTAGGGCACTTCCACTTATGGTCCTATAGCTTAGGGAAATTAAAATCAAAAAGACACAGCACCCCAAAGGTTGGGACGGCTCTGTTTACAAGAACCTGGTTCACGGTACAAGTTCAATATCGCAGAAAGTGAAAAATGGATAAAGAAGTTGTGGTACTTACGTACAATGCAATATCACTCAGCAATGAAATCTATGTCATCAGGCCCGTAGCAGCATAATGAGTGGATTCAGGTACGATGATTCTAACGGAAATAAGTCTCACAGAAAAAGAAACATCATAACATATCACTAATACACGGAATGTAAACTTGGCTACATAAGAACTGAATTACAAAACAGAACAGGGTCTCAAATTTAGAAAACCAACTTATGCTTGCTTAAGGGGAAAGGTGAGTTGGGGTGCTGCATAAAACCAGAGATTGAAATGAGCACAGATAAAGTTCCTTAAGCCAAATATGGAATAGACAAGAGCTACTCCTTGCTCAACGAAATGGATTCAACACCCCATATTAAATGACTAAGTATGTACCTGACTAGGAATTATCTTAAAACCTATGGACTGCTATGTCTCCGAAAGAGAATCAAGCGTGTGTACAGGGACATAAACGCAGCAGTGATAGGATTGGAGAGATTCGGTGAGCAAATGAAGTCCCTTTGAAGTCATATTGCATGGTACCCATTCCACGGGTCTCAACTCTCCAGGGTTAAGGTATTCTTCCTTGAGCTAAAACATGCACGTGGAACCCAGAGTATGATCAACCATGTGATCGGGAGACGTGTTCCAATATGTGTCAGTTTTCGTCCCCTGGTACTCGGGTGCAACATTCCAGACGCTTTACTAACACTCTCTCGACTTGGAGAGTCAGTGCCTTTAACCTCCTGTTTGGTCCAGTTTGCAATTTCTGCGGAAGATGAACAGGAATAGGGAGAACCAATGACAGACTAGCTGGAGGTGTCTGGACGGGCAAATTTAACTCTCATTTCCCACCAGGAAGAGGAATTAACCAAAGGCTCCGCGTGCCGTGCCAGAACCAGATTAGGGCCTGAAGCCATCCTGCGGTGTTGCGGCCAGCTCACGAGAAAGCGAGTTGAAGAAAGGAGCTCAGGGGCACTGTAATTCACAAACCTGCAGAGTTATAAATGACAGCTATCGTCCAAAAATATACTGAAGTAAGGCTGCCAAGAGGACTTGAAAGCGGGGCAGAATTGCAGGAAACCGATTTCAGGAGGTAGACTGGAATTGCATTTAAAGCATAGGAAAAGAGGCAGAACGTCCACAATGATGCACTTGGCCAAAATATATTCAGGAAAAAACGCATACGCCCTTTTTGGCCAACCAAGCAAGCTTGCAAAGGAAATCTGCACTACAATGAAGTCTCACTTCCCCCCAGTCAAAAGGGCCATCTGAAAAAAGTGTAAAATCCAGAAAGGCAGGACAGGCCATGGAGAACTGGGAGCCTTGTTATGCTGATGGGCGGGATGTAAATTGCCAACAGCCACTCGGGAGAAGTTATGGTGTTTCCTGAAACATCTAAAAAACAAAGCAACAGAGCCTAGGGCACTTCCACTTATGGTCCTATAGCTTAGGGAAATTAAAATCAAAAAGACACAGCCACCCAAAAGGTTGGGACGGCTCTGTTTACAAGAACCTGGTTTACGGTACAAGTTCAATATTGCAGAAAGTGAAAAATGGATAAAGAAGTTGTGGTACTTACGTACAATGCAATATCACTCAGCAAAGAAATCTATGTCATCAGGCCCGTAGCAGCATAATGAGTGGATTCAGGTATGATGATTCTAACTGAAATAAGTCACACAGAAAAAGAAACATCATAAGATATCACTAATAAACGGAATGTAAACTTGGCTACACAGGAATTGAATTACAAAACAGAACAGGGTCTCAAATTTAGAAACCCAACTTATGCTTGCTTAAGGGGAAAGGTGAGTTGGGGTGCTGCATAAAACCAGAGATTGAAATGAGCACAGATAAAGTTCCTTAAGCCAAATATGGAATAGACAAGAGCTACTCCTTGCTCAACGAAATGGAGTCAACACCCCATATTAAACACCTAAGAATATACCTGACTAGGAATTATCTTAAAACCTATGGATTGCTATGTCTCCGAAAGAGAATCAAGCGTGTGTGCAGGGGCATAAACGCAGCAGTGACAGGATTGGAGAGGTTCGGTGAGCAAATGAAGACCCTTTGAAGTCATATTGCATGGTACCCATTCCACGGGTGTCAACTCTCCAGGTTTAAGGTATTCTTCCTTCAGCTAAAACATGCATGTGGAACCCAGAGTATGATCAACCGTGTGATCGGGAGACATGTTCCAATATGTCTCAGTTTTTGTCCCCTGGTACTCGCATGCAACATTCCAGACGCTTTATTAACACTCTCCAAACTTGGAGAGTCAGTGCCTTTAACCTCCTGTTTGGTCCAGTTTGCAATTTCTGCGGAAGATGAAGAGGAATAGGGAGAACCAATGACAGACTAGATGGAGGTGTCTGGATGGGCAAATTTAACTCTCATTTAGCAGCAGGAAGAGGAATTAACCAAAGGCTCAGCGTGCCATGCCGGAACCAGACTAGGGCCTGAAGCCATCCTGCGGTGTTGCGGCCAGCTCACGAGAAAGCGAGTTGAAGAAAGGAGCTCAGGGGCACTGTAATTCACAAACCTGCAGAGTTATAAATGACAGCTATCGTCCAAAAATATACTGAAGTAAGGCTGCCAAGAGGACTTGAAAGCGGGGCAGAATTGCAGGAAACCGATTTCAGGAGGTAGACTGGAATTGCATTTAAAGCATAGGAAAAGAGGCAGAACGTCCACAATGATGCACTTGGCCAAAAAGGGCGTATGCGTTTTTTCCTGAATATATTCAGGAAAAAACGAATACGCCCTTTTTGGCCAACCAAGCAAGCTTGCAAAGGAAATCTGCACTACAATGAAGTCTCACTTCCCCCCGGTCAAAAGGGCCATCTGAAAAAAGTGTAAAATCCAGAAAGGCAGGACAGGCCATGGAGAACTGGGAGCCTTGTTATGCTGATGGGCGGGATGTAAATTGCCAACAGCCACACGGGTGAAGTGTATGGTGTTTCCTGAAACATCTAAAAAACAAAGCAACAGAGCCTAGGGCACTTCCACTTATGGTCCTATAGCTTAGGGAAATTAAAATCAAAAAGACACAGCCACCCCAAAGGTTGGGACGGCTCTGTTTACAAGAACCTGGTTTACGGTACAAGTTCAATATCGCAGAAAGTGAAAAATGGATAAAGAAGTTGTGGTACTTACGTACAATGCAATATCACTCAGCAAGGAAATCTATGTCATCAGGCCCGTAGCAGCATAATGAGTGGATTCAGGTATGATGATTCTAACTGAAATAAGTCACACAGAAAAAGAAACATCATAAGATATCACTAATACACGGAATGTAAACTTGGCTACACAGGAATTGAATTACAAAACAGAACAGGGTCTCAAATTTAGAAACCCAACTTATGCTTGCTTAAGGGGAAAGGTGAGTTGGGGTGCTGCATAAAACCAGAGATTGAAATGAGCACAGATAAAGTTCCTTAAGCCAAATATGGAATAGACAAGAGCTACTCCTTGCTCAACGAAATGGACTCAACACCCCATATTAAACACCTAAGAATATACCTGACTAGGAAGTATCTTAAAACCTATGGATTGCTATGTCTCCAAAAGAGAATCAAGCGTGTGTGCAGGGGCATAAACGCAGCAGTGATAGGATTGGAGAGGTTCGGTGAGCAAATGAAGACCCTTTGAAGTCATATTGCATGGTACCCATTCCACGGGTCTCAACTCTCCAGGTTTAAGGTATTCTTCCTTCAGCTAAAACATGCATGTGGAACCCAGAGTATGATCAACCATGTGATCGGGAGACGTGTTCCAATATGTCTCAGTTTCCGTCCCCTGGTACTCGGGTGCAACATTCCAGACGCTTTACTAACACTCTCCCGACTTGGAGAGTCAGTGCCTTTAACCTCCTGTTTGGCCGAGTTTGCATTTTCTGCGGAAGATGAACAGGAATAGGGAGAACCAATGAGAGACTAGCTGGAGGTGTCTGGACGGGCAAATTTAACTCTCATTTCCCACCAGGAAGAGGAATTAACCAAAGGCTCAGCGTGCCGTGCCGGAACCAGATTAGGGCCTGAAGCCATCCTGCGGTGTTGCGGCCAGCTCACGAGAAAGCGAGTTGAAGAAAGGAGCTCAGGGGCACAGAAATTCACAAACCTGCAGAGTTATAAATGACAGCTATCGTCCAAAAATATACTGAAGTAAGGCTGCCAAGAGGACTTGAAAGCGGGGCAGAATTGCAGGAAACCGATTTCAGGAGGTAGACTGGAATTGCATTTAAAGCATAGGAAAAGAGGCAGAACGTCCACAATGATGCACTTGGCCAAAAAGGGCGTATGCGTTTTTTCCTGAATATATTCAGGAAAAAACGCATACGCCCTTTTTCGCCAACCAAGCAAGCTTGCAAAGGAAATCTGCACTACAATGAAGTCTCACTTCCCCCCGGTCAAAAGGGCCATCTGAAAAAAGTGTAAAATCCAGAAAGTCAGGACAGGCCATGGAGACCTGGGAGCCTTGTTATGCTGATGGGCGGGATGTCAATTGCCAACAGCCACTCGGGAGAAGTGTATGGTGTTTCCTGAAACATCTAAAAAACAAAGCAACAGAGCTTAGGGCACTTCCACTTATGGTCCTATAGCTTAGGGAAATTAAAATCAAAAAGACACAGCCACCCCAAAGGTTGGGACGGCTCTGTTTACAAGAACCTGGTTTACAGTACAAGTTCAATATCGCAGAAAGTGAAAAATGGATAAAGAAGTTGTGGTACTTACGTACAATGCAATATCACTCAGCAATGAAATCTATGTCATCAGGCCCGTAGCAGCATAATGAGTGGATTCAGGTACGATGATTCTAACTGAAATAAGTCTCACAGAAAAAGAAACATCATAAGATATCACTAATACACGGAATTTAAACTTGGCTACATAGGAACTGAATTACAAAACAGAACAGGGTCTCAAATTTAGAAAACCAACTTATGCTTGCTTAAGGGGAAAGGTGAGTTGGGGTGCTGCATAAAACCAGAGATTGAAATGAGCACAGATAAAGTTCCTTAAGCCAAATATGGAATAGACAAGAGCTACTCCTTGCTCAACGAAATGGACTCAACACCCCATATTAAACGCCTAAGTATGTACCTGACTAGGAAGTATCTTAAAACCTATGGACTGCTATGTCTCCGAAAGAGAATCAAGCGTGTGTACAGGGACATAAACGCAGCAGTGATAGGATTGGAGAGATTCGGTGAGCAAATGAAGTCCCTTTGAAGTCATAGTGCATGGTACCCATTCCACGGGTCTCAACTCTCCAGGTTTAAGGTATTCTTCCTTCAGCTAAAACATGCACGTGGAAACCAGAGTATGATCAACAGTGTGATCGGGAGACGTGTTCAAATATGTCTCAGTATTCGTCCCCTGGTACTCGGGTGCAACATTCCAGACGCTTTACTAACACTCTCTCGACTTCGAGAGTCAGTGCCTTTAATCTCCTGTTTGGCCCAGTTTGCAATTTCTGCGGAAGATGAACAAGAATAGGGAGAACCAATGACAGACTAGCTGAAGGTGTCTGGACGGGCAAATTTAACTCTCATTTCCCACCAGGAAGAGGAATTAACCAAAGGCTCAGCGTGCCGTGCCAGAACCAGATTAGGGCCTGAAGCCATCCGGCGGTGTTGCGGCCAGCTCACGAGAAAGCGAGTTGAAGAAAGGAGCTCAGGGGCACTGTAATTCACAAACCTGCCGAGTTATAAATGACAGCTATCGTCCAAAAATATACTGAAGTAAGTCTGCCAAGAGGACTTCAAAGCGGGGCAGAATTGCAGGAAACCGATTTCAGGAGGTAGACTGGAATTGCATTTAAAGCATAGGAAAAGAGGCAGAACATCCACAATGATGCACTTGGCCAAAATATATTCAGGAAAAAACGCATACGCCCTTTTTGGCCAACCAAGCAAGCTTGCAAAGGAAATCTGCACTACAATGAAGTCTCACTTCCCCCCGGTAAAAAGGGCCATCTGAAAAAAGTGTAAAATCCAGAAAGGCAGGACAGGCCATGGAGAACTGGGAGCCTTGTTATGCTGATGGGCGGGATGTCAATTGCCAACAGCCACTCGGGAGAAGTGTATGGTGTTTCCTGAAACATCTAAAAAACAAAGCAACAGAGCTTAGGGCACTTCCACTTATGGTCCTATAGCTTAGGGAAATTAAAATCAAAAAGACACAGCGACCCCAAAGGTTGGGACGGCTCTGTTTACAAGAACCTGGCTTACGGTACAAGTTCAATATCGCAGAAAGTGAAAAATGGATAAAGAAGTTGTGGTACTTACGTACAATGCAATATCACTCAGCAAGGAAATCTATGTCATCAGGCCCGTAGCAGCATAATGAGTGGATTCAGGTACGAAGATTCTAACTGAAATATGTATCACAGAAAAAGAAACATCATAAGATATCACTAATACACGGAATGTAAACTTGGCTACACAGGAACTGAATTCCAAAACAGAACAGGGTCTCAAATTTAGAAACCCAACTTATGCTTGCTTAAGGGGAAAGGTGAGTTGGGGTGCTGCATAAAACCAGAGATTGAAATGAGCACAGATAAAGTTCCTTAAGCCAAATATGGAATAGACAAGAGCTACTCCTTGCTCAACGAAATGGAGTCAACACCCCATATTAAACACCTAAGAATATACCTGACTAGGAATTATCTTAAAACCTATGGATTGCTATGTCTCCGAAAGAGAATCAAGCGTGTGTACAGGGGCATAAACGCAGCAGTGATAGGATTGGAGAGGTTCGGTGAGCAAATGAAGACCCTTTGAAGTCATATTGCATGGTACCCATTCCACGGGTGTCAACTCTCCAGGTTTAAGGTATTCTTCCTTCAGCTAAAACATGCATGTGGAACCCAGAGTATGATCAACCGTGTGATCGGGAGACATGTTCCAATATGTCTCAGTTTTCGTCCCCTGGTACTCGCGTGCAACATTCCAGACGCTTTACTAACACTCTCCCAACTTGGAGAGTCAGTGCCTTTAACCTCCTGTTTGGTCCAGTTTGCAATTTCTGCGGAAGATGAAGAGGAATAGGGAGAACCAATGACAGACTAGATGGAGGTGTCTGGATGGGCAAATTTAACTCTCATTTAGCAGCAGGAAGAGGAATTAACCAAAGGCTCAGCGTGCCGTGCCGGAACCAGACTAGGGCCTGAAGCCATCCTGCGGTGTTGCGGCCAGCTCACGAGAAAGCGAGTTGAAGAAAGGAGCTCAGGGGCACTGTAATTCACAAACCTGCAGAGTTATAAATGACAGCTATCGTCCAAAAATATACTGAAGTAAGGCTGCCAAGAGGACTTGAAAGCGGGGCAGAATTGCAGGAAACCGATTTCAGGAGGTAGACTGGAATTGCATTTAAAGCATAGGAAAAGAGGCAGAACGTCCACAATGATGCACTTGGCCAAAAAGGGCGTATGCGTTTTTTCCTGAATATATTCAGGAAAAAACGCATACGCCCTTTTTGGCCAACCAAGCAAGCTTGCAAAGGAAATCTGCACTACAATGAAGTCTCACTTCCCCCCGGTCAAAAGGGCCATCTGAAAAAAGTGTAAAATCCAGAAAGGCAGGACAGGCCATGGAGAACTGGGAGCCTTGTTATGCTGATGGGCGGGATGTAAATTGCCAACAGCCACAAGGGTGAAGTGTATGGTGTTTCCTGAAACATCTAAAAAACAAAGCAACAGAGCCTAGGGCACTTCCACTTATGGTCCTATAGCTTAGGGAAATTAAAAGCAAAAAGACACAGCCACCCCAAAGGTTGGGACGGCTCTGTTTACAAGAACCTGGTTTACGGTACAAGTTCAATATCGCAGAAAGTGAAAAATGGATAAAGAAGTTGTGGTACTTACGTACAATGCAATATCACTCAGCAAGGAAATCTATGTCATCAGGCCCGTAGCAGCATAATGAGTGGATTCAGGTATGATGATTCTAACTGAAATAAGTCACACAGAAAAAGAAACATCATAAGATATCACTAATACACGGAATGTAAACTTGGCTACACAGGAATTGAATTACAAAACAGAACAGGGTCTCAAATTTAGAAACCCAACTTATGCTTGCTTAAGGGGAAAGGTGAGTTGGGGTGCTGCATAAAACCAGAGATTGAAATGAGCACAGATAAATTCCTTAAGCCAAATATGGAATAGACAAGAGCTACTCCTTGCTCAACGAAATGGAGTCAACACCCCATATTAAACACCTAAGAATATACCTGACTAGGAAGTATCTTAAAACCTATGGATTGCTATGTCTCCAAAAGAGAATCAAGCGTGTGTGCAGGGGCATAAACGCAGCAATGATAGGACTGGAGAGGTTCGGTGAGCAAATGAAGACCCTTTGAAGTCATATTGCATGGTACCCATTCCACGGGTCTCAACTCTCCAGGTTTAAGGGATTCTTCCTTCAGCTAAAACATGCATGTGGAACCCAGAGTATGATCAACCGTGTGATCGGGAGACGTGTTCCAATATGTGTCAGTTTTCGTCCCCTGGTACTCGGGTGCAACATTCCAGACGCTTTACTAACACTCTCCCGACTTGGAGAGTCAGTGCCTTTAACCTCCTGTTTGGCCCAGTTTGCAATTTCTGCGGAAGATGAACAGGAATAGGGAGAACCAATGAGAGACTAGCTGGAGGTGTCTGGACGGGCAAATTTAACTCTCATTTCCCACCAGGAAGAGGAATTAACCGAAGGCTCAGCATGCCGTGCCAGAACCAGATTAGGGCCTGAAGCCATCCTGCGGTGTTGCGGCCAGCTCACGAGAAAGCGAGTTGAAGAAAGGAGCTCAGGGGCACAGAAATTCACAAACCTGCAGAGTTATAAATGACAGCTATCGTCCAAAAATATACTGAAGTAAGGCTGCCAAGAGGACTTGAAAGCGGGGCAGAATTGCAGGAAACCGATTTCAGGAGGTAGACTGGAATTGCATTTAAAGCATAGGAAAAGAGGCAGAACGTCCACAATGATGCACTTGGCCAAAAAGGGCGTATGCGTTTTTTCCTGAATATATTCAGGAAAAAACGCATATGCCCTTTTTAGCCAACCAAGCAAGCTTGCAAAGGAAATCTGCACTACAATGAAGTCTCACTTCCCCCCGGTCAAAAGGGCCATCTGAAAAAAGTGTAAAATCCAGAAAGGCAGGACAGGCCATGGAGAACTGGGAGCCTTGTTATGCTGATGGGCGGGAGTTAAATTGCCAACAGCCACTCGGGAGAAGTGTATGGTGTTTCCTGAAACAATTAAAAAACAAAGTAACAGAGCCTAGGGCATTTCCACATATGGTCCTATAGCTTAGGGAAATTAAAATCAAAAACACACAGTCACCCCAAAGATTGGGACGGCTCTGTTTACAAGAACCTGGTTTTCGGTACAAGTTCAATATCGCAGAAAGTGAAAAATGGATAAAGAAGTTGTGGTACTTACGTACAATGCAGTATCACTCAGCAAGGAAATCTATGTCATCAGGCCCGTAGCAGCATAATGAGTGGATTCAGGTATGATGATTCTAACTGAAATAAGTCACACAGAAAAAGAAACATCATAAGATATCACTAATACACGGAATGTAAACTTGGCTACACAGGAACTGAATTACAAAACAGAACAGGGTCTCAAATTTAGAAAACCAACTTATGCTTGCTTAACGGGAAAGGTGAGTTGGGGTGCTGCATAAAACCAGAGATTGAAATGAGCACAGATAAAGTTCCTTAAGCCAAATATGGAATAGACAACAGCTACTCCTTGCTCAACGAAACGGACTCATCACCCCATATTAAACACCTAAGAATGTACCTGACTGGTAAGTAGCTTAAAACCTAAGGAATGCTATGTCTCCGAAAGAGAATCAAGCGTGTGTACAGGGGCATAAACGCACCAGTGATAGGATTGGAGAGTTTCGGTGAGCAAATGAAGACCCTTTGAAGTCATATTGCATGGTAACCATTCCACGGGTCTCAACTCTCCAGGTTTAAGGTATTCTTCCTTCAGCTAAAACATGCATGTGGAACCCAGAGTATGATCAACCGTGTGATCGGGAGACGTGTTCCAATATGTCTCAGTTTCCGTCCCCTGGTACTCGGGTGCAACATTCCAGACGCTTTACTAACACTCTCCCGACTTGGAGAGTCAGTGCCTTTAACCTCCTGTTTGGCCGAGTTTGCATTTTCTGCGGAAGATGAACAGGAATAGGGAGAACCAATGAGAGACTAGCTGGAGGTGTCTGGACGGGCAAATTTAACTCTCATTTCCCACCAGGAAGAGGAATTAACCAAAAGCTCAGCGTGCCGTGCCGGAACCAGATTAGGGCCTGAAGCCATCCTGCGGTGTTGCGGCCAGCTCACGAGAAAGCGAGTTGAAGAAAGGAGCTCAGGGGCACCGAAATTCACAAACCTGCAGAGTTATAAATGACAGCTATCGTCCAAAAATATACTGAAGTAAGGCTGCCAAGAGGACTTGAAAGCGGGGCAGAATTGCAGGAAACCGATTTCAGGAGGTAGACTGGAATTGCATTTAAAGCATAGGAAAAGAGGCAGAACGTCCACAATGATGCACTTGGCCAAAAAGGGCGTATGCGTTTTTTCCTGAATATATTCAGGAAAAAACGCATACGCCCTTTTTCGCCAACCAAGCAAGCTTGCAAAGGAAATCTGCACTACAATGAAGTCTCACTTCCCCCCGGTCAAAAGGGCCATCTGAAAAAAGTGTAAAATCCAGAAAGTCAGGACAGGCCATGGAGACCTGGGAGCCTTGTTATGCTGATGGGCGGGATGTCATTTGCCAACAGCCACTCGGGAGAAGTGTATGGTGTTTCCTGAAACATCTAAAAAACAAAGCAACAGAGCCTAGGGCACTTCCACTTATGGTCCTATAGCTTAGGGAAATTAAAATCAAAAAGACACAGCCACCCCAAAGGTTGGGACGGCTCTGTTTACAAGAACCTGGTTTACAGTACAAGTTCAATATCGCAGAAAGTGAAAAATGGATAAAGAAGTTGTGGTACTTACGTACAATGCAATATCACTCAGCAATGAAATCTATGTCATCAGGCCCGTAGCAGCATAATGAGTGGATTCAGGTACGATGATTCTAACTGAAATAAGTCTCACAGAAAAAGAAACATCATAAGATATCACTAATACACGGAATGTAAACTTGGCTACATAGGAACTGAATTACAAAACAGAACAGGGTCTCAAATTTAGAAAACCAACATATGCTTGCTTAAGGGGAAAGGTGAGTTGGGGTGCTGCATAAAACCAGAGATTGAAATGAGCACAGATAAAGTTCCTTAAGCCAAATATGGAATAGACAAGAGCTACTCCTTGTTCAACGAAATGGACTCAACACCCCATATTAAACGCCTAAGTATGTACCTGACTAGGAAGTATCTTAAAACCTATGGACTGCTATGTCTCCGAAAGAGAATCAAGCGTGTGTACAGGGACATAAACGCAGCAGTGATAGGATTGGAGAGATTCGGTGAGCAAATGAAGTCCCTTTGAAGTCATAGTGCATGGTACCCATTCCACGGGTCTCAACTCTCCAGGTTTAAGGTATTCTTCCTTCAGCTAAAACATGCACGTGGAACCCAGAGTATGATCAACAGTGTGATCGGGAGACGTGTTTCAATATGTCTCAGTTTTCGTCCCCTGGTACTCGGGTGCAACATTCCAGACGCTTTACTAACACTCTCTCGACTTGGAGAGTCAGTGCCTTTAACCTCCTGTTTGGCCCAGTTTGCAATTTCTGCGGAAGATGAACAAGAATAGGCAGAACCAATGACAGACTAGCTAGAGGTGTCTGGACGGGCAAATTTAACTCTCATTTCCCACCAGGAAGAGGAATTAACCAAAGGCTCAGCGTGCCGTGCCAGAACCAGATTAGGGCCTGAAGCCATCCTGCGGTGTTGCGGCCAGCTCACGAGAAAGCGAGTTGAAGAAAGGAGCTCAGGGGCACTGTAATTCACAAACCTGCCGAGTTATAAATGACAGCTATCGTCCAAAAATATACTGAAGTAAGTCTGCCAAGAGGACTTCAAAGCGGGGCAGAATTGCAGGAAACCGATTTCAGGAGGTAGACTGGAATTGCATTTAAAGCATAGGAAAAGAGGCAGAACGTCCACAATGATGCACTTGGCCAAAATATATTCAGGAAAAAACGCATACGCCCTTTTTGGCCAACCAAGCAAGCTTGCAAAGGAAATCTGCACTACAATGAAGTCTCACTTCCCCCCGGTCAAAAGGGCCATCTGAAAAAAGTGTAAAATCCAGAAAGGCAGGACAGGCCATGGAGAACTGGGAGCCTTGTTATGCTGATGGGCGGGATGTGAATTGCCAACAGCCACTCGGGAGAAGTGTATGGTGTTTCCTGAAACATCTAAAAAACAAAGCAACAGAGCTTAGGGCACTTCCACTTATGGTCCTATAGCTTAGGGAAATTAAAATCAAAAAGACACAGCCACCCCAAAGGTTGGGACGTCTCTGTTTACAAGAACCAGGCTTACGGTACAAGTTCAATATCGCAGAAAGTGAAAAATGGATAAAGAAGTTGTGGTACTTACGTACAATGCAATATCACTCAGCAAGGAAATCTATGTCATCAGGCCCGTAGCAGCATAATGAGTGGATTCAGGTACGAAGATTCTAACTGAAATATGTATCACAGAAAAAGAAACATCATAAGATATCACTAATACACGGAATGTAAACTTGGCTACACAGGAACTGAATTACAAAACAGAACAGGGTCTCAAATTTAGAAACCCAACTTATGCTTGCTTAAGGGGAAAGGTGAGTTGGCATGCTGCATAAAACCAGAGATTGAAATGAGCACAGATAAAGTTCCTTAAGCCAAATATGGAATAGACAAGAGCTACTCCTTGCTCAACGAAATGGACTCAACACCCCATATTAAACTCCTAAGAGTGTACCTGACTAGGAAGTATCTTAAAACCTATGGATTGCTATGTCTCCGAAAGAGAATCAAGCGTGTGTACAGGGGCAAAAACGCAGCAGTGATAGGACTGGAGAGATTCGGTGAGCAAATGAAGACCCTTTGAAGTCATATTGCATGGTACCCATTCCACGGGTCTCAACTCTCCAGGTTTAAGGTATTCTTCCTTCAGCTAAAACATGCATGTGGAACCCAGAGTATGATCAACCGTGTGATCGGGAGACGTGTTCCAATATGTGTCAGTTTTCGTCCCCTGGTACTCGGGTGCAACATTCCAGATGCTTTACTAACACTCTCCCGACTTGGAGAGTCAGTGCCTTTAACCTCCTGTTTGGCCCACTTTGCAATTTCTGCCGAAGATGAACAGGAATAGGGAGAACCAATGACAGACTAGCTGGAGGTGTCTGGACGGGCAAATTTAACTCTCATTTCGCACCAGGAAGAGGAATTAACCAAAGGCTCAGCGTGCCGTGCCGGAACCAGATTAGGGCCTGAAGCCATCCAGCGGTGTTGCGGCCAGCTCACGAGAAAGCGAGTTGAAGAAAGGAGCTCAGGGGCACTGTAATTCACAAACCTGCAGAGTTATAAATGACAGCTATCGTCCAAAAATATACTGAAGTAAGGCTGCCAAGAGGACTTGAAAGCGGGGCAGAATTGCAGGAAACCGATTTCAGGAGGTAGACTGGAATTGCATTTAAAGCATAGGAAAAGAGGCAGAACGTCCACAATGATGCACTTGGCCAAAAAGGGCGTATGCGTTTTTTCCTGAATATATTCAGGAAAAAACGCATACGCCCTTTTTGGCCAACCAAGCAAGCTTGCAAAGGAAATCTGCACTACAATGAAGTCTCACTTCCCCCCGGTCAAAAGGGCCATCTGAAAAAAGTGTAAAATCCAGAAAGGCAGGACAGGCCATGGAGAACTGGGAGCCTCGTTATGCTGATGGGCGGGATGTAAATTGCCAACAGCCACTCGGGAGAAGTGTATGGTGTTTCCTGAAACATCTAAAAAACAAAGCAACAGAGCCTAGGGCACTTCCACTTATGGTCCTATAGCTTAGGGAAATTAAAATCAAAAAGACATAGCCACCCCAAAGGTTGGGATGGCTCTGTTTACAAGAACGTGGTTTACGGTACAAGTTCAATATCGCAGAAAGTGAAAAATGGATAAAGAAGTTGTGGTACTTACGTACAATGCAGTATCACTCAGCAATGAAATCTATGTCATCAGGCCCGTAGCAGCATAATGAGTGGATTCAGGTACGATGATTCTAACTGAAATAAGTCTCACAGAAAAAGAAACATCATAAGATATCACTAATACACGGAATGTAAACTTGGCTACATAGGAACTGAATTACAAAACAGAACAGGGTCTCAAATTTAGAAAACCAACTTATGCTTGCTTAAGGGGAAAGGTGAGTTGGGGTGCTGCATAAAACCAGAGATTGAAATGAGCACAGATAAAGTTCCTTAAGCCAAATATGGAATAGACAAGAGCTACTCCTTGCTCAACGAAATGGATTCAACACCCCATATTAAACGCCTAAGTATGTACCTGACTAGGAAGTATCTTAAAACCTATGGACTGCTATGTCTCTGAAAGAGAATCAAGCGTGTGTGCAGGGGCATAAACGCAGCAGTGATAGGATTGGAGAGGTTCGGTGAGCAAATGAAGTCCCTTTGAAGTCATATTGCATGGTACCCATTCCACGGGTCTCAACTCTCCAGGTTTAAGGTATTCTTCCTTCAGCTAAAACATGCACGTAGAACCCAGAGTATGATCAACCGTGTGATCGGGAGACGTGTTCAAATATGTCTCAGTTTTCGTCCCCTGGTACTTGGGTGCAACATTCCAGACGCTTTACTAACACTCTCCCGACTTGGAGAGTCAGTGCCTTTAACCTCCTGTTTGGCCCACTTTGCAATTTCTGCGGAAGATGAACAGGAATAGGGAGAACCAATGACAGACTAGCTGGAGGTGTCTGGACGGGCAAATTTAACTCTCATTTCGCACCAGGAAGAGGAATTATCCAAAGGCTCAGCGTGCCGTGCCGGAACCAGATTAGGGCCTGAAGCCATCCTGCGGTGTTGCGGCCTGCTCACGAGAAAGCGAGTTGAAGAAAGGAGCTCAGGGGCACTGTAATTCACAAACCTGCAGAGTTATAAATGATAGCTATCGTCCAAAAATATACTGAAGTAAGGCTGCCAAGAGGACTTGAAAGCGGTGCAGAATTGCAGGAAACCGATTTCGGGAGGTAGACTGGAATTGCATTTAAAGCATAGGAAAAGAGGCAGAACGTCCACAATGATGCACTTGGCCAAAAAGGGCGTATGCGTTTTTTCCTGAATATATTCAGGAAAAAACACATACGCCCTTTTTGGCCAACCAAGCAAGCTTGCAAAGGAAATCTGCACTACAATGAAGTCTCACTTCCCCCCGGTCAAAAGGGCCATCTGAAAAAAGTGTAAAATCCAGAAAGGCAGGACAGGCCATGGAGAACTGGGAGCCTTGTTATGCTGATGGGCGGGATGTAAATTGCCAACAGCCACTCGGGAGAAGTGTATGGTGTTTCCTGAAACAGCTAAAAAACAAAGCAACAGAGCCTAGGGCACTTCCACTTATGGTCCTATAGCTTAGGGAAATTAAAATCAAAAAGACACAGCCACCCCAAAGGTTGGGACGGCTCTGTTTACAAGAACGTGGTTTACGGTACAAGTTCAATATCGCAGAAAGTGAAAAATGGATAAAGAAGTTGTGGTACTTACATACAATGCAATATCACTCAGCAATGAAATCTATGTCATCAGGCCCGTAGCAGCATAATGAGTGGATTCAGGTACGATGATTCTAACTGAAATAATTGTCACAGGAAAAGAAACATCATAAGATATCACTAATACACGGAATGTAAACTTGGCTACATAGGAACTGAATTACAAAACAGAACAGGGTCTCAAATTTAGAAACCCAACTTATGCTTGCTTAAGGGGAAAGGTGAGTTGGGGTAATGCATAAAACCAGACATTGAAATGAGCACAGATCAAGTTCCTTAAGCCAAATATGGAATAGACAAGAGCTACTCCTTGCTCAACGAAATGGACTCAACACCCCATATTAAACGCCTAAGAATGTACCTGACTAGGAAGTATCTTAAAACCTATGGACTGCTATGTCTCCGAAAGAGAATCAAGCGTGTGTACAGGGCCATAAACGCAGCAGTGATAGGATTGGAGAGGTTCGGTGAGCAAATGAAGACCCTTTGAAGTCATATTGCATGGTACCCATTCCACGGGTCTCAACTCTCCAGGTTTAAGGTATTCTTCCTTCAGCTAAAACATGCATGTGGAACCCAGAGTATGATCAACCGTGTGATCGGGAGACGTGTTCAAATATGTCTCAGTTTTCGTCCCCTGGTACTCGGGTGCAACATTCCAGACGCTTTATGAACACTCTCCCGACTTGGAGAGTCAGTGCCTTTAACCTCCTGTTTGGCCCAGTTTGCAATTTCTGCGGAAGATGAACAGGAATAGGGAGAACGAATGAGAGACTAGGTGGAGGGGTCTGGATGGGCAAATTTAACTCTCATTTCCCACCAGGAAGAGGAATTAACCAAAGGCTCAGCGTGCCGTGCCGGAAACAGATTAGGGCCTGAAGCCATCCTGCGGTGTTGCGGCCAGCTCACGATAAAGCGAGTTGAAGAAAGGAGCTCAGGGGCACTGTAATTCACAAACCTGCAGAGTTATAAATGACAGCTATCGTCCAAAAATATACTGAAGTAAGGCTGCCAAGAGGACTTGAAAGCGGGGCAGAATTGCAGGAAACCGATTTCAGGAGGTAGACTGGAATTGCATTTAAAGCATAGGAAAAGAGGCAGAACGTCCACAATGATGCACTTGGCCAAAAAGGGCGTATGCGTTTTTTCCTGAATATATTCAGGAAAAAACGCATACGCCCTTTTTGGACAACCAAGCAAGCTTGCAAAGGAAATCTGCACTACAATGAAGTCTCACTTCCCCCCGGTCAAAAGGGCCATCTGAAAAAAGTGTAAAATCCAGAAAGTCAGGACAGGCCATGGAGACCTGGGAGCCTTGTTATGCTGATGGGCGGGATGTAAATTGCCAACAGCCACTCGGGAGAAGTGTATGGTGTTTCCTGAAACATCTAAAAAACAAAGCAACAGAGCTTAGGGCACTTCCACTTATGGTCCTATAGCTTAGGGAAATTAAAATAAAAAAGACAGAGCCACCCAAAATAGTTGGGACGGCTCTGTTTACAAGAACCTGGTTTACAGTACAAGTTCAATATCGCAGAAAGTGAAAAATGGATAAAGAAGTTGTGGTACTTACGTACAATGCAGTATCACTCAGCAATGAAATCTATGTCATCAGGCCCGTAGCAGCATAATGAGTGGATTCAGGTACGATGATTCTAACTGAAATAAGTCTCACAGAAAAAGAAACATCATAAGATATCACTAATACACGGAATGTAAACATGGCTACATAGGAACTGAATTACAAAACAGAACAGTGTCTCAAATTTAGAAAACCAACTTATGCTTGCTTAAGGGGAAAGGTGAGTTGGGATGCTGCATAAAACCAGAGATTGAAATGAGCACAGATAAAGTTCCTTAAGCCAAATATTGAATAGACAAGAGCTACTCCTTGCTCAACGAAATGGACTCAACACCCCATATTAAACGCCTAAGTATGTACCTGACTAGGAAGTATCTTAAAACCTATGGACTGCTATGTCTCCGAAAGAGAATCAAGCGTGTGTGCAGGGGCATAAACGCAGCAGTGATAGGATTGGAGAGGTTCGGTGAGCAAATGAAGACCCTTTGAAGTCATATTGCATGGTACCCATTCCACGGGTCTCAACTCTCCAGGTTTAAGGTATTCTTCCTTCAGCTAAAACATACATGTGGAACCCAGAGTATGATCAACCGTGTGATCGGGAGACGTGTTCCAATATGTGTCAGTTTTCGTCCCCTGGTACTCGGGTGCAACATTCCAGACGCTTTACTAACACTCTCCCGACTTGGAGAGTCAGTGCCTTTAACCTCCTGTTTGGCCCAGTTTGCAATTTCTGCGGAAGATGAACAGGAATAGGGAGAACCAATGACAGACTAGCTGGAGGTGTCTGGACGGGCAAATTTAACTCTCATTTCCCACCAGGAAGAGGAATTAACCAAAGGCTCAGCGTGCCGTGCCGGAACCAGATTAGGGCCTGAAGCCATCCTGCGGTGTTGCGGCCAGCTCACGAGAAAGCGAGTTGAAGAAAGGAGCTCAGGGGCACTGTAATTCACAAACCTGCAGAGTTATAAATGACAGCTATCGTCCAAAAATATACTGAAGTAAGGCTGCCAAGAGGACTTGAAAGCGGGGCAGAATTGCAGGAAACCGATTTCGGGAGGTAGACTGGAATTGCATTTAAAGCATAGGAAAAGAGGCAGAACGTCCACAATGATGCACTTGGCCAAAAAGGGCGTATGCGTTTTTTCCTGAATATATTCAGGAAAAAACGCATACGCCCTTTTTGGCCAACCAAGCAAGCTTGCAATGGAAATCTGCACTACAATGAAGTCTCACTTCCCCCCGGTCAAAAGGGCCATCTGAAAAAAGTGTAAAATCCAGAAAGGCAGGACAGGCCATGGAGAACTGGGAGCCTTGTTATGCTGATGGGCGGGATGTAAATTGCCAACAGCCACTCGGGAGAAGTGTATGGTGTTTCCTGAAACATCTAAAAAACAAAGCAACAGAGCCTAGGGCACTTCCACTTATGGTCCTATAGCTTAGGGAAATTAAAATCAAAAAGACACAGCCACCCAAAAGGTTGGGACGGCTCTGTTTACAAGAACGTGGTTTACGGTACAAGTTCAATATCGCAGAAAGTGAAAAATGGATAAAGAAGTTGTGGTACTTACGTACAATGCAATATCACTCAGCAAGGAAATCTATGTCATCAGGCCCGTAGCAGCATAATGAGTGGATTCAGGTATGATGATTCTAACTGAAATAAGTCACACAGAAAAAGAAACATCATAAGATATCACTAATAAACGGAATGTAAACTTGGCTACAGAGGAATTGAATTACAAAACAGAACAGGGTCTCAAATTTAGAAACCCAACTTATGCTTGCTTAAGGGGAAAGGTGAGTTGGGGTGCTGCATAAAACCAGAGATTGAAATGAGCACAGATAAAGTTCCTTAAGCCAAATATGGAATAGACAAGAGCTACTCCTTGCTCAACGAAATGGAGTCAACACCCCATATTAAACACCTAAGAATATACCTGACTAGGAAGTATCTTAAAACCTATGGATTGCTATGTCTCCGAAAGAGAATCAAGCGTGTGTGCAGGGGCATAAACGCAGCAGTGATAGGATTGGAGAGGTTCGGTGAGCAAATGAAGACCCTTTGAAGTCATATTGCATGGTACCCATTCCACGGGTGTCAACTCTCCAGGTTTAAGGTATTCTTCCTTCAGCTAAAACATGCATGTGGAACCCAGAGTATGATCAACCGTGTGATCGGGAGACATGTTCCAATATGTCTCAGTTTTCGTCCCCTGGTACTCGCGTGCAACATTCCAGACGCTTTACTAACACTCTCCCAACTTGGAGAGTCAGTGCCTTTAACCTCCTGTTTGGTCCAGTTTGCAATTTCTGCGGAAGATGAAGAGGAATAGGGAGAACAAATGACAGACTAGATGGAGGTGTCTGGATGGGCAAATTTAACTCTCATTTAGCAGCAGGAAGAGGAATTAACCAAAGGCTCAGCGTGCCATGCCGGAACCAGACTAGGGCCTGAAGCCATCCTGCGGTGTTGCGGCCAGCTCACGAGAAAGCGAGTTGAAGAAAGGAGCTCAGGGGCACTGTAATTCACAAACCTGCAGAGTTATAAATGACAGCTATCGTCCAAAAATATACTGAAGTAAGGCTGCCAAGAGGACTTGAAAGCGGGGCAGAATTGCAGGAAACCAATTTCAGGAGGTAGACTGGAATTGCATTTAAAGCATAGGAAAAGAGGCAGAACGTCCACAATGATGCACTTGGCCAAAAAGGGCGTATGCGTTTTTTCCTGAATATATTCAGGAAAAAACGCATACGCCCTTTTTGGACAACCAAGCAAGCTTGCAAAGGAAATCTGCACTACAATGAAGTCTCACTTCCCCCCGGTCAAAAGGGCCATCTGAAAAAAGTGTAAAATCCAGAAAGTCAGGACAGGCCATGGAGACCTGGGAGCCTTGTTATGCTGATGGGCGGGATGTAAATTGCCAACAGCCACTCGGGAGAAGTGTATGGTGTTTCCTGAAACATCTAAAAAACAAAGCAACAGAGCTTAGGGCACTTCCACTTATGGTCCTATAGCTTAGGGAAATTAAAATAAAAAAGACAGAGCCACCCAAAATAGTTGGGACGGCTCTGTTTACAAGAACCTGGTTTACAGTACAAGTTCAATATCGCAGAAAGTGAAAAATGGATAAAGAAGTTGTGGTACTTACGTACAATGCAGTATCACTCAGCAATGAAATCTATGTCATCAGGCCCGTAGCAGCATAATGAGTGGATTCAGGTACGATGATTCTAACTGAAATAAGTCTCACAGAAAAAGAAACATCATAAGATATCACTAATACACGGAATGTAAACATGGCTACATAGGAACTGAATTACAAAACAGAACAGTGTCTCAAATTTAGAAAACCAACTTATGCTTGCTTAAGGGGAAAGGTGAGTTGGGATGCTGCATAAAACCAGAGATTGAAATGAGCACAGATAAAGTTCCTTAAGCCAAATATTGAATAGACAAGAGCTACTCCTTGCTCAACGAAATGGACTCAACACCCCATATTAAACGCCTAAGTATGTACCTGACTAGGAAGTATCTTAAAACCTATGGACTGCTATGTCTCCGAAAGAGAATCAAGCGTGTGTACAGGGCCATAAACGGAGCAGTGATAGGATTGGAGAGGTTCGGTGAGCAAATGAAGACCCTTTGAAGTCATATTGCATGGTACCCATTCCACGGGTCTCAACTCTCCAGGTTTAAGGTATTCTTCCTTCAGCTAAAACATACATGTGGAACCCAGAGTATGATCAACCGTGTGATCGGGAGACGTGTTCCAATATGTGTCAGTTTTCGTCCCCTGGTACTCGGGTGCAACATTCCAGACGCTTTACTAACACTCTCCCGACTTGGAGAGTCAGTGCCTTTAACCTCCTGTTTGGCCCAGTTTGCAATTTCTGCGGAAGATGAACAGGAATAGGGAGAACCAATGAGAGACTAGCTGTAGGTGTCTGGACGGGCAAATTTAACTCTCATTTCGCACCAGGAAGAGGAATTAACCAAAGGCTCAGCGTGCCGTGCCGGAACCAGATTAGGGCCTGAAGCCATCCTGCGGTGTTGCGGCCAGCTCACGAGAAAGCGAGTTGAAGAAAGGAGCTCAGGGGCACTGTAATTCACAAACCTGCAGAGTTATAAATGACAGCTATCGTCCAAAAATATACTGAAGTAAGGCTGCCAAGAGGACTTGAAAGCGGGGCAGAATTGCAGGAAACCGATTTCGGGAGGTAGACTGGAATTGCATTTAAAGCATAGGAAAAGAGGCAGAACGTCCACAATGATGCACTTGGCCAAAAAGGGCGTATGCGTTTTTTCCTGAATATATTCAGGAAAAAACGCATACGCCCTTTTTGGCCAACCAAGCAAGCTTGCAATGGAAATCTGCACTACAATGAAGTCTCACTTCCCCCCGGTCAAAAGGGCCATCTGAAAAAAGTGTAAAATCCAGAAAGGCAGGACAGGCCATGGAGAACTGGGAGCCTTGTTATGCTGATGGGCGGGATGTAAATTGCCAACAGCCACTCGGGAGAAGTGTATGGTGTTTCCTGAAACATCTAAAAAACAAAGCAACAGAGCCTAGGGCACTTCCACTTATGGTCCTATAGCTTAGGGAAATTAAAATCAAAAAGACACAGCCACCCAAAAGGTTGGGACGGCTCTGTTTACAAGAACGTGGTTTACGGTACAAGTTCAATATCGCAGAAAGTGAAAAATGGATAAAGAAGTTGTGGTACTTACGTACAATGCAATATCACTCAGCAAGGAAATCTATGTCATCAGGCCCGTAGCAGCATAATGAGTGGATTCAGGTATGATGATTCTAACTGAAATAAGTCACACAGAAAAAGAAACATCATAAGATATCACTAATAAACGGAATGTAAACTTGGCTACACAGGAATTGAATTACAAAACAGAACAGGGTCTCAAATTTAGAAACCCAACTTATGCTTGCTTAAGGGGAAAGGTGAGTTGGGGTGCTGCATAAAACCAGAGATTGAAATGAGCACAGATAAAGTTCCTTAAGCCAAATATGGAATAGACAAGAGCTACTCCTTGCTCAACGAAATGGAGTCAACACCCCATATTAAACACCTAAGAATATACCTGACTAGGAAGTATCTTAAAACCTATGGATTGCTATGTCTCCGAAAGAGAATCAAGCGTGTGTGCAGGGGCATAAACGCAGCAGTGATAGGATTGGAGAGGTTCGGTGAGCAAATGAAGACCCTTTGAAGTCATATTGCATGGTACCCATTCCACGGGTCTCAACTCTCCAGGTTTAAGGGATTCTTCCTTCAGCTAAAACATGCATGTGGAACCCAGAGTATGATCAACCGTGTGATCGGGAGACGTGTTCCAATATGTGTCAGTTTTCGTCCCCTGGTACTCGGGTGCAACATTCCAGATGCTTTACTAACACTCTCCCGACTTGGAGAGTCAGTGCCTTTAACCTCCTGTTTGGCCCACTTTGCAATTTCTGCCGAAGATGAACAGGAATAGGGAGAACCAATGACAGACTAGCTGGAGGTGTCTGGACGGGCAAATTTAACTCTCATTTCGCACCAGGAAGAGGAATTAACCAAAGGCTCAGCGTGCCGTGCCGGAACCAGATTAGGGCCTGAAGCCATCCAGCGGTGTTGCGGCCAGCTCACGAGAAAGCGAGTTGAAGAAAGGAGCTCAGGGGCACTGTAATTCACAAACCTGCAGAGTTATAAATGACAGCTATCGTCCAAAAATATACTGAAGTAAGGCTGCCAAGAGGACTTGAAAGCGGGGCAGAATTGCAGGAAACCGATTTCAGGAGGTAGACTGGAATTGCATTTAAAGCATAGGAAAAGAGGCAGAACGTCCACAATGATGCACTTGGCCAAAAAGGGCGTATGCGTTTTTTCCTGAATATATTCAGGAAAAAACGCATACGCCCTTTTTGGCCAACCAAGCAAGCTTGCAAAGGAAATCTGCACTACAATGAAGTCTCACTTCCCCCCGGTCAAAAGGGCCATCTGAAAAAAGTGTAAAATCCAGAAAGGCAGGACAGGCCATGGAGAACTGGGAGCCTCGTTATGCTGATGGGCGGGATGTAAATTGCCAACAGCCACTCGGGAGAAGTGTATGGTGTTTCCTGAAACATCTAAAAAACAAAGCAACAGAGCCTAGGGCACTTCCACTTATGGTCCTGTAGCTTAGGGAAATTAAAATCAAAAAGACACAGCCACCCCAAAGGTTGGGATGGCTCTGTTTACAAGAACGTGGTTTACGGTACAAGTTCAATATCGCAGAAAGTGAAAAATGGATAAAGAAGTTGTGGTACTTACGTACAATGCAGTATCACTCAGCAATGAAATCTATGTCATCAGGCCCGTAGCAGCATAATGAGTGGATTCAGGTACGATGATTCTAACTGAAATAAGTCTCACAGAAAAAGAAACATCATAAGATATCACTAATACACGGAATGTAAACTTGGCTACATAGGAACTGAATTACAAAACAGAACAGGGTCTCAAATTTAGAAAACCAACTTATGCTTGCTTAAGGGGAAAGGTGAGTTGGGGTGCTGCATAAAACCAGAGATTGAAATGAGCACAGATAAAGTTCCTTAAGCCAAATATGGAATAGACAAGAGCTACTCCTTGCTCAACGAAATGGATTCAACACCCCATATTAAACGCCTAAGTATGTACCTGACTAGGAAGTATCTTAAAACCTATGGACTGCTATGTCTCTGAAAGAGAATCAAGCGTGTGTACAGGGGCATAAACGCAGCAGTGATAGGATTGGAGAGGTTCGGTGAGCAAATGAAGTCCCTTTGAAGTCATATTGCATGGTACCCATTCCACGGGTCTCAACTCTCCAGGTTTAAGGTATTCTTCCTTCAGCTAAAACATGCACGTAGAACCCAGAGTATGATCAACCGTGTGATCGGGAGACGTGTTCAAATATGTCTCAGTTTTCGTCCCCTGGTACTTGGGTGCAACATTCCAGACGCTTTACTAACACTCTCCCGACTTGGAGAGTCAGTGCCTTTAACCTCCTGTTTGGCCCACTTTGCAATTTCTGCGGAAGATGAACAGGAATAGGGAGAACCAATGACAGACTAGCTGGAGGTGTCTGGACGGGCAAATTTAACTCTCATTTCGCACCAGGAAGAGGAATTATCCAAAGGCTCAGCGTGCCGTGCCGGAACCAGATTAGGGCCTGAAGCCATCCTGCGGTGTTGCGGCCTGCTCACGAGAAAGCGAGTTGAAGAAAGGAGCTCAGGGGCACTGTAATTCACAAACCTGCAGAGTTATAAATGATAGCTATCGTCCAAAAATATACTGAAGTAAGGCTGCCAAGAGGACTTGAAAGCGGTGCAGAATTGCAGGAAACCGATTTCGGGAGGTAGACTGGAATTGCATTTAAAGCATAGGAAAAGAGGCAGAACGTCCACAATGATGCACTTGGCCAAAAAGGGCGTATGCGTTTTTTCCTGAATATATTCAGGAAAAAACACATACGCCCTTTTTGGCCAACCAAGCAAGCTTGCAAAGGAAATCTGCACTACAATGAAGTCTCACTTCCCCCCGGTCAAAAGGGCCATCTGAAAAAAGTGTAAAATCCAGAAAGGCAGGACAGGCCATGGAGAACTGGGAGCCTTGTTATGCTGATGGGCGGGATGTAAATTGCCAACAGCCACTCGGGAGAAGTGTATGGTGTTTCCTGAAACAGCTAAAAAACAAAGCAACAGAGCCTAGGGCACTTCCACTTATGGTCCTATAGCTTAGGGAAATTAAAATCAAAAAGACACAGCCACCCCAAAGGTTGGGACGGCTCTGTTTACAAGAACGTGGTTTACGGTACAAGTTCAATATCGCAGAAAGTGAAAAATGGATAAAGAAGTTGTGGTACTTACATACAATGCAATATCACTCAGCAATGAAATCTATGTCATCAGGCCCGTAGCAGCATAATGAGTGGATTCAGGTACGATGATTCTAACTGAAATAATTGTCACAGGAAAAGAAACATCATAAGATATCACTAATACACGGAATGTAAACTTGGCTACATAGGAACTGAATTACAAAACAGAACAGGGTCTCAAATTTAGAAACCCAACTTATGCTTGCTTAAGGGGAAAGGTGAGTTGGGGTAATGCATAAAACCAGACATTGAAATGAGCACAGATCAAGTTCCTTAAGCCAAATATGGAATAGACAAGAGCTACTCCTTGCTCAACGAAATGGACTCAACACCCCATATTAAACGCCTAAGAATGTACCTGACTAGGAAGTATCTTAAAACCTATGGACTGCTATGTCTCCGAAAGAGAATCAAGCGTGTGTACAGGGCCATAAACGCAGCAGTGATAGGATTGGAGAGGTTCAGTGAGCAAATGAAGACCCTTTGAAGTCATATTGCATGGTACCCATTCCACGGGTCTCAACTCTCCAGGTTTAAGGTATTCTTCCTTCAGCTAAAACATGCATGTGGAACCCAGAGTATGATCAACCGTGTGATCGGGAGACGTGTTCAAATATGTCTCAGTTTTCGTCCCCTGGTACTCGGGTGCAACATTCCAGACGCTTTATGAACACTCTCCCGACTTGGAGAGTCAGTGCCTTTAACCTCCTGTTTGGCCCAGTTTGCAATTTCTGCGGAAGATGAACAGGAATAGGGAGAACGAATGAGAGACTAGGTGGAGGGGTCTGGATGGGCAAATTTAACTCTCATTTCCCACCAGGAAGAGGAATTAACCAAAGGCTCAGCGTGCCGTGCCGGAAACAGATTAGGGCCTGAAGCCATCCTGCGGTGTTGCGGCCAGCTCACGATAAAGCGAGTTGAAGAAAGGAGCTCAGGGGCACTGTAATTCACAAACCTGCAGAGTTATAAATGACAGCTATCGTCCAAAAATATACTGAAGTAAGGCTGCCAAGAGGACTTGAAAGCGGGGCAGAATTGCAGGAAACCGATTTCAGGAGGTAGACTGGAATTGCATTTAAAGCATAGGAAAAGAGGCAGAACGTCCACAATGATGCACTTGGCCAAAAAGGGCGTATGCGTTTTTTCCTGAATATATTCAGGAAAAAACGCATACGCCCTTTTTGGACAACCAAGCAAGCTTGCAAAGGAAATCTGCACTACAATGAAGTCTCACTTCCCCCCGGTCAAAAGGGCCATCTGAAAAAAGTGTAAAATCCAGAAAGTCAGGACAGGCCATGGAGACCTGGGAGCCTTGTTATGCTGATGGGCGGGATGTAAATTGCCAACAGCCACTCGGGAGAAGTGTATGGTGTTTCCTGAAACATCTAAAAAACAAAGCAACAGAGCTTAGGGCACTTCCACTTATGGTCCTATAGCTTAGGGAAATTAAAATAAAAAAGACAGAGCCACCCAAAATAGTTGGGACGGCTCTGTTTACAAGAACCTGGTTTACAGTACAAGTTCAATATCGCAGAAAGTGAAAAATGGATAAAGAAGTTGTGGTACTTACGTACAATGCAGTATCACTCAGCAATGAAATCTATGTCATCAGGCCCGTAGCAGCATAATGAGTGGATTCAGGTACGATGATTCTAACTGAAATAAGTCTCACAGAAAAAGAAACATCATAAGATATCACTAATACACGGAATGTAAACATGGCTACATAGGAACTGAATTACAAAACAGAACAGTGTCTCAAATTTAGAAAACCAACTTATGCTTGCTTAAGGGGAAAGGTGAGTTGGGATGCTGCATAAAACCAGAGATTGAAATGAGCACAGATAAAGTTCCTTAAGCCAAATATTGAATAGACAAGAGCTACTCCTTGCTCAACGAAATGGACTCAACACCCCATATTAAACGCCTAAGTATGTACCTGACTAGGAAGTATCTTAAAACCTATGGACTGCTATGTCTCCGAAAGAGAATCAAGCGTGTGTGCAGGGGCATAAACGCAGCAGTGATAGGATTGGAGAGGTTCGGTGAGCAAATGAAGACCCTTTGAAGTCATATTGCATGGTACCCATTCCACGGGTCTCAACTCTCCAGGTTTAAGGTATTCTTCCTTCAGCTAAAACATACATGTGGAACCCAGAGTATGATCAACCGTGTGATCGGGAGACGTGTTCCAATATGTGTCAGTTTTCGTCCCCTGGTACTCGGGTGCAACATTCCAGACGCTTTACTAACACTCTCCCGACTTGGAGAGTCAGTGCCTTTAACCTCCTGTTTGGCCCAGTTTGCAATTTCTGCGGAAGATGAACAGGAATAGGGAGAACCAATGACAGACTAGCTGGAGGTGTCTGGACGGGCAAATTTAACTCTCATTTCCCACCAGGAAGAGGAATTAACCAAAGGCTCAGCGTGCCGTGCCGGAACCAGATTAGGGCCTGAAGCCATCCTGCGGTGTTGCGGCCAGCTCACGAGAAAGCGAGTTGAAGAAAGGAGCTCAGGGGCACTGTAATTCACAAACCTGCAGAGTTATAAATGACAGCTATCGTCCAAAAATATACTGAAGTAAGGCTGCCAAGAGGACTTGAAAGCGGGGCAGAATTGCAGGAAACCGATTTCGGGAGGTAGACTGGAATTGCATTTAAAGCATAGGAAAAGAGGCAGAACGTCCACAATGATGCACTTGGCCAAAAAGGGCGTATGCGTTTTTTCCTGAATATATTCAGGAAAAAACGCATACGCCCTTTTTGGCCAACCAAGCAAGCTTGCAATGGAAATCTGCACTACAATGAAGTCTCACTTCCCCCCGGTCAAAAGGGCCATCTGAAAAAAGTGTAAAATCCAGAAAGGCAGGACAGGCCATGGAGAACTGGGAGCCTTGTTATGCTGATGGGCGGGATGTAAATTGCCAACAGCCACTCGGGAGAAGTGTATGGTGTTTCCTGAAACATCTAAAAAACAAAGCAACAGAGCCTAGGGCACTTCCACTTATGGTCCTATAGCTTAGGGAAATTAAAATCAAAAAGACACAGCCACCCAAAAGGTTGGGACGGCTCTGTTTACAAGAACGTGGTTTACGGTACAAGTTCAATATCGCAGAAAGTGAAAAATGGATAAAGAAGTTGTGGTACTTACGTACAATGCAATATCACTCAGCAAGGAAATCTATGTCATCAGGCCCGTAGCAGCATAATGAGTGGATTCAGGTATGATGATTCTAACTGAAATAAGTCACACAGAAAAAGAAACATCATAAGATATCACTAATAAACGGAATGTAAACTTGGATACAGAGGAATTGAATTACAAAACAGAACAGGGTCTCAAATTTAGAAACCCAACTTATGCTTGCTTAAGGGGAAAGGTGAGTTGGGGTGCTGCATAAAACCAGAGATTGAAATGAGCACAGATAAAGTTCCTTAAGCCAAATATGGAATAGACAAGAGCTACTCCTTGCTCAACGAAATGGAGTCAACACCCCATATTAAACACCTAAGAATATACCTGACTAGGAAGTATCTTAAAACCTATGGATTGCTATGTCTCCGAAAGAGAATCAAGCGTGTGTGCAGGGGCATAAACGCAGCAGTGATAGGATTGGAGAGGTTCGGTGAGCAAATGAAGACCCTTTGAAGTCATATTGCATGGTACCCATTCCACGGGTGTCAACTCTCCAGGTTTAAGGTATTCTTCCTTCAGCTAAAACATGCATGTGGAACCCAGAGTATGATCAACCGTGTGATCGGGAGACATGTTCCAATATGTCTCAGTTTTCGTCCCCTGGTACTCGCGTGCAACATTCCAGACGCTTTACTAACACTCTCCCAACTTGGAGAGTCAGTGCCTTTAACCTCCTGTTTGGTCCAGTTTGCAATTTCTGCGGAAGATGAAGAAGAATAGGGAGAACAAATGACAGACTAGATGGAGGTGTCTGGATGGGCAAATTTAACTCTCATTTAGCAGCAGGAAGAGGAATTAACCAAAGGCTCAGCGTGCCATGCCGGAACCAGACTAGGGCCTGAAGCCATCCTGCGGTGTTGCGGCCAGCTCACGAGAAAGCGAGTTGAAGAAAGGAGCTCAGGGGCACTGTAATTCACAAACCTGCAGAGTTATAAATGACAGCTATCGTCCAAAAATATACTGAAGTAAGGCTGCCAAGAGGACTTGAAAGCGGGGCAGAATTGCAGGAAACCAATTTCAGGAGGTAGACTGGAATTGCATTTAAAGCATAGGAAAAGAGGCAGAACGTCCACAATGATGCACTTGGCCAAAAAGGGCGTATGCGTTTTTTCCTGAATATATTCAGGAAAAAACGCATACGCCCTTTTTGGACAACCAAGCAAGCTTGCAAAGGAAATCTGCACTACAATGAAGTCTCACTTCCCCCCGGTCAAAAGGGCCATCTGAAAAAAGTGTAAAATCCAGAAAGTCAGGACAGGCCATGGAGACCTGGGAGCCTTGTTATGCTGATGGGCGGGATGTAAATTGCCAACAGCCACTCGGGAGAAGTGTATGGTGTTTCCTGAAACATCTAAAAAACAAAGCAACAGAGCTTAGGGCACTTCCACTTATGGTCCTATAGCTTAGGGAAATTAAAATAAAAAAGACAGAGCCACCCAAAATAGTTGGGACGGCTCTGTTTACAAGAACCTGGTTTACAGTACAAGTTCAATATCGCAGAAAGTGAAAAATGGATAAAGAAGTTGTGGTACTTACGTACAATGCAGTATCACTCAGCAATGAAATCTATGTCATCAGGCCCGTAGCAGCATAATGAGTGGATTCAGGTACGATGATTCTAACTGAAATAAGTCTCACAGAAAAAGAAACATCATAAGATATCACTAATACACGGAATGTAAACATGGCTACATAGGAACTGAATTACAAAACAGAACAGTGTCTCAAATTTAGAAAACCAACTTATGCTTGCTTAAGGGGAAAGGTGAGTTGGGATGCTGCATAAAACCAGAGATTGAAATGAGCACAGATAAAGTTCCTTAAGCCAAATATTGAATAGACAAGAGCTACTCCTTGCTCAACGAAATGGACTCAACACCCCATATTAAACGCCTAAGTATGTACCTGACTAGGAAGTATCTTAAAACCTATGGACTGCTATGTCTCCGAAAGAGAATCAAGCGTGTGTACAGGGCCATAAACGGAGCAGTGATAGGATTGGAGAGGTTCGGTGAGCAAATGAAGACCCTTTGAAGTCATATTGCATGGTACCCATTCCACGGGTCTCAACTCTCCAGGTTTAAGGTATTCTTCCTTCAGCTAAAACATACATGTGGAACCCAGAGTATGATCAACCGTGTGATCGGGAGACGTGTTCCAATATGTGTCAGTTTTCGTCCCCTGGTACTCGGGTGCAACATTCCAGACGCTTTACTAACACTCTCCCGACTTGGAGAGTCAGTGCCTTTAACCTCCTGTTTGGCCCAGTTTGCAATTTCTGCGGAAGATGAACAGGAATAGGGAGAACCAATGAGAGACTAGCTGTAGGTGTCTGGACGGGCAAATTTAACTCTCATTTCGCACCAGGAAGAGGAATTAACCAAAGGCTCAGCGTGCCGTGCCGGAACCAGATTAGGGCCTGAAGCCATCCTGCGGTGTTGCGGCCAGCTCACGAGAAAGCGAGTTGAAGAAAGGAGCTCAGGGGCACTGTAATTCACAAACCTGCAGAGTTATAAATGACAGCTATCGTCCAAAAATATACTGAAGTAAGGCTGCCAAGAGGACTTGAAAGCGGGGCAGAATTGCAGGAAACCGATTTCGGGAGGTAGACTGGAATTGCATTTAAAGCATAGGAAAAGAGGCAGAACGTCCACAATGATGCACTTGGCCAAAAAGGGCGTATGCGTTTTTTCCTGAATATATTCAGGAAAAAACGCATACGCCCTTTTTGGCCAACCAAGCAAGCTTGCAATGGAAATCTGCACTACAATGAAGTCTCACTTCCCCCCGGTCAAAAGGGCCATCTGAAAAAAGTGTAAAATCCAGAAAGGCAGGACAGGCCATGGAGAACTGGGAGCCTTGTTATGCTGATGGGCGGGATGTAAATTGCCAACAGCCACTCGGGAGAAGTGTATGGTGTTTCCTGAAACATCTAAAAAACAAAGCAACAGAGCCTAGGGCACTTCCACTTATGGTCCTATAGCTTAGGGAAATTAAAATCAAAAAGACACAGCCACCCAAAAGGTTGGGACGGCTCTGTTTACAAGAACGTGGTTTACGGTACAAGTTCAATATCGCAGAAAGTGAAAAATGGATAAAGAAGTTGTGGTACTTACGTACAATGCAATATCACTCAGCAAGGAAATCTATGTCATCAGGCCCGTAGCAGCATAATGAGTGGATTCAGGTATGATGATTCTAACTGAAATAAGTCACACAGAAAAAGAAACATCATAAGATATCACTAATAAACGGAATGTAAACTTGGCTACACAGGAATTGAATTACAAAACAGAACAGGGTCTCAAATTTAGAAACCCAACTTATGCTTGCTTAAGGGGAAAGGTGAGTTGGGGTGCTGCATAAAACCAGAGATTGAAATGAGCACAGATAAAGTTCCTTAAGCCAAATATGGAATAGACAAGAGCTACTCCTTGCTCAACGAAATGGAGTCAACACCCCATATTAAACACCTAAGAATATACCTGACTAGGAAGTATCTTAAAACCTATGGATTGCTATGTCTCCGAAAGAGAATCAAGCGTGTGTGCAGGGGCATAAACGCAGCAGTGATAGGATTGGAGAGGTTCGGTGAGCAAATGAAGACCCTTTGAAGTCATATTGCATGGTACCCATTCCACGGGTCTCAACTCTCCAGGTTTAAGGGATTCTTCCTTCAGCTAAAACATGCATGTGGAACCCAGAGTATGATCAACCGTGTGATCGGGAGACGTGTTCCAATATGTGTCAGTTTTCGTCCCCTGGTACTCGGGTGCAACATTCCAGATGCTTTACTAACACTCTCCCGACTTGGAGAGTCAGTGCCTTTAACCTCCTGTTTGGCCCACTTTGCAATTTCTGCCGAAGATGAACAGGAATAGGGAGAACCAATGACAGACTAGCTGGAGGTGTCTGGACGGGCAAATTTAACTCTCATTTCGCACCAGGAAGAGGAATTAACCAAAGGCTCAGCGTGCCGTGCCGGAACCAGATTAGGGCCTGAAGCCATCCAGCGGTGTTGCGGCCAGCTCACGAGAAAGCGAGTTGAAGAAAGGAGCTCAGGGGCACTGTAATTCACAAACCTGCAGAGTTATAAATGACAGCTATCGTCCAAAAATATACTGAAGTAAGGCTGCCAAGAGGACTTGAAAGCGGGGCAGAATTGCAGGAAACCGATTTCAGGAGGTAGACTGGAATTGCATTTAAAGCATAGGAAAAGAGGCAGAACGTCCACAATGATGCACTTGGCCAAAAAGGGCGTATGCGTTTTTTCCTGAATATATTCAGGAAAAAACGCATACGCCCTTTTTGGCCAACCAAGCAAGCTTGCAAAGGAAATCTGCACTACAATGAAGTCTCACTTCCCCCCGGTCAAAAGGGCCATCTGAAAAAAGTGTAAAATCCAGAAAGGCAGGACAGGCCATGGAGAACTGGGAGCCTCGTTATGCTGATGGGCGGGATGTAAATTGCCAACAGCCACTCGGGAGAAGTGTATGGTGTTTCCTGAAACATCTAAAAAACAAAGCAACAGAGCCTAGGGCACTTCCACTTATGGTCCTATAGCTTAGGGAAATTAAAATCAAAAAGACACAGCCACCCCAAAGGTTGGGATGGCTCTGTTTACAAGAACGTGGTTTACGGTACAAGTTCAATATCGCAGAAAGTGAAAAATGGATAAAGAAGTTGTGGTACTTACGTACAATGCAGTATCACTCAGCAATGAAATCTATGTCATCAGGCCCGTAGCAGCATAATGAGTGGATTCAGGTACGATGATTCTAACTGAAATAAGTCTCACAGAAAAAGAAACATCATAAGATATCACTAATACACGGAATGTAAACTTGGCTACATAGGAACTGAATTACAAAACAGAACAGGGTCTCAAATTTAGAAAACCAACTTATGCTTGCTTAAGGGGAAAGGTGAGTTGGGGTGCTGCATAAAACCAGAGATTGAAATGAGCACAGATAAACTTCCTTAAGCCAAATATGGAATAGACAAGAGCTACTCCTTGCTCAACGAAATGGATTCAACACCCCATATTAAACGCCTAAGTATGTACCTGACTAGGAAGTATCTTAAAACCTATGGACTGCTATGTCTCTGAAAGAGAATCAAGCGTGTGTACAGGGGCATAAACGCAGCAGTGATAGGATTGGAGAGGTTCGGTGAGCAAATGAAGTCCCTTTGAAGTCATATTGCATGGTACCCATTCCACGGGTCTCAACTCTCCAGGTTTAAGGTATTCTTCCTTCAGCTAAAACATGCACGTGGAACCCAGAGTATGATCAACCGTGTGATCGGGAGACGTGTTCAAATATGTCTCAGTTTTCGTCCCCTGGTACTTGGGTGCAACATTCCAGACGCTTTACTAACACTCTCCCGACTTGGAGAGTCAGTGCCTTTAACCTCCTGTTTGGCCCACTTTGCAATTTCTGCGGAAGATGAACAGGAATAGGGAGAAACAATGACAGACTAGCTGGAGGTGTCTGGACGGGCAAATTTAACTCTCATTTCGCACCAGGAAGAGGAATTATCCAAAGGCTCAGCGTGCCGTGCCGGAACCAGATTAGGGCCTGAAGCCATCCTGCGGTGTTGCGGCCAGCTCACGAGAAAGCGAGTTGAAGAAAGGAGCTCAGGGGCACTGTAATTCACAAACCTGCAGAGTTATAAATGATAGCTATCGTCCAAAAATATACTGAAGTAAGGCTGCCAAGAGGACTTGAAAGCGGTGCAGAATTGCAGGAAACCGATTTCGGGAGGTAGACTGGAATTGCATTTAAAGCATAGGAAAAGAGGCAGAACGTCCACAATGATGCACTTGGCCAAAAAGGGCGTATGCGTTTTTTCCTGAATATATTCAGGAAAAAACACATACGCCCTTTTTGGCCAACCAAGCAAGCTTGCAAAGGAAATCTGCACTAAAATGAAGTCTCACTTCCCCCCGGTCAAAAGGGCCATCTGAAAAAAGTGTAAAATCCAGAAAGGCAGGACAGGCCATGGAGAACTGGGAGCCTTGTTATGCTGATGGGCGGGATGTAAATTGCCAACAGCCACTCGGGAGAAGTGTATGGTGTTTCCTGAAACAGCTAAAAAACAAAGCAACAGAGCCTAGGGCACTTCCACTTATGGTCCTATAGCTTAGGGAAATTAAAATCAAAAAGACACAGCCACCCCAAAGGTTGGGACGGCTCTGTTTACAAGAACGTGGTTTACGGTACAAGTTCAATATCGCAGAAAGTGAAAAATGGATAAAGAAGTTGTGGTACTTACATACAATGCAATATCACTCAGCAATGAAATCTATGTCATCAGGCCCGTAGCAGCATAATGAGTGGATTCAGGTACGATGATTCTAACTGAAATAATTGTCACAGGAAAAGAAACATCATAAGATATCACTAATACACGGAATGTAAACTTGGCTACATAGGAACTGAATTACAAAACAGAACAGGGTCTCAAATTTAGAAACCCAACTTATGCTTGCTTAAGGGGAAAGGTGAGTTGGGGTAATGCATAAAACCAGACATTGAAATGAGCACAGATCAAGTTCCTTAAGCCAAATATGGAATAGACAAGAGCTACTCCTTGCTCAACGAAATGGACTCAACACCCCATATTAAACGCCTAAGAATGTACCTGACTAGGAAGTATCTTAAAACCTATGGACTGCTATGTCTCCGAAAGAGAATCAAGCGTGTGTACAGGGGCATAAACGCAGCAGTGATAGGATTGGAGAGGTTCGGTGAGCAAATGAAGACCCTTTGAAGTCATATTGCATGGTACCCATTCCACGGGTCTCAACTCTCCAGGTTTAAGGTATTCTTCCTTCAGCTAAAACATGCATGTGGAACCCAGAGTATGATCAACCGTGTGATCGGGAGACGTGTTCAAATATGTCTCAGTTTTCGTCCCCTGGTACTCGGGTGCAACATTCCAGACGCTTTATGAACACTCTCCCGACTTGGAGAGTCAGTGCCTTTAACCTCCTGTTTGGCCCAGTTTGCAATTTCTGCGGAAGATGAACAGGAATAGGGAGAACGAATGAGAGACTAGGTGGAGGGGTCTGGATGGGCAAATTTAACTCTCATTTCCCACCAGGAAGAGGAATTAACCAAAGGCTCAGCGTGCCGTGCCGGAAACAGATTAGGGCCTGAAGCCATCCTGCGGTGTTGCGGCCAGCTCACGATAAAGCGAGTTGAAGAAAGGAGCTCAGGGGCACTGTAATTCACAAACCTGCAGAGTTATAAATGACAGCTATCGTCCAAAAATATACTGAAGTAAGGCTGCCAAGAGGACTTGAAAGCGGGGCAGAATTGCAGGAAACCGATTTCAGGAGGTAGACTGGAATTGCATTTAAAGCATAGGAAAAGAGGCAGAACGTCCACAATGATGCACTTGGCCAAAAAGGGCGTATGCGTTTTTTCCTGAATATATTCAGGAAAAAACGCATACGCCCTTTTTGGCCAACCAAGCAAGCTTGCAATGGAAATCTGCACTACAATGAAGTCTCACTTCCCCCCGGTCAAAAGGGCCATCTGAAAAAAGTGTAAAATCCAGAAAGGCAGGACAGGCCATGGAGAACTGGGAGCCTTGTTATGCTGATGGGCGGGATGTAAATTGCCAACAGCCACTCGGGAGAAGTGTATGGTGTTTCCTGAAACATCTAAAAAACAAAGCAACAGAGCCTAGGGCACTTCCACTTATGGTCCTATAGCTTAGGGAAATTAAAATCAAAAAGACACAGCCACCCAAAAGGTTGGGACGGCTCTGTTTACAAGAACGTGGTTTACGGTACAAGTTCAATATCGCAGAAAGTGAAAAATGGATAAAGAAGTTGTGGTACTTACGTACAATGCAATATCACTCAGCAAGGAAATCTATGTCATCAGGCCCGTAGCAGCATAATGAGTGGATTCAGGTATGATGATTCTAACTGAAATAAGTCACACAGAAAAAGAAACATCATAAGATATCACTAATAAACGGAATGTAAACTTGGCTACAGAGGAATTGAATTACAAAACAGAACAGGGTCTCAAATTTAGAAACCCAACTTATGCTTGCTTAAGGGGAAAGGTGAGTTGGGGTGCTGCATAAAACCAGAGATTGAAATGAGCACAGATAAAGTTCCTTAAGCCAAATATGGAATAGACAAGAGCTACTCCTTGCTCAACGAAATGGAGTCAACACCCCATATTAAACACCTAAGAATATACCTGACTAGGAAGTATCTTAAAACCTATGGATTGCTATGTCTCCGAAAGAGAATCAAGCGTGTGTGCAGGGGCATAAACGCAGCAGTGATAGGATTGCAGAGGTTCGGTGAGCAAATGAAGACCCTTTGAAGTCATATTGCATGGTACCCATTCCACGGGTGTCAACTCTCCAGGTTTAAGGTATTCTTCCTTCAGCTAAAACATGCATGTGGAACCCAGAGTATGATCAACCGTGTGATCGGGAGACATGTTCCAATATGTCTCAGTTTTCGTCCCCTGGTACTCGCGTGCAACATTCCAGACGCTTTACTAACACTCTCCCAACTTGGAGAGTCAGTGCCTTTAACCTCCTGTTTGGTCCAGTTTGCAATTTCTGCGGAAGATGAAGAGGAATAGGGAGAACAAATGACAGACTAGATGGAGGTGTCTGGATGGGCAAATTTAACTCTCATTTAGCAGCAGGAAGAGGAATTAACCAAAGGCTCAGCGTGCCATGCCGGAACCAGACTAGGGCCTGAAGCCATCCTGCGGTGTTGCGGCCAGCTCACGAGAAAGCGAGTTGAAGAAAGGAGCTCAGGGGCACTGTAATTCACAAACCTGCAGAGTTATAAATGACAGCTATCGTCCAAAAATATACTGAAGTAAGGCTGCCAAGAGGACTTGAAAGCGGGGCAGAATTGCAGGAAACCGATTTCAGGAGGTAGACTGGAATTGCATTTAAAGCATAGGAAAAGAGGCAGAACGTCCACAATGATGCACTTGGCCAAAAAGGGCGTATGCGTTTTTTCCTGAATATATTCAGGAAAAAACGCATACGCCCTTTTTGGACAACCAAGCAAGCTTGCAAAGGAAATCTGCACTACAATGAAGTCTCACTTCCCCCCGGTCAAAAGGGCCATCTGAAAAAAGTGTAAAATCCAGAAAGTCAGGACAGGCCATGGAGACCTGGGAGCCTTGTTATGCTGATGGGCGGGATGTAAATTGCCAACAGCCACTCGGGAGAAGTGTATGGTGTTTCCTGAAACATCTAAAAAACAAAGCAACAGAGCTTAGGGCACTTCCACTTATGGTCCTATAGCTTAGGGAAATTAAAATAAAAAAGACAGAGCCACCCAAAATAGTTGGGACGGCTCTGTTTACAAGAACCTGGTTTACAGTACAAGTTCAATATCGCAGAAAGTGAAAAATGGATAAAGAAGTTGTGGTACTTACGTACAATGCAGTATCACTCAGCAAGGAAATCTATGTCATCAGGCCCGTAGCAGCATAATGAGTGGATTCAGGTACGATGATTCTAACTGAAATAAGTCTCACAGAAAAAGAAACATCATAAGATATCACTAATACACGGAATGTAAACATGGCTACATAGGAACTGAATTACAAAACAGAACAGTGTCTCAAATTTAGAAAACCAACTTATGCTTGCTTAAGGGGAAAGGTGAGTTGGGATGCTGCATAAAACCAGAGATTGAAATGAGCACAGATAAAGTTCCTTAAGCCAAATATTGAATAGACAAGAGCTACTCCTTTCTCAACGAAATGGACTCAACACCCCATATTAAACGCCTAAGTATGTACCTGACTAGGAAGTATCTTAAAACCTATGGACTGCTATGTCTCCGAAAGAGAATCAAGCGTGTGTACAGGGCCATAAACGGAGCAGTGATAGGATTGGAGAGGTTCGGTGAGCAAATGAAGACCCTTTGAAGTCATATTGCATGGTACCCATTCCACGGGTCTCAACTCTCCAGGTTTAAGGTATTCTTCCTTCAGCTAAAACATACATGTGGAACCCAGAGTATGATCAACCGTGTGATCGGGAGACGTGTTCCAATATGTGTCAGTTTTCGTCCCCTGGTACTCGGGTGCAACATTCCAGACGCTTTACTAACACTCTCCCGACTTGGAGAGTCAGTGCCTTTAACCTCCTGTTTGGCCCAGTTTGCAATTTCTGCGGAAGATGAACAGGAATAGGGAGAACCAATGACAGACTAGCTGGAGGTGTCTGGACGGGCAAATTTAACTCTCATTTCGCACCAGGAAGAGGAATTAACCAAAGGCTCAGCGTGCCGTGCCGGAACCAGATTAGGGCCTGAAGCCATCCTGCGGTGTTGCGGCCAGCTCACGAGAAAGCGAGTTGAAGAAAGGAGCTCAGGGGCACTGTAATTCACAAACCTGCAGAGTTATAAATGACAGCTATCGTCCAAAAATATACTGAAGTAAGGCTGCCAAGAGGACTTGAAAGCGGGGCAGAATTGCAGGAAACCGATTTCGGGAGGTAGACTGGAATTGCATTTAAAGCATAGGAAAAGAGGCAGAACGTCCACAATGATGCACTTGGCCAAAAAGGGCGTATGCGTTTTTTCCTGAATATATTCAGGAAAAAACGCATACGCCCTTTTTAGCCAACCAAGCAAGCTTGCAATGGAAATCTGCACTACAATGAAGTCTCACTTCCCCCCGGTCAAAAGGGCCATCTGAAAAAAGTGTAAAATCCAGAAAGGCAGGACAGGCCATGGAGAACTGGGAGCCTTGTTATGCTGATGGGCGGGATGTAAATTGCCAACAGCCACTCGGGAGAAGTGTATGGTGTTTCCTGAAACATCTAAAAAACAAAGCAACAGAGCCTAGGGCACTTCCACTTATGGTCCTATAGCTTAGGGAAATTAAAATCAAAAAGACACAGCCACCCAAAAGGTTGGGACGGCTCTGTTTACAAGAACGTGGTTTACGGTACAAGTTCAATATCGCAGAAAGTGAAAAATGGATAAAGAAGTTGTGGTACTTACGTACAATGCAATATCACTCAGCAAGGAAATCTATGTCATCAGGCCCGTAGCAGCATAATGAGTGGATTCAGGTATGATGATTCTAACTGAAATAAGTCACACAGAAAAAGAAACATCATAAGATATCACTAATAAACGGAATGTAAACTTGGCTACAGAGGAATTGAATTACAAAACAGAACAGGGTCTCAAATTTAGAAACCCAACTTATGCTTGCTTAAGGGGAAAGGTGAGTTGGGGTGCTGCATAAAACCAGAGATTGAAATGAGCACAGATAAAGTTCCTTAAGCCAAATATGGAATAGACAAGAGCTACTCCTTGCTCAACGAAATGGAGTCAACACCCCATATTAAACACCTAAGAATATACCTGACTAGGAAGTATCTTAAAACCTATGGATTGCTATGTCTCCGAAAGAGAATCAAGCGTGTGTGCAGGGGCATAAACGCAGCAGTGATAGGATTGCAGAGGTTCGGTGAGCAAATGAAGACCCTTTGAAGTCATATTGCATGGTACCCATTCCACGGGTGTCAACTCTCCAGGTTTAAGGTATTCTTCCTTCAGCTAAAACATGCATGTGGAACCCAGAGTATGATCAACCGTGTGATCGGGAGACATGTTCCAATATGTCTCAGTTTTCGTCCCCTGGTACTCGCGTGCAACATTCCAGACGCTTTACTAACACTCTCCCAACTTGGAGAGTCAGTGCCTTTAACCTCCTGTTTGGTCCAGTTTGCAATTTCTGCGGAAGATGAAGAGGAATAGGGAGAACAAATGACAGACTAGATGGAGGTGTCTGGATGGGCAAATTTAACTCTCATTTAGCAGCAGGAAGAGGAATTAACCAAAGGCTCAGCGTGCCATGCCGGAACCAGACTAGGGCCTGAAGCCATCCTGCGGTGTTGCGGCCAGCTCACGAGAAAGCGAGTTGAAGAAAGGAGCTCAGGGGCACTGTAATTCACAAACCTGCAGAGTTATAAATGACAGCTATCGTCCAAAAATATACTGAAGTAAGGCTGCCAAGAGGACTTGAAAGCGGGGCAGAATTGCAGGAAACCGATTTCAGGAGGTAGACTGGAATTGCATTTAAAGCATAGGAAAAGAGGCAGAACGTCCACAATGATGCACTTGGCCAAAAAGGGCGTATGCGTTTTTTCCTGAATATATTCAGGAAAAAACGCATACGCCCTTTTTGGACAACCAAGCAAGCTTGCAAAGGAAATCTGCACTACAATGAAGTCTCACTTCCCCCCGGTCAAAAGGGCCATCTGAAAAAAGTGTAAAATCCAGAAAGTCAGGACAGGCCATGGAGACCTGGGAGCCTTGTTATGCTGATGGGCGGGATGTAAATTGCCAACAGCCACTCGGGAGAAGTGTATGGTGTTTCCTGAAACATCTAAAAAACAAAGCAACAGAGCTTAGGGCACTTCCACTTATGGTCCTATAGCTTAGGGAAATTAAAATAAAAAAGACAGAGCCACCCAAAATAGTTGGGACGGCTCTGTTTACAAGAACCTGGTTTACAGTACAAGTTCAATATCGCAGAAAGTGAAAAATGGATAAAGAAGTTGTGGTACTTACGTACAATGCAGTATCACTCAGCAAGGAAATCTATGTCATCAGGCCCGTAGCAGCATAATGAGTGGATTCAGGTACGATGATTCTAACTGAAATAAGTCTCACAGAAAAAGAAACATCATAAGATATCACTAATACACGGAATGTAAACATGGCTACATAGGAACTGAATTACAAAACAGAACAGTGTCTCAAATTTAGAAAACCAACTTATGCTTGCTTAAGGGGAAAGGTGAGTTGGGATGCTGCATAAAACCAGAGATTGAAATGAGCACAGATAAAGTTCCTTAAGCCAAATATTGAATAGACAAGAGCTACTCCTTTCTCAACGAAATGGACTCAACACCCCATATTAAACGCCTAAGTATGTACCTGACTAGGAAGTATCTTAAAACCTATGGACTGCTATGTCTCCGAAAGAGAATCAAGCGTGTGTACAGGGCCATAAACGGAGCAGTGATAGGATTGGAGAGGTTCGGTGAGCAAATGAAGACCCTTTGAAGTCATATTGCATGGTACCCATTCCACGGGTCTCAACTCTCCAGGTTTAAGGTATTCTTCCTTCAGCTAAAACATACATGTGGAACCCAGAGTATGATCAACCGTGTGATCGGGAGACGTGTTCCAATATGTGTCAGTTTTCGTCCCCTGGTACTCGGGTGCAACATTCCAGACGCTTTACTAACACTCTCCCGACTTGGAGAGTCAGTGCCTTTAACCTCCTGTTTGGCCCAGTTTGCAATTTCTGCGGAAGATGAACAGGAATAGGGAGAACCAATGACAGACTAGCTGGAGGTGTCTGGACGGGCAAATTTAACTCTCATTTCGCACCAGGAAGAGGAATTAACCAAAGGCTCAGCGTGCCGTGCCGGAACCAGATTAGGGCCTGAAGCCATCCTGCGGTGTTGCGGCCAGCTCACGAGAAAGCGAGTTGAAGAAAGGAGCTCAGGGGCACTGTAATTCACAAACCTGCAGAGTTATAAATGACAGCTATCGTCCAAAAATATACTGAAGTAAGGCTGCCAAGAGGACTTGAAAGCGGGGCAGAATTGCAGGAAACCGATTTCGGGAGGTAGACTGGAATTGCATTTAAAGCATAGGAAAAGAGGCAGAACGTCCACAATGATGCACTTGGCCAAAAAGGGCGTATGCGTTTTTTCCTGAATATATTCAGGAAAAAACGCATACGCCCTTTTTGGCCAACCAAGCAAGCTTGCAATGGAAATCTGCACTACAATGAAGTCTCACTTCCCCCCGGTCAAAAGGGCCATCTGAAAAAAGTGTAAAATCCAGAAAGGCAGGACAGGCCATGGAGAACTGGGAGCCTTGTTATGCTGATGGGCGGGATGTAAATTGCCAACAGCCACTCGGGAGAAGTGTATGGTGTTTCCTGAAACATCTAAAAAACAAAGCAACAGAGCCTAGGGCACTTCCACTTATGGTCCTATAGCTTAGGGAAATTAAAATCAAAAAGACACAGCCACCCAAAAGGTTGGGACGGCTCTGTTTACAAGAACGTGGTTTACGGTACAAGTTCAATATCGCAGAAAGTGAAAAATGGATAAAGAAGTTGTGGTACTTACGTACAATGCAATATCACTCAGCAAGGAAATCTATGTCATCAGGCCCGTAGCAGCATAATGAGTGGATTCAGGTATGATGATTCTAACTGAAATAAGTCACACAGAAAAAGAAACATCATAAGATATCACTAATAAACGGAATGTAAACTTGGCTACACAGGAAGTGAATTACAAAACAGAACAGGGTCTCAAATTTAGAAACCCAACTTATGCTTGCTTAAGGGGAAAGGTGAGTTGGGGTGCTGCATAAAACCAGAGATTGAAATGAGCACAGATAAAGTTCCTTAAGCCAAATATGGAATAGACAAGAGCTACTCCTTGCTCAACGAAATGGAGTCAACACCCCATATTAAACACCTAAGAATATACCTGACTAGGAAGTATCTTAAAACCTATGGATTGCTATGTCTCCGAAAGAGAATCAAGCGTGTGTGCAGGGGCATAAACGCAGCAGTGATAGGATTGGAGAGGTTCGGTGAGCAAATGAAGACCCTTTGAAGTCATATTGCATGGTACCCATTCCACGGGTCTCAACTCTCCAGGTTTAAGGGATTCTTCCTTCAGCTAAAACATGCATGTGGAACCCAGAGTATGATCAACCGTGTGATCGGGAGACATGTTCCAATATGTCTCAGTTTTCGTCCCCTGGTGCTCGCGTGCAACATTCCAGACGCTTTACTAACACTCTCCCAACTTGGAGAGTCAGTGCCTTTAACCTCCTGTTTGGTCCAGTTTGCAATTTCTGCGGAAGATGAAGAGGAATAGGGAGAACAAATGACAGACTAGATGGAGGTGTCTGGATGGGCAAATTTAACTCTCATTTAGCAGCAGGAAGAGGAATTAACCAAAGGCTCAGCGTGCCATGCCGGAACCAGACTAGGGCCTGAAGCCATCCTGCGGTGTTGCGGCCAGCTCACGAGAAAGCGAGTTGAAGAAAGGAGCTCAGGGGCACTGTAATTCACAAACCTGCAGAGTTATAAATGACAGCTATCGTCCAAAAATATACTGAAGTAAGGCTGCCAAGAGGACTTGAAAGCGGGGCAGAATTGCAGGAAACCGATTTCAGGAGGTAGACTGGAATTGCATTTAAAGCATAGGAAAAGAGGCAGAACGTCCACAATGATGCACTTGGCCAAAAAGGGCGTATGCGTTTTTTCCTGAATATATTCAGGAAAAAACGAATACGCCCTTTTTGGCCAACCAAGCAAGCTTGCAAAGGAAATCTGCACTACAATGAAGTCTCACTTCCCCCCGGTCAAAAGGGCCATCTGAAAAAAGTGTAAAATCCAGAAAGGCAGGACAGGCCATGGAGAACTGGGAGCCTTGTTATGCTGATGGGCGGGATGTAAATTGCCAACAGCCACACGGGTGAAGTGTATGGTGTTTCCTGAAACATCTAAAAAACAAAGCAACAGAGCCTAGGGCACTTCCACTTATGGTCCTATAGCTTAGGGAAATTAAAATCAAAAAGACACAGCCACCCCAAAGGTTGGGACGGCTCTGTTTACAAGAACCTGGTTTACGGTACAAGTTCAATATCGCAGAAAGTGAAAAATGGATAAAGAAGTTGTGGTACTTACGTACAATGCAATATCACTCAGCAAGGAAATCTATGTCATCAGGCCCGTAGCAGCATAATGAGTGGATTCAGGTATGATGATTCTAACTGAAATAAGTCACACAGAAAAAGAAACATCATAAGATATCACTAATACACGGTATGTAAACTTGGCTACACAGGAATTGAATTACAAAACAGAACAGGGTCTCAAATTTAGAAACCCAACTTATGCTTGCTTAAGGGGAAAGGTGAGTTGGGGTGCTGCATAAAACCAGAGATTGAAATGAGCACAGATAAAGTTCCTTAAGCCAAATATGGAATAGACAAGAGCTACTCCTTGCTCAACGAAATGGATTCAACACCCCATATTAAACACCTAAGAATATACCTGACTAGGAAGTATCTTAAAACCTATGGATTGCTATGTCTCCAAAAGAGAATCAAGCGTGTGTGCAGGGGCATAAACGCAGCAGTGATAAGATTGGAGAGGTTCGGTGAGCAAATGAAGACCCTTTGAAGTCATATTGCATGGTACCCATTCCACGGGTCTCAACTCTCCAGGTTTAAGGGATTCTTCCTTCAGCTAAAACATGCATGTGGAACCCAGAGTATGATCAACCGTGTGATCGGGAGACGTGTTCCAATATGTGTCAGTTTTCGTCCCCTGGTACTTGGGTGCAACATTCCAGACGCTTTACTAACACTCTCCCGACTTGGAGAGTCAGTGCCTTTAACCTCCTGTTTGGCCCAGTTTGCAATTTCTGCGGAAGATGAACAGGAATAGGGAGAACCAATGAGAGACTAGCTGGAGGTGTCTGGACGGGCAAATTTAACTCTCATTTCCCACCAGGAAGAGGAATTAACCGAAGGCTCAGCGTGCCGTGCCAGAACCAGATTAGGGCCTGAAGCCATCCTGCGGTGTTGCGGCCAGCTCACGAGAAAGCGAGTTGAAGAAAGGAGCTCAGGGGCACAGAAATTCACAAACCTGCAGAGTTATAAATGACAGCTATCGTCCAAAAATATACTGAAGTAAGGCTGCCAAGAGGACTTGAAAGCGGGGCAGAATTGCAGGAAACCGATTTCAGGAGGTAGACTGGAATTGCATTTAAAGCATAGGAAAAGAGGCAGAACGTCCACAATGATGCACTTGGCCAAAAAGGGCGTATGCGTTTTTTCCTGAATATATTCAGGAAAAAACGCATACGCCCTTTTTAGCCAACCAAGCAAGCTTGCAAAGGAAATCTGCACTACAATGAAGTCTCACTTCCCCCCGGTCAAAAGGGCCATCTGAAAAAAGTGTAAAATCCAGAAAGGCAGGACAGGCCATGGAGAACTGGGAGCCTTGTTATGCTGATGGGCGGGAGTTAAATTGCCAACAGCCACTCGGGAGAAGTGTATGGTGTTTCCTGAAACAGCTAAAAAACAAAGCAACAGAGCCTAGGGCACTTCCACTTATGGTCCTATAGCTTAGGGAAATTAAAATCAAAAAGACACAGCCACCCCAAAGGTTGGGACGGCTCTGTTTACAAGAACGTGGTTTCCGGTACAAGTTCAATATCGCAGAAAGTGAAAAATGGATAAAGAAGTTGTGGTACTTACATACAATGCAATATCACTCAGCAATGAAATCTATGTCATCAGGCCCGTAGCAGCATAATGAGTGGATTCAGGTACGATGATTCTAACTGAAATAAGTGTCACAGGAAAAGAAACATCATAAGATATCACTAATACACGGAATGTAAACTTGGCTACATAGGAACTGAATTACAAAACAGAACAGGGTCTCAAATTTAGAAACCCAACTTATGCTTGCTTAAGGGGAAAGGTGAGTTGGGGTAATGCATAAAACCAGACATTGAAATGAGCACAGATCAAGTTCCTTAAGCCAAATATGGAATAGACAAGAGCTACTCCTTGCTCAACGAAATGGACTCAACACCCCATATTAAACGCCTAAGAATGTACCTGACTAGGAAGTATCTTAAAACCTATGGACTGCTATGTCTCCGAAAGAGAATCAAGCGTGTGTACAGGGACATAAACGCAGCAGTGATAGGATTGGAGAGGTTCGGTGAGCAAATGAAGACCCTTTGAAGTCATATTGCATGGTACCCATTCCACGGGTCTCAACTCTCCAGGTTTAAGGTATTCTTCCTTCAGCTAAAACATGCATGTGGAACCCAGAGTATGATCAACCGTGTGATCGGGAGACGTGTTCCAATATGTGTCAGTTTTCGTCCCCTGGTACTCGGGTGCAACATTCCAGACGCTTTATGAACACTCTCCCGACTTGGAGAGTCAGTGCCTTTAACCTCCTGTTTGGCCCAGTTTGCAATTTCTGCGGAAGATGAACAGGAATAGGGAGAACGAATGAGAGACTAGGTGGAGGGGTCTGGATGGGCAAATTTAACTCTCATTTCCCATCCAGGAAGAGGAATTAACCAAAGGCTCAGCGTGCCGTGCCGGAAGCAGATTAGGGCCTGAAGCCATCCTGCGGTGTTGCGGCCAGCTCACGATAAAGCGAGTTGAAGAAAGGAGCTCAGGGGCACTGTAATTCACAAACCTGCAGAGTTATAAATGACAGCTATCGTCCAAAAATATACTGAAGTAAGGCTGCCAAGAGGACTTGAAAGCGGGGCAGAATTGCAGGAAACCGATTTCAGGAGGTAGACTGGAATGGCATTTAAAGCATAGGAAAAGAGGCAGAACGTCCACAATGATGCACTTGGCCAAAAAGGGCGTATGCGTTTTTTCCTGAATATATTCAGGAAAAAAACGCATATGCCCTTTTTGGACAACCAAGCAAGCTTGCAAAGGAAATCTGCACTACAATGAAGTCTCACTTCCCCCCGGTCAAAAGGGCCATCTGAAAAAAGTGTAAAATCCAGAAAGTCAGGACAGGCCATGGAGACCTGGGAGCCTTGTTATGCTGATGGGCGGGATGTAAATTGCCAACAGCCACTCGGGAGAAGTGTATGGTGTTTCCTGAAACATCTAAAAAACAAAGCAACAGAGCTTAGGGCACTTCCACTTATGGTCCTATAGCTTAGGGAAATTAAAATAAAAAAGACAGAGCCACCCAAAATAGTTGGGACGGCTCTGTTTACAAGAACCTGGTTTACAGTACAAGTTCAATATCGCAGAAAGTGAAAAATGGATAAAGAAGTTGTGGTACTTACGTACAATGCAGTATCACTCAGCAATGAAATCTATGTCATCAGGCCCGTAGCAGCATAATGAGTGGATTCAGGTACGATGATTCTAACTGAAATAAGTCTCACAGAAAAAGAAACATCATAAGATATCACTAATACACGGAATGTAAACATGGCTACATACGAACTGAATTACAAAACAGAACAGTGTCTCAAATTTAGAAAACCAACTTATGCTTGCTTAAGGGGAAAGGTGAGTTGGGATGCTGCATAAAACCAGAGATTGAAATGAGCACAGATAAAGTTCCTTAAGCCAAATATTGAATAGACAAGAGCTACTCCTTGCTCAACGAAATGGACTCAACACCCCATATTAAACGCCTAAGTATGTACCTGACTAGGAAGTATCTTAAAACCTATGGACTGCTATGTCTCCGAAAGAGAATCAAGCGTGTGTACAGGGCCATAAACGGAGCAGTGATAGGATTGGAGAAGTTCGGTGAGCAAATGAAGACCCTTTGAAGTCATATTGCATGGTACCCATTCCACGGGTCTCAACTCTCCAGGTTTAAGGTATTCTTCCTTCAGCTAAAACATACATGTGGAACCCAGAGTATGATCAACCGTGTGATCGGGAGACGTGTTCCAATATGTGTCAGTTTTCGTCCCCTGGTACTCGGGTGCAACATTCCAGACGCTTTACTAACACTCTCCCGACTTGGAGAGTCAGTGCCTTTAACCTCCTGTTTGGCCCAGTTTGCAATTTCTGCGGAAGATGAACAGGAATAGGGAGAACCAATGACAGACTAGCTGGAGGTGTCTGGACGGGCAAATTTAACTCTCATTTCGCACCAGGAAGAGGAATTAACCAAAGGCTCAGCGTGCCGTGCCGGAACCAGATTAGGGCCTGAAGCCATCCTGCGGTGTTGCGGCCAGCTCACGAGAAAGCGAGTTGAAGAAAGGAGCTCAGGGGCACAGAAATTCACAAACCTGCAGAGTTATAAATGACAGCTATCGTCCAAAAATATACTGAAGTAAGGCTGCCAAGAGGACTTGAAAGCGGGGCAGAATTGCAGGAAACCGATTTCAGGAGGTAGACTGGAATTGCATTTAAAGCATAGGAAAAGAGGCAGAACGTCCACAATGATGCACTTGGCCAAAAAGGGCGTATGCGTTTTTTCCTGAATATATTCAGGAAAAAACGCATACGCCCTTTTTAGCCAACCAAGCAAGCTTGCAAAGGAAATCTGCACTACAATGAAGTCTCACTTCCCCCCGGTCAAAAGGGCCATCTGAAAAAAGTGTAAAATCCAGAAAGGCAGGACAGGCCATGGAGAACTGGGAGCCTTGTTATGCTGATGGGCGGGAGTTAAATTGCCAACAGCCACTCGGGAGAAGTGTATGGTGTTTCCTGAAACAATTAAAAAACAAAGTAACAGAGCCTAGGGCACTTCCACTTATGGTCCTATAGCTTAGGGAAATTAAAATCAAAAAGACACAGTCACCCCAAAGATTGGGACGGCTCTGTTTACAAGAACCTGGTTTTCGGTACAAGTTCAATATCGCAGAAAGTGAAAAATGGATAAAGAAGTTGTGGTACTTACGTACAATGCAGTATCACTCAGCAAGGAAATCTATGTCATCAGGCCCGTAGCAGCATAATGAGTGGATTCAGGTATGATGATTCTAACTGAAATAAGTCACACAGAAAAAGAAACATCATAAGATATCACTAATACACGGAATGTAAACTTGGCTACACAGGAACTGAGTTACAAAACAGAACAGGGTCTCAAATTTAGAAAACCAACTTATGCTTGCTTAAGGGGAAAGGTGAGTTGGGGTGCTGCATAAAACCAGAGATTGAAATGAGCACAGATAAAGTTCCTTAAGCCAAATATGGAATAGACAACAGCTACTCCTTGCTCAACGAAACGGACTCATCACCCCATATTAAACACCTAAGAATGTACCTGACTAGGAAGTAGCTTAAAACCTAAGGAATGCTATGTCTCCGAAAGAGAATCAAGCGTGTGTACAGTGGCATAAACGCACCAGTGATAGGATTGGAGAGTTTCGGTGAGCAAATGAAGACCCTTTGAAGTCATATTGCATGGTAACCATTCCACGGGTCTCAACTCTCCAGGTTTAAGGTATTCTTCCTTCAGCTAAAACATGCATGTGGAACCCAGAGTATGATCAACCGTGTGATCGGGAGACGTGTTCCAATATGTCTCAATTTCCGTCCCCTGGTACTCGGGTGCAACATTCCAGACGCTTTACTAACACTCTCCCGACTTGGAGAGTCAGTGCCTTTAACCTCCTGTTTGGCCGAGTTTGCATTTTCTGCGGAAGATGAACAGGAATAGGGAGAACCAATGAGAGACTAGCTGGAGGTGTCTGGACGGGCAAATTTAACTCTCATTTCCCACCAGGAAGAGGAATTAACCAAAGGCTCATCGTGCCGTGCCGGAACCAGATTAGGGCCTGAAGCCATCCTGCGGTGTTGCGGCCAGCTCACGAGAAAGCGAGTTGAAGAAAGGAGCTCAGGGGCACAGAAATTCACAAACCTGCAGAGTTATAAATGACAGCTATCGTCCAAAAATATACTGAAGTAAGGCTGCCAAGAGGACTTGAAAGCGGGGCAGAATTGCAGGAAACCGATTTCAGGAGGTAGACTGGAATTGCATTTAAAGCATAGGAAAAGAGGCAGAACGTCCACAATGATGCACTTGGCCAAAAAGGGCGTATGCGTTTTTTCCTGAATATATTCAGGAAAAAACGCATACGCCCTTTTTGGCCAACCAAGCAAGCTTGCAAAGGAAATCTGCACTACAATGAAGTCTCACTTCCCCCCGGTCAAAAGGGCCATCTGAAAAAAGTGTAAAATCCAGAAAGGCAGGACAGGCCATGGAGAACTGGGAGCCTTGTTATGCTGATGGGCGGGATGTCAATTGCCAACAGCCACTCGGGAGAAGTGTATGGTGTTTCCTGAAACATCTAAAAAACAAAGCAACAGAGCTTAGGGCACTTCCACTTATGGTCCTATAGCTTAGGGAAATTAAAATCAAAAAGACACAGCCACCCCAAAGGTTGGGACGGCTCTGTTTACAAGAACCTGGTTTACAGTACAAGTTCAATATCGCAGAAAGTGAAAAATGGATAAAGAAGTTGTGGTACTTACGTACAATGCAATATCACTCAGCAATGAAATCTATGTCATCAGGCCCGTAGCAGCATAATGAGTGGATTCAGGTACGATGATTCTAACTGAAATAAGTCTCACAGAAAAAGAAACATCATAAGATATCACTAATACACGGAATGTAAACTTGGCTACATAGGAACTGAATTACAAAACAGAACAGGGTCTCAAATTTAGAAAACCAACTTATGCTTGCTTAAGGGGAAAGGTGAGTTGGGGTGCTGCATAAAACCAGAGATTGAAATGAGCACAGATAAAGTTCCTTAAGCCAAATATGGAATAGACAAGAGCTACTCCTTGCTCAACGAAATGGACTCAACACCCCATATTAAACGCCTAAGTATGTACCTGACTAGGAAGCATCTTAAAACCTATGGACTGCTATGTCTCCGAAAGAGAATCAAGCGTGTGTACAGGGACATAAACGCAGCAGTGATAGGATTGGAGAGATTCGGTGAGCAAATGAAGTCCCTTTGAAGTCATAGTGCATGGTACCCATTCCACGGGTCTCAACTCTCCAGGTTTAAGGTATTCTTCCTTCAGCTAAAACATGCACTTGGAACCCAGAGTATGATCAACCGTGTGATCGGGAGACGTGTTCCAATATGTGTCAGTTTTCGTCCCCTGGTACTCGGGTGCAACATTCTAGACGCTTTACTAACACTCTCTCGACTTGGAGAGTCAGTGCCTTTAACCTCCTGTTTGGCCCAGTTTGCAATTTCTGCGGAAGATGAACAGGAATAGGGAGAACCAATGACAGACAAGATGGAGGTGTCTGGACGGGCAAATTTAACTCTCATTTCGCACCAGGAAGAGGAATTAACCAAAGGCTCAGCGTGCCGTGCCGGAACCAGATTAGAGCCTGAAGCAATCCGGCGGTGTTGCGGCCAGCTCACGAGAAAGCGAGTTGAAGAAAGGAGCTCAGGGGCACTGTAATTCACAAACCTGCAGAGTTATAAATGACAGCTATCGTCCAAAAATATACTGAAGTAAGGCTGCCAAGAGGACTTGAAAGCGGGGCAGAATTGCAGGAAACCGATTTCAGGAGGTAGACTGGAATTGCATTTAAAGCATAGGAAAAGAGGCAGAACGTCCACAATGATGCACTTGGCCAAAAAGGGCGTATGCGTTTTTTCCTGAATATATTCAGGAAAAAACCCATACGCCCTTTTTGGCCAACCAAGCAAGCTTGCAAAGGAAATCTGCACTACAATGAAGTCTCACTTCCCCCCGGTCAAAAGGGCCATCTGAAAAAAGTGTAAAATCCAGAAAGGCAGGACAGGCCATGGAGAACTGGGAGCCTTGTTATGCTGATGGGCGGGATGTAAATTGCCAACAGCCACTCGGGAGAAGTGTATGGTGTTTCCTGAAACATCTAAAAAACAAAGCAACAGAGCCTAGGGCACTTCCACTTATGGTCCTATAGCTTAGGGAAATTAAAATCAAAAAGACACAGCCACCCCAAAGGTTGGGACGGCTCTGTTTACAAGAACCTGGTTTACGGTACAAGTTCAATATCGCAGAAAGTGAAAAATGGATAAAGAAGTTGTGGTACTTACGTACAATGCAATATCACTCAGCAAGGAAATCTATGTCATCAGGCCCGTAGCAGCATAATGAGTGGATTCAGGTATGATGATTCTAACTGAAATAAGTCACACAGAAAAAGAAACATCATAAGATATCACTAATACACGGAATGTAAACTTGGCTACACAGGAACTGAATTACAAAACAGAACAGGGTCTCAAATTTAGAAACCCAACTTATGCTTGCTTAAGGGGAAAGGTGAGTTGGGGTGCTGCATAAAACCAGAGATTGAAATGAGCACAGATAAAGTTCCTTAAGCCAAATATGGAATAGACAAGAGCTACTCCTTGCTCAACGAAATGGACTCAACACCCCATATTAAATGCCTAAGAGTGTACCTGACTAGGAAGTATCTTAAAACCTATGGATTGCTATGTCTCCGAAAGAGAATCAAGCGTGTGTACAGGGGCATAAACGCAGCAGTGATAGGACTGGAGAGGTTCGGTGAGCAAATGAAGACCCTTTGAAGTCATATTGCATGGTACCCATTCCACGGGTCTCAACTCTCCAGGTTTAAGGTATTCTTCCTTCAGCTAAAACATGCATGTGGAACCCAGCGTATGATCAACCGTGTGATCGGGAGACGTGTTCCAATATGTGTCAGTTTTCGTCCCCTGGTACTCGGGTGCAACATTCCAGACGCTTTACTAACACTCTCCCGACTTGGAGAGTCAGTGCCTTTAACCTCCTGTTTGGCCCAGTTTGCAATTTCTGCGGAAGATGAACAGGAATAGGGAGAACCAATGAGAGACTAGCTGGAGGTGTCTGGACGGGCAATTTTAACTCTCATTTCCCACCAGGAAGAGGAATAAACCAAAGGCTCAGCGTGCCGTGCCGGAACCAGATTAGGGCCTGAAGCCATCCTGCGGTGTTGCGGCCAGCTCACGAGAAAGCGAGTTGAAGAAAGGAGCTCAGGGGCACTGTAATTCACACACCTGCAGAGTTATAAATGACAGCTATCGTCCAAAAATATACTGAAGTAAGGCTGCCAAGAGGACTTGAAAGCGGGGCAGAATTGCAGGAAACCGATTTCAGGAGGTAGACTGGAATTGCATTTAAAGCATAGGAAAAGAGGCAGAACGTCCAGAATGATGCACTTGGCCAAAAAGGGCGTATGCGTTTTTTCCTGAATATATTCAGGAAAAAACGCATACGCCCTTTTTGGCCAACCAAGCAAGCTTGCAAAGGAAATCTGCACTACAATGAAGTCTCACTTCCCCCCGGTCAAAGGGGCCATCTGAAAAAAGTGTAAAATCCAGAAAGGCAGGACAGGCCATGGAGAACTGGGAGCCTTGTTATGCTGATGGGCGGGATGTAAATTGCCAACAGCCACTCGGGAGAAGTGTATGGTGTTTCCTGAAACATCTAAAAAACAAAGCAACAGAGCCTAGGGCACTTCCACTTATGGTCCTATAGCTTAGGGAAATTAAAATCAAAAAGACACAGCCACCCCAAAGGTTGGGACGGCTCTGTTTACAAGAACCTGGTTTACGGTACAAGTTCAATATCGCAGAAAGTGAAAAATGGATAAAGAAGTTGTGGTACTTACGTACAATGCAATATCACTCAGCAAGGAAATCTATGTCATCAGGCCCGTAGCAGCATAATGAGTGGATTCAGGTATGATGATTCTAACTGAAATAAGTCACACAGAAAAAGAAACATCATAAGATATCACTAATACACGGAATGTAAACTTGGCTACACAGGAACTGAATTACAAAACAGAACAGGGTCTCAAATTTAGAAACCCAACTTATGCTTGCTTAAGGGGAAAGGTGAGTTGGGGTGCTGCATAAAACCAGAGATTGAAATGAGCACAGATAAAGTTCCTTAAGCCAAATATGGAATAGACAAGAGCTACTCGTTGCTCAACGAAATGGACTCAACACCCCATATTAAATGCCTAAGAGTGTACCTGACTAGGAAGTATCTTAAAACCTATGGATTGCTATGTCTCCGAAAGAGAATCAAGCATGTGTACAGGGGCATAAACGCAGCAGTGATAGGACTGGAGAGGTTCGGTGAGCAAATGAAGACCCTTTGAAGTCATATTGCATGGTACCCATTCCACGGGTCTCAACTCTCCAGGTTTAAGGTATTCTTCCTTCAGCTAAAACATGCATGTGGAACCCAGCGTATGATCAACCGTGTGATCGGGAGACGTGTTCCAATATGTGTCAGTTTTCGTCCCCTGGTACTCGGGTGCAACATTCCAGACGCTTTACTAACACTCTCCCGACTTGGAGAGTCAGTGCCTTTAACCTCCTGTTTGGCCCAGTTTGCAATTTCTGCGGAAGATGAACAGGAATAGGGAGAACCAATGAGAGACTAGCTGGAGGTGTCTGGACGGGCAATTTTAACTCTCATTTCCCACCAGGAAGAGGAATAAACCAAAGGCTCAGCGTGCCGTGCCGGAACCAGATTAGGGCCTGAAGCCATCCTGCGGTGTTGCGGCCAGCTCACGAGAAAGCGAGTTGAAGAAAGGAGCTCAGGGGCACTGTAATTCACAAACCTGCAGAGTTATAAATGACAGCTATCGTCCAAAAATATACTGAAGTAAGGCTGCCAAGAGGACTTGAAAGCGGGGCAGAATTGCAGGAAACCGATTTCAGGAGGTAGACTGGAATTGCATTTAAAGCATAGGAAAAGAGGCAGAACGTCCACAATGATGCACTTGGCCAAAAAGGGCGTATGCGTTTTTTCCTGAATATATTCAGGAAAAAACGCATACGCCCTTTTTGGCCAACCAAGCAAGCTTGCAAAGGAAATCTGCACTACAATGAAGTCTCACTTCCCCCCGGTCAAAAGGGCCATCTGAAAAAAGTGTAAAATCCAGAAAGGCAGGACAGGCCATGGAGAACTGGGAGCCTTGTTATGCTGATGGGCGGGATGTAAATTGCCAACAGCCACTCGGGAGAAGTGTATGGTGTTTCCTGAAACATCTAAAAAACAAAGCAACAGAGCCTAGGGCACTTCCACTTATGGTCCTATAGCTTAGGGAAATTAAAATCAAAAAGACACAGCCACCCCAAAGGTTGGGACGGCTCTGTTTACAAGAACCTGGTTTACGGTACAAGTTCAATATCGCAGAAAGTGAAAAATGGATAAAGAAGTTGTGGTACTTACGTACAATGCAATATCACTCAGCAAGGAAATCTATGTCATCAGGCCCGTAGCAGCATAATGAGTGGATTCAGGTATGATGATTCTAACTGAAATAAGTCACACAGAAAAAGAAACATCATAAGATATCACTAATACACGGAATGTAAACTTGGCTACACAGGAACTGAATTACAAAACAGAACAGGGTCTCAAATTTAGAAACCCAACTTATGCTTGCTTAAGGGGAAAGGTGAGTTGGGGTGCTGCATAAAACCAGAGATTGAAATGAGCACAGATAAAGTTCCTTAAGCCAAATATGGAATAGACAAGAGCTACTCGTTGCTCAACGAAATGGACTCAACACCCCATATTAAATGCCTAAGAGTGTACCTGACTAGGAAGTATCTTAAAACCTATGGATTGCTATGTCTCCGAAAGAGAATCAAGCGTGTGTACAGGGGCATAAACGCAGCAGTGATAGGACTGGAGAGTTTCGGTGAGCAAATGAAGACCCTTTGAAGTCATATTGCATGGTACCCATTCCACGGGTCTCAACTCTCCAGGTTTAAGGTATTCTTCCTTCAGCTAAAACATGCATGTGGAACCCAGCGTATGATCAACCGTGTGATCGGGAGACGTGTTCCAATATGTGTCAGTTTTCGTCCCCTGGTACTCGGGTGCAACATTCCAGACGCTTTACTAACACTCTCCCGACTTGGAGAGTCAGTGCCTTTAACCTCCTGTTTGGCCCAGTTTGCAATTTCTGCGGAAGATGAACAGGAATAGGGAGAACCAATGAGAGACTAGCTGGAGGTGTCTGGACGGGCAATTTTAACTCTCATTTCCCACCAGGAAGAGGAATAAACCAAAGGCTCAGCGTGCCGTGCCGGAACCAGATTAGGGCCTGAAGCCATCCTGCGGTGTTGCGGCCAGCTCACGAGAAAGCGAGTTGAAGAAAGGAGCTCAGGGGCACTGTAATTCACAAACCTGCAGAGTTATAAATGACAGCTATCGTCCAAAAATATACTGAAGTAAGGCTGCCAAGAGGACTTGAAAGCGGGGCAGAATTGCAGGAAACCGATTTCAGGAGGTAGACTGGAATAGCATTTAAAGCATAGGAAAAGAGGCAGAACGTCCACAATGATGCACTTGGCCAAAAAGGGCGTATGCGTTTTTTCCTGAATATATTCAGGAAAAAACGCATACGCCCTTTTTGGCCAACCAAGCAAGCTTGCAAAGGAAATCTGCACTACAATGAAGTCTCACTTCCCCCCGGTCAAAAGGGCCATCTGAAAAAAGTGTAAAATCCAGAAAGGCAGGACAGGCCATGGAGAACTGGGAGCCTTGTTATGCTGATGGGCGGGATGTAAATTGCCAACAGCCACTCGGGAGAAGTGTATGGTGTTTCCTGAAACATCTAAAAATCAAAGCAACAGAGCCTAGGGCACTTCCACTTATGGTCCTATAGCTTAGGGAAATTAAAATCAAAAAGACACAGCCACCCCAAAGGTTGGGACGGCTCTGTTTACAAGAACCTGGTTTACGGTACAAGTTCAATATCGCAGAAAGTGAAAAATGGATAAAGAAGATGTGGTACTTACGTACAATGCAATATCACTCAGCAATGAAATCTATGTCATCAGGCCCGTAGCAGCATAATGAGTGGATTCAGGTATGATGATTCTAAGTGAAATAAGTCACACAGAAAAAGAAACATCATAAGATATCACTAATACACGGAATGTGAACGTGGCTACACAGGAACTGAATTACAAAACAGAACAGGGTCTCAAATTTAGAAACCCAACTTATGCTTGCTTAAGGGGAAAGGTGAGTTGGGGTGCTGCATAAAACCAGAGATTGAAATGAGCACAGATAAAGTTCCTTAAGCCAAATATGGAATAGACAAGAGCTACTCCTTGCTCAACGAAATGGACTCAACACCCCATATTAAACGCCTAAGAATGTACCTGACCAGGAAGTATCTTAAAACCTATGGACTGCTATGTATCCGAAAGAGAATAAAGCGTGTGTACAGGGGCATAAACGCAGCAGTGATAGGACTGGAGAGGTTCGGTGAGCAAATGAAGACCCTTTGAAGTCATATTGCATGGTACCCATTCCACGGGTCTCAACTCTCCAGGGTTAAGGTATTCTTCCTTCAGCTAAAACATGCATGTGGAACCCAGAGTATGATCAACCATTTGATCGGGAGATGTGTTCCAATATGTGTCAGTTTTCGTCCCCTGGTACTCGGGTGCAACATTCCAGACGCTTTACTAACACTCTCCCGACTTGGAGAGTCAGTGCCTTTAACCTCCTGTTTGGCCCAGTTTGCAATTTCTGCGGAAGATGAACAGGAATAGGGAGAACCAATGACATACTAGCTGGAGGTGTCTGGACGGGCAAATTTAACTCTCATTTCGCACCAGGAAGAGGAATTAACCAAAGGCTCAGCGTGCCGTGCCGGAACCAGATTAGGGCCTGAAGCCATCCTGCGGTGTTGCGGCCAGCTCACGAGAAAGCGAGTTGAAGAAAGGAGCTCAGGGGCACTGTAATTCACAAACCTGCAGAGTTATAAATGACAGCTATCATCCAAAAATATACTGAAGTAAGGCTGCCAAGAGGACTTGAAAGCAGGGCAGAATTGCAGGAAACCGATTTCAGGAAGTAGACTGGAATTGCATTTAAAGCATAGGAAAAGAGGCAGAACGTCCACAATGATGCACTTGGCCAAAAAGGGCGTATGCGTTTTTTTCCTGAATATATTCAGGAAAAAACGCATACGCCCTTTTTGGCCAACCAAGCAAGCTTGCAAAGGAAATCTGCACTACAATGAAGTCTCACTTCCCCCCGGTCAAAAGGGCCATCTGAAAAAAGTGTAAACTCCAGAAAGGCAGGACAGGCCATGGAGAACTGGGAGCCTTGTTATGCTGATGGGCGGGATGTAAATTGCCAACAGCCACTCGGGAGAAGTGTATGGTGTTTCCTGAAACATCTAAAAAACAAAGCAACAGAGCCTAGGGCAATTCCACTTATGGTCCTATAGCTTAGAGAAATTAAAATGAAAAAGACACAGCCACCCCAAAGATTGGGACGGCTCTGTTTACAAGAACCTGGTTTACGGTACAAGTTCAATATCGCAGAAAGTGAAAAATGGATAAAGAAGTTGTGGTACTTACGTACAATGCAATATCACTCAGCAAGGAAATCTATGTCATCAGGCCCATAGCAGCATAATGAGTGGATTCAGGTATGATGATTCTAACTGAAATAAGTCACACAGAAAAAGAAACATCATAAGATATCACTAATACACGGAATGTAAACTTGGCTACACAGGAACTGAATTCCAAAACAGAACAGAGTCTCAAATTTAGAAACCCAACTTATGCTTGCTTAAGGGGAAAGGTGAGTTGGGGTGCTGCATAAAACCAGAGATTGAAATGAGCACAGATAAAGTTCCTTAAGCCAAATATGGAATAGACAAGAGCTACTCCTTGCTCAACGAAATGGAGTCAACACCCCATATTAAACACCTAAGAATATACCTGACTAGGAAGTATCTTAAAACCTATGGATTGCTATGTCTCCGAAAGAGAATCAATCGTGTGTGCAGGGGCATAAACGCAGCAGTGATAGGATTGGAGAGGTTCGGTGAGCAAATGAAGACCCTTTGAAGTCATATTGCATGGTACCCATTCCACGGGTGTCAAATCTCCAGGTTTAAGGTATTCTTCCTTCAGCTAAAACATGCATGTGGAACCCAGAGTATGATCAACCGTGTGATCGGGAGACGTGTTCCAATATGTGTCAGTTTTCGTCCCCTGGTACTCGGGTGCAACATTCCAGACGCTTTACTAACACTCTCCCGACTTGGAGAGTCAGTGCCTTTAACCTCCTGTTTGGCCCAGTTTGCAATTTCTGCGGAAGATGAACAGGAATAGGGAGAACCAATGAGAGACTAGCTGTAGGTGTCTGGACGGGCAATTTTAACTCTCATTTCCCACCAGGAAGAGGAATAAACCAAAGGCTCAGCGTGCCGTGCCGGAACCAGATTAGGGCCTGAAGCCATCCTGCGGTGTTGCGGCCAGCTCACGAGAAAGCGAGTTGAAGAAAGGAGCTCAGGGGCACTGTAATTCACAAACCTGCAGAGTTATAAATGACAGCTATCGTCCAAAAATATACTGAAGTAAGGCTGCCAAGAGGACTTGAAAGCGGGGCAGAATTGCAGGAAACCGATTTCAGGAGGTAGACTGGAATTGCATTTAAAGCATAGGAAAAGAGGCAGAACGTCCACAATGATGCACTTGGCCAAAAAGGGCGTATGCGTTTTTTCCTGAATATATTCAGGAAAAAACGCATACGCCCTTTTTGGCCAACCAAGCAAGCTTGCAAAGGAAATCTGCACTACAATGAAGTCTCACTTCCCCCCGGTCAAAAGGGCCATCTGAAAAAAGTGTAAAATCCAGAAAGGCAGGACAGGCCATGGAGAACTGGGAGCCTTGTTATGCTGATGGGCGGGATGTAAATTGCCAACAGCCACTCGGGAGAAGTGTATGGTGTTTCCTGAAACATCTAAAAAACAAAGCAACAGAGCCTAGGGCACTTCCACTTATGGTCCTATAGCTTAGGGAAATTAAAATCAAAAAGACACAGCCACCCCAAAGGTTGGGACGGCTCTGTTTACAAGAACCTGGTTTACGGTACAAGTTCAATATCGCAGAAAGTGAAAAATGGATAAAGAAGTTGTGGTACTTACGTACAATGCAATATCACTCAGCAAGGAAATCTATGTCATCAGGCCCGTAGCAGCATAATGAGTGGATTCAGGTATGATGATTCTAACTGAAATAAGTCACACAGAAAAAGAAACATCATAAGATATCACTAATACACGGAATGTAAACTTGGCTACACAGGAACTGAATTACAAAACAGAACAGGGTCTCAAATTTAGAAACCCAACTTATGCTTGCTTAAGGGGAAAGGTGAGTTGGGGTGCTGCATAAAACCAGAGATTGAAATGAGCACAGATAAAGTTCCTTAAGCCAAATATGGAATAGACAAGGGCTACTCCTTGCTCAACGAAATGGACTCAACACCCCATATTAAATGCCTAAGAGTGTACCTGACTAGGAAGTATCTTAAAACCTATGGATTGCTATGTCTCCGAAAGAGAATCAAGCGTGTGTACAGGGGCATAAACGCAGCAGTGATAGGACTGGAGAGGTTCGGTGAGCAAATGAAGACCCTTTGAAGTCATATTGCATGGTACCCATTCCACGGGTCTCAACTCTCCAGGTTTAAGGGATTCTTCCTTCAGCTAAAACATGCATGTGGAACCCAGCGTATGATCAACCGTGTGATCGGGAGACGTGTTCCAATATGTGTCAGTTTTCGTCCCCTGGTACTCGGGTGCAACATTCCAGACGCTTTACTAACACTCTCCCGACTTGGAGAGTCAGTGCCTTTAACCTCCTGTTTGGCCCAGTTTGCAATTTCTGCGGAAGATGAACAGGAATAGGGAGAACCAATGAGAGACTAGCTGGAGGTGTCTGGACGGGCAATTTTAACTCTCATTTCCCACCAGGAAGAGGAATAAACCAAAGGCTCAGCGTGCCGTGCCGGAACCAGATTAGGGCCTGAAGCCATCCTGCGGTGTTGCGGCCAGCTCACGAGAAAGCGAGTTGAAGAAAGGAGCTCAGGGGCACTGTAATTCACAAACCTGCAGAGTTATAAATGACAGCTATCGTCCAAAAATATACTGAAGTAAGGCTGCCAAGAGGACTTGAAAGCGGGGCAGAATTGCAGGAAACCGATTTCAGGAGGTAGACTGGAATAGCATTTAAAGCATAGGAAAAGAGGCAGAACGTCCACAATGATGCACTTGGCCAAAAAGGGCGTATGCGTTTTTTCCTGAATATATTCAGGAAAAAACGCATACGCCATTTTTGGCCAACCAAGCAAGCTTGCAAAGGAAATCTGCACTACAATGAAGTCTCACTTCCCCCCGGTCAAAAGGGCCATCTGAAAAAAGTGTAAAATCCAGAAAGGCAGGACAGGCCATGGAGAACTGGGAGCCTTGTTATGCTGATGGGCGGGATGTAAATTGCCAACAGCCACTCGGGAGAAGTGTATGGTGTTTCCTGAAACATCTAAAAATCAAAGCAACAGAGCCTAGGGCACTTCCACTTATGGTCCTATAGCTTAGGGAAATTAAAATCAAAAAGACACAGCCACCCCAAAGGTTGGGACGGCTCTGTTTACAAGAACCTGGTTTACGGTACAAGTTCAATATCGCAGAAAGTGAAAAATGGATAAAGAAGATGTGGTACTTACGTACAATGCAATATCACTCAGCAATGAAATCTATGTCATCAGGCCCGTAGCAGCATAATGAGTGGATTCAGGTATGATGATTCTAAGTGAAATAAGTCACACAGAAAAAGAAACATCATAAGATATCACTAATACACGGAATGTGAACGTGGCTACACAGGAACTGAATTACAAAACAGAACAGGGTCTCAAATTTAGAAACCCAACTTATGCTTGCTTAAGGGGAAAGGTGAGTTGGGGTGCTGCATAAAACCAGAGATTGAAATGAGCACAGATAAAGTTCCTTAAGCCAAATATGGAATAGACAAGAGCTACTCCTTGCTCAACGAAATGGACTCAACACCCCATATTAAACGCCTAAGAATGTACCTGACCAGGAAGTATCTTAAAACCTATGGACTGCTATGTATCCGAAAGAGAATAAAGCGTGTGTACAGGGGCATAAACGCAGCAGTGATAGGACTGGAGAGGTTCGGTGAGCAAATGAAGACCCTTTGAAGTCATATTGCATGGTACCCATTCCACGGGTCTCAACTCTCCAGGGTTAAGGTATTCTTCCTTCAGCTAAAACATGCATGTGGAACCCAGAGTATGATCAACCATTTGATCGGGAGATGTGTTCCAATATGTGTCAGTTTTCGTCCCCTGGTACTTGGGTGCAACATTCCAGACGCTTTACTAACACTCTCCCGACTTGGAGAGTCAGTGCCTTTAACCTCCTGTTTGGCCCAGTTTGCAATTTCTGCGGAAGATGAACAGGAATAGGGAGAACCAATGACATACTAGCTGGAGGTGTCTGGACGGGCAAATTTAACTCTCATTTCGCACCAGGAAGAGGAATTAACCAAAGGCTCAGCGTGCCGTGCCGGAACCAGATTAGGGCCTGAAGCCATCCTGCGGTGTTGCGGCCAGCTCACGAGAAAGCGAGTTGAAGAAAGGAGCTCAGGGGCACTGTAATTCACAAACCTGCAGAGTTATAAATGACAGCTATCATCCAAAAATATACTGAAGTAAGGCTGCCAAGAGGACTTGAAAGCAGGGCAGAATTGCAGGAAACCGATTTCAGGAAGTAGACTGGAATTGCATTTAAAGCATAGGAAAAGAGGCAGAACGTCCACAATGATGCACTTGGCCAAAAAGGGCGTATGCGTTTTTTTCCTGAATATATTCAGGAAAAAACGCATACGCCCTTTTTGGCCAACCAAGCAAGCTTGCAAAGGAAATCTGCACTACAATGAAGTCTCACTTCCCCCCGGTCAAAAGGGCCATCTGAAAAAAGTGTAAACTCCAGAAAGGCAGGACAGGCCATGGAGAACTGGGAGCCTTGTTATGCTGATGGGCGGGATGTAAATTGCCAACAGCCACTCGGGAGAAGTGTATGGTGTTTCCTGAAACATCTAAAAAACAAAGCAACAGAGCCTAGGGCAATTCCACTTATGGTCCTATAGCTTAGAGAAATTAAAATGAAAAAGACACAGCCACCCCAAAGATTGGGACGGCTCTGTTTACAAGAACCTGGTTTACGGTACAAGTTCAATATCGCAGAAAGTGAAAAATGGATAAAGAAGTTGTGGTACTTACGTACAATGCAATATCACTCAGCAAGGAAATCTATGTCATCAGGCCCATAGCAGCATAATGAGTGGATTCAGGTATGATGATTCTAACTGAAATAAGTCACACAGAAAAAGAAACATCATAAGATATCACTAATACACGGAATGTAAACTTGGCTACACAGGAACTGAATTCCAAAACAGAACAGAGTCTCAAATTTAGAAACCCAACTTATGCTTGCTTAAGGGGAAAGGTGAGTTGGGGTGCTGCATAAAACCAGAGATTGAAATGAGCACAGATAAAGTTCCTTAAGCCAAATATGGAATAGACAAGAGCTACTCCTTGCTCAACGAAATGGAGTCAACACCCCATATTAAACACCTAAGAATATACCTGACTAGGAAGTATCTTAAAACCTATGGATTGCTATGTCTCCGAAAGAGAATCAAGCGTGTGTGCAGGGGCATAAACGCAGCAGTGATAGGATTGGAGAGGTTCGGTGAGCAAATGAAGACCCTTTGAAGTCATATTGCATGGTACCCATTCCACGGGTGTCAAATCTCCAGGTTTAAGGTATTCTTCCTTCAGCTAAAACATGCATGTGGAACCCAGAGTATGATCAACCGTGTGATCGGGAGACGTGTTCCAATATGTCTCAGTTTTCGTCCCCTGGTACTCGGGTGCAACATTCCAGACGCTTTACTAACACTCTCCCAACTTGGAGAGTCAGTGCCTTTAACCTCCTGTTTGGCCCAGTTTGCAATTTCTGCGGAAGATGAACAGGAATAGGGAGAACCAATGACAGACTAGATGGAGGTGTCTGGATGGGCAAATTTAACTCTCATTTCGCACCAGGAAGAGGAATTAACCAAAGGCTCAGCGTGCCGTGCCGGAACCAGATTAAGGCCTGAAGCCATCCTGCGGTGTTGCGGCCAGCTCACGAGAAAGCGAGTTGAAGAAAGGAGCTCAGGGGCACTCTAATTCACAAACATGCCGAGTTATAAATGACAGCTATCGTCCAAAAATATACTGAAGTAAGACTGCCAAGAGGACTTGAAAGCGGGGCAGAATTACAGGAAACCGATTTCAGGAGGTAGACTGGAATTGCATTTAAAGCATAGGAAAAGAGGCAGAACGTCCACAATGATGCACTTGGCCAAAAAGGGCGTATGCGTTTTTTCCTGAATATATTCAGGAAAAAACGCATACGCCCTTTTTGGCCAACCAAGCAAGCTTGCAAAGGAAATCTGCACTACAATGAAGTCTCACTTCCCCCCGGTCAAAGGGGCCATCTGAAAAAAGTGTAAAATCCAGAAAGGCAGGACAGGCCATGGAGAACTGGGAGCCTTGTTATGCTGATGGGCGGGATGTCAATTGCCAACAGCCACTCGGGAGAAGTGTATGGTGTTTCCTGAAACATCTAAAAAACAAAGCAACAGAGCCTAGGGCACTTCCACTTATGGTCCTATAGCTTAGGGAAATTAAAATCAAAAAGACACAGCCACCCCAAAGGTTGGGACGGCTCTGTTTACAAGAACCTGGTTTACGGTACAAGTTCAATATCGCAGAAAGTGAAAAATGGATAAAGAAGTTGTGGTACTTACGTACAATGCAATATCACTCAGCAAGGAAATCTATGTCATCAGACCCGTAGCAGCATAATGAGTGGATTCAGGTATGATGATTCTAACTGAAATAAGTCACACAGAAAAAGAAACATCATAAGATATCACTAATACACGGAATGTAAACTTGGCTACACAGGAATTGAATTACAAAACAGAACAGGGTCTCAAATTTAGAAACCCAACTTATGCTTGCTTAAGGGGAAAGGTGAGTTGGGGTGCTGCATAAAACCAGAGATTGAAATGAGCACAGATAAAGTTCCTTAAGCCAAATATGGAATAGACAAGAGCTACTACTTGCTCAACAAAATGGAGTCAACACCCCATATTAAACACCTAAGAATATACCTGACTAGGAAGTATCTTAAAACCTATGGATTGCTATGTCTCCGAAAGAGAATCAAGCGTGTGTGCAGGGGCATAAACGCAGCAGTGATAGGATTGGAGAGGTTCGGTGAGCAAATGAAGACCCTTTGAAGTCATATTGCATGGTACCCATTCCACGGGTCTCAACTCTCCAGGTTTAAGGTATTCTTCCTTCAGCTAAAACATGCATGTGGAACCCAGCGTATGATCAACCGTGTGATCGGGAGACGTGTTCCAATATGTGTCAGTTTTCGTCCCCTGGTACTCGGGTGCAACATTCCAGACGCTTTACTAACACTCTCCCGACTTGGAGAGTCAGTGCCTTTAACCTCCTGTTTGGCCCAGTTTGCAATTTCTGCGGAAGATGAACAGGAATAGGGAGAACCAATGAGAGACTAGCTGGAGGTGTCTGGACGGGCAATTTTAACTCTCATTTCCCACCAGGAAGAGGAATAAACCAAAGGCTCAGCGTGCCGTGCCGGAACCAGATTAGGGCCTGAAGCCATCCTGCGGTGTTGCGGCCAGCTCACGAGAAAGCGAGTTGAAGAAAGGAGCTCAGGGGCACTGTAATTCACAAACCTGCAGAGTTATAAATGACAGCTATCGTCCAAAAATATACTGAAGTAAGGCTGCCAAGAGGACTTGAAAGCGGGGCAGAATTGCAGGAAACCGATTTCAGGAGGTAGACTGGAATAGCATTTAAAGCATAGGAAAAGAGGCAGAACGTCCACAATGATGCACTTGGCCAAAAAGGGCGTATGCGTTTTTTCCTGAATATATTCAGGAAAAAACGCATACGCCCTTTTTGGCCAACCAAGCAAGCTTGCAAAGGAAATCTGCACTACAATGAAGTCTCACTTCCCCCCGGTCAAAAGGGCCATCTGAAAAAAGTGTAAAATCCAGAAAGGCAGGACAGGCCATGGAGAACTGGGAGCCTTGTTATGCTGATGGGCGGGATGTAAATTGCCAACAGCCACTCGGGAGAAGTGTATGGTGTTTCCTGAAACATCTAAAAATCAAAGCAACAGAGCCTAGGGCACTTCCACTTATGGTCCTATAGCTTAGGGAAATTAAAATCAAAAAGACACAGCCACCCCAAAGGTTGGGACGGCTCTGTTTACAAGAACCTGGTTTACGGTACAAGTTCAATATCGCAGAAAGTGAAAAATGGATAAAGAAGATGTGGTACTTACGTACAATGCAATATCACTCAGCAATGAAATCTATGTCATCAGGCCCGTAGCAGCATAATGAGTGGATTCAGGTATGATGATTCTAAGTGAAATAAGTCACACAGAAAAAGAAACATCATAAGATATCACTAATACACGGAATGTGAACGTGGCTACACAGGAACTGAATTACAAAACAGAACAGGGTCTCAAATTTAGAAACCCAACTTATGCTTGCTTAAGGGGAAAGGTGAGTTGGGGTGCTGCATAAAACCAGAGATTGAAATGAGCACAGATAAAGTTCCTTAAGCCAAATATGGAATAGACAAGAGCTACTCCTTGCTCAATGAAATGGACTCAACACCCCATATTAAACGCCTAAGAATGTACCTGACCAGGAAGTATCTTAAAACCTATGGACTGCTATGTATCCGAAAGAGAATAAAGCGTGTGTACAGGGGCATAAACGCAGCAGTGATAGGACTGGAGAGGTTCGGTGAGCAAATGAAGACCCTTTGAAGTCATATTGCATGGTACCCATTCCACGGGTCTCAACTCTCCAGGGTTAAGGTATTCTTCCTTCAGCTAAAACATGCATGTGGAACCCAGAGTATGATCAACCATTTGATCGGGAGATGTGTTCCAATATGTGTCAGTTTTCGTCCCCTGGTACTCGGGTGCAACATTCCAGACGCTTTACTAACACTCTCCCGACTTGGAGAGTCAGTGCCTTTAACCTCCTGTTTGGCCCAGTTTGCAATTTCTGCGGAAGATGAACAGGAATAGGGAGAACCAATGACATACTAGCTGGAGGTGTCTGGACGGGCAAATTTAACTCTCATTTCGCACCAGGAAGAGGAATTAACCAAAGGCTCAGCGTGCCGTGCCGGAACCAGATTAGGGCCTGAAGCCATCCTGCGGTGTTGCGGCCAGCTCACGAGAAAGCGAGTTGAAGAAAGGAGCTCAGGGGCACTGTAATTCACAAACCTGCAGAGTTATAAATGACAGCTATCATCCAAAAATATACTGAAGTAAGGCTGCCAAGAGGACTTGAAAGCAGGGCAGAATTGCAGGAAACCGATTTCAGGAAGTAGACTGGAATTGCATTTAAAGCATAGGAAAAGAGGCAGAACGTCCACAATGATGCACTTGGCCAAAAAGGGCGTATGCGTTTTTTTCCTGAATATATTCAGGAAAAAACGCATACGCCCTTTTTGGCCAACCAAGCAAGCTTGCAAAGGAAATCTGCACTACAATGAAGTCTCACTTCCCCCCGGTCAAAAGGGCCATCTGAAAAAAGTGTAAACTCCAGAAAGGCAGGACAGGCCATGGAGAACTGGGAGCCTTGTTATGCTGATGGGCGGGATGTAAATTGCCAACAGCCACTCGGGAGAAGTGTATGGTGTTTCCTGAAACATCTAAAAAACAAAGCAACAGAGCCTAGGGCAATACCACTTATGGTCCTATAGCTTAGAGAAATTAAAATGAAAAAGACACAGCCACCCCAAAGATTGGGACGGCTCTGTTTACAAGAACCTGGTTTACGGTACAAGTTCAATATCGCAGAAAGTGAAAAATGGATAAAGAAGTTGTGGTACTTACGTACAATGCAATATCACTCAGCAAGGAAATCTATGTCATCAGGCCCGTAGCAGCATAATGAGTGGATTCAGGTATGATGATTCTAACTGAAATAAGTCACACAGAAAAAGAAACATCATAAGATATCACTAATACACGGAATGTAAACTTGGCTACACAGGAACTGAATTCCAAAACAGAACAGAGTCTCAAATTTAGAAACCCAACTTATGCTTGCTTAAGGGGAAAGGTGAGTTGGGGTGCTGCATAAAACCAGAGATTGAAATGAGCACAGATAAAGTTCCTTAAGCCAAATATGGAATAGACAAGAGCTACTCCTTGCTCAACGAAATGGAGTCAACACCCCATATTAAACACCTAAGAATATACCTGACTAGGAAGTATCTTAAAACCTATGGATTGCTATGTCTCCGAAAGAGAATCAATCGTGTGTGCAGGGGCATAAACGCAGCAGTGATAGGATTGGAGAGGTTCGGTGAGCAAATGAAGACCCTTTGAAGTCATATTGCATGGTACCCATTCCACGGGTGTCAAATCTCCAGGTTTAAGGTATTCTTCCTTCAGCTAAAACATGCATGTGGAAGCCAGAGTATGATCAACCGTGTGATCGGGAGACGTGTTCCAATATGTCTCAGTTTTCGTCCCCTGGTACTCGGGTGCAACATTCCAGACGCTTTACTAACACTCTCCCAACTTGGAGAGTCAGTGCCTTTAACCTCCTGTTTGGCCCAGTTTGCAATTTCTGCGGAAGATGAACAGGAATAGGGAGAACCAATGACAGACTAGATGGAGGTGTCTGGATGGGCAAATTTAACTCTCATTTCGCACCAGGAAGAGGAATTAACCAAAGGCTCAGCGTGCCGTGCCGGAACCAGATTAAGGCCTGAAGCCATCCTGCGGTGTTGCGGCCAGCTCACGAGAAAGCGAGTTGAAGAAAGGAGCTCAGGGGCACTCTAATTCACAAACATGCCGAGTTATAAATGACAGCTATCGTCCAAAAATATACTGAAGTAAGACTGCCAAGAGGACTTGAAAGCGGGGCAGAATTACAGGAAACCGATTTCAGGAGGTAGACTGGAATTGCATTTAAAGCATAGGAAAAGAGGCAGAACGTCCACAATGATGCACTTGGCCAAAAAGGGCGTATGCGTTTTTTCCTGAATATATTCAGGAAAAAACGCATACGCCCTTTTTGGCCAACCAAGCAAGCTTGCAAAGGAAATCTGCACTACAATGAAGTCTCACTTCCCCCCGGTCAAATGGGCCATCTGAAAAAAGTGTAAAATCCAGAAAGGCAGGACAGGCCATGGAGAACTGGGAGCCTTGTTATGCTGATGGGCGGGATGTCAATTGCCAACAGCCACTCGGGAGAAGTGTATGGTGTTTCCTGAAACATCTAAAAAACAAAGCAACAGAGCCTAGGGCACTTCCACTTATGGTCCTATAGCTTAGGGAAATTAAAATCAAAAAGACACAGCCACCCCAAAGGTTGGGACGGCTCTGTTTACAAGAACCTGGTTTACGGTACAAGTTCAATATCGCAGAAAGTGAAAAATGGATAAAGAAGTTGTGGTACTTACGTACAATGCAATATCACTCAGCAAGGAAATCTATGTCATCAGACCCGTAGCAGCATAATGAGTGGATTCAGGTATGATGATTCTAACTGAAATAAGTCACACAGAAAAAGAAACATCATAAGATATCACTAATACACGGAATGTAAACTTGGCTACACAGGAATTGAATTACAAAACAGAACAGGGTCTCAAATTTAGAAACCCAACTTATGCTTGCTTAAGGGGAAAGGTGAGTTGGGGTGCTGCATAAAACCAGAGATTGAAATGAGCACAGATAAAGTTCCTTAAGCCAAATATGGAATAGACAAGAGCTACTACTTGCTCAACAAAATGGAGTCAACACCCCATATTAAACACCTAAGAATATACCTGACTAGGAAGTATCTTAAAACCTATGGATTGCTATGTCTCCGAAAGAGAATCAAGCGTGTGTGCAGGGGCATAAACGCAGCAGTGATAGGATTGGAGAGGTTCGGTGAGAAAATGAAGACCCTTTGAAGTCATATTGCATGGTACCCATTCCACGGGTCTCAACTCTCCAGGTTTAAGGTATTCTTCCTTCAGCTAAAACATGCATGTGGAACCCAGAGTATGATCAACCGTGTGATCGGGAGACGTGTTCCAATATGTGTCAGTTTTCGTCCCCTGGTACTCGGGTGCAACATTCCAGACGCCTTACTAACACTCTCCCGACTTGGAGAGTCAGTGCCTTTAACCTCCTGTTTGGTCCAGTTTGCAATTTCTGCGGAAGATGAACAGGAATAGGGAGAACCAATGAGAGACTAGCTGGAGGTGTCTGGACGGGCAAATTTAACTCTCATTTCCCACCAGGAAGAGGAATTAACCAAAGGCTCAGCGTGCCGTGCCGCAACCAGATTAGGGCCTGAAGCCATCCTGCGGTGTTGCGGCCAGCTCACGAGAAAGCGAGTTGAAGAAAGGAGCTCAGGGGCACTGTAATTCACAAACCTGCAGAGTTATAAATGACAGCTATCGTCCAAAAATATACTGAAGTAAGGCTGCCAAGAGGACTTGAAAGCGGGGCAGAATTGCAGGAAACCGATTTCAGGAGGTAGACTGGAATTGCATTTAAAGCATAGGAAAAGAGGCAGAACGTCCACAATGATGCACTTGGCCAAAAAGGGCGTATGCGTTTTTTCCTGAATATATTCAGGAAAAAACGCATACGCCCTTTTTAGCCAACCAAGCAAGCTTGCAAAGGAAATCTGCACTACAATGAAGTCTCACTTCCCCCCGGTCAAAAGGGCCATCTGAAAAAAGTGTAAAATCCAGAAAGGCAGGACAGGCCATGGAGAACTGGGAGCCTTGTTATGCTGATGGGCGGGATGTCAATTGCCAACAGCCACTCCGGAGAAGTGTATGGTGTTTCCTGAAACATCTAAAAAACAAAGTAACAGAGCCTAGGGCACTTCCACTTATCGTCCTATAGAATAGGGAAATTAAAATCAAAAAGACACAGCCACCCCAAAGATTGGGACGGCTCTGTTTACAAGAACCTGGTGTTCGGTACAAGTTCAATATCGCAGAAAGTGAAAAATGGATAAAGAAGTTGTGGTACTTACGTACAATGCAGTATCACTCAGCAAGGAAATCTATGTCATCAGGCCCGTAGCAGAATAATGAGTGGATTCAGGTATGATGATTCTAACTGAAATAAGTCACACAGAAAAAGAAACATCATAAGATATCACTAATACACGGAATGTAAACTTGGCTACACAGGAACTGAATTACAAAACAGAACAGGGTCTCAAATTTAGAAAACAAACTTATGCTTGCTTAACGGGAAAGGTGAGTTGGGGTGCTGCATAAAACCAGAGATTGAAATGAGCACAGATAAAGTTCCTTAAGCAAAATATGGAATAGACAACAGCTACTCCTTGCTCAACGAAACGGACTCATCACCCCATATTAAACACCTAAGAATGTACCGGACTAGTAAGTAGCTTAAAACCTAAGGAATGCTATGTCTCCGAAAGAGAATCAAGCATGTGTACAGGGGCATAAACGCACCAGTGATAAGATTGGAGAGTTTGGTGAGCAAATGAAGACCCTTTGAAGTCATATTGCATGGTAACCATTCCACGGGTGTCAACTCTCCAGGTTTAAGGTATTCTTCCTTCAGCTAAAACATGCATGTGGAACCCAGAGTATGATCAACCGTGTGATCGGGAGACGTGTTCCAATATGTCTCAGTTTCCGTCCCCTGGTACTCGGGTGCAACATTCCAGACACTTTACTAACACTCTCCCGACTTGGAGAGTCAGTGCCTTTAACCTCCTGTTTGGCCCAGTTTGCAATTTCTGCGGAAGATGAACAGGAATAGGGAGAACCAATGAGAGACTAGCTGGAGGTGTCTGGACGGGCAAATTTAACTCTCATTTCCCACCAGGAAGAGGAATAAACCAAAGGCTCAGCGTGCCGTGCCGGAACCAGATTAGGGCCTGAAGCAATCGTGCGGTGTTGCGGCCAGCTCACGAGAAAGCGAGTTGAAGAAAGGAGCTCAGGGGCACTGTAATTCACAAACCTGCAGAGTTATAAATGACAGCTATCGTCCAAAAATATACTGAAGTAAGGCTGCCAAGAGGACTTGAAAGCGGGGCAGAATTGCAGGAAACCGATTTCAGGAGGTAGACTGGAATTGCATTTAAAGCATAGGAAAAGAGGCAGAACGTCCACAATGATGCACTTGGCCAAAAAGGGCGTATGCGTTTTTTCCTGAATATATTCAGGAAAAAACGCATACGCCCTTTTTGGACAACCAAGCAAGCTTGCAAAGGAAATCTGCACTACAATGAAGTCTCACTTCCCCCCGGTCAAAAGGGCCATCTGAAAAAAGTGTAAAATCCAGAAAGTCAGGACAGGCCATGGAGACCTGGGAGCCTTGTTATGCTGATGGGCGGGATGTAAATTGCCAACAGCCACTCGGGAGAAGTGTATGGTGTTTCCTGAAACAGCTAAAAAACAAAGCAACAGAGCCTAGGGCACTTCCACTTATGGTCCTATAGCTTAGGGAAATTAAAATCAAAAAGACACAGCCACCCCAAAGGTTGGGACGGCTCTGTTTACAAGAACCTGGTTCACGGTACAAGTTCAATATCGCAGAAAGTGAAAAATGGATAAAGAAGTTGTGGTACTTACGTACAATGCAATATCACTCAGCAATGAAATCTATGTCATCAGGCCCGTAGCAGCATAATGAGTGGATTCAGGTACGATGATTCTAACGGAAATAAGTCTCACAGAAAAAGAAACATCATAACATATCACTAATACACGGAATGTAAACTTGGCTACATAAGAACTGAATTACAAAACAGAACAGGGTCTCAAATTTAGAAAACCAACTTATGCTTGCTTAAGGGGAAAGGTGAGTTGGGGTGCTGCATAAAACCAGAGATTGAAATGAGCACAGATAAAGTTCCTTAAGCCAAATATGGAATAGACAAGAGCTACTCCTTGCTCAACGAAATGGATTCAACACCCCATATTAAATGACTAAGTATGTACCTGACTAGGAAGTATCTTAAAACCTATGGACTGCTATGTCTCCGAAAGAGAATCAAGCGTGTATACAGGGACATAAACGCAGCAGTGATAGGATTGGAGAGATTCGGTGAGCAAATGAAGTCCCTTTGAAGTCATATTGCATGGTACCCATTCCACGGGTCTCAACTCTCCAGGGTTAAGGTATTCTTCCTTGAGCTAAAACATGCACGTGGAACCCAGAGTATGATCAACCGTGTGATCGGGAGACGTGTTCCAATATGTGTCAGTTTTCGTCCCCTGGTACTCGGGTGCAACATTCCAGACGCTTTACTAACACTCTCCCGACTTGGAGAGTCAGTGCCTTTAACCTCCTGTTTGGCCCAGTTTGCAATTTCTGCGGAAGATGAACAGGAATAGGGAGAACCAATGAGAGACTAGCTGGAGGTGTCTGGACGGGCAAATTTAACTCTCATTTCCCACCAGGAAGAGGAATTAACCGAAGGCTCAGCGTGCCGTGCCAGAACCAGAATAGGGCCTGAATCCATCCTGCGGTGTTGCGGCCAGCTCACGAGAAAGCGAGTTGAAGAAAGGAGCTCAGGGGCACAGAAATTCACAAACCTGCAGAGTTATAAATGACAGCTATCGTCCAAAAATATACTGAAGTAAGGCTGCCAAGAGGACTTGAAAGCGGGGCAGAATTGCAGGAAACCGATTTCAGGAGGTAGACTGGAATTGCATTTAAAGCATAGGAAAAGAGGCAGAACGTCCACAATGATGCACTTGGCCAAAAAGGGCGTATGCGTTTTTTCCTGAATATATTCAGGAAAAAACGCATACGCCCTTTTTAGCCAACCAAGCAAGCTTGCAAAGGAAATCTGCACTACAATGAAGTCTCACTTCCCCCCGGTCAAAAGGGCCATCTGAAAAAAGTGTAAAATCCAGAAAGGCAGTACAGGCCATGGAGAACTGGGAGCCTTGTTATGCTGATGGGCGGGAGTTAAATTGCCAACAGCCACTCGGGAGAAGTGTATGGTGTTTCCTGAAACAATTAAAAAACAAAGTAACAGAGCCTAGGGCACTTCCACTTATGGTCCTATAGCTTAGGGAAATTAAAATCAAAAAGACACAGTCACCCCAAAGATTGGGACGGCTCTGTTTACAAGAACCTGGTTTTCGGTACAAGTTCAATATCGCAGAAAGTGAAAAACGGATAAAGAAGTTGTGGTACTTACGTACAATGCAGTATCACTCAGCAAGGAAATCTATGTCATCAGGCCCGTAGCAGCATAATGAGTGGATTCAGGTATGATGATTCTAACTGAAATAAGTCACACAGAAAAAGAAACATCATAAGATATCACTAATACACGGAATGTAAACTTGGCTACACAGGAACTGAATTACAAAACAGAACAGGGTCTCAAATTTAGAAACCCAACTTATGCTTGCTTAACGGGAAAGGTGAGTTGGGGTGCTGCATAAAACCAGAGATTGAAATGAGCACAGATAAAGTTCCTTAAGCCAAATATGGAATAGACAACAGCTACTCCTTGCTCAACGAAACGGACTCATCACCCCATATTAAACACCTAAGAATGTACCTGACTGGTAAGTAGCTTAAAACCTAAGGAATGCTATGTCTCCGAAAGAGAATCAAGCGTGTGTACAGGGGCATAAACGCACCAGTGATAGGATTGGAGAGTTTCGGTGAGCAAATGAAGACCCTTTGAAGTCATATTGCATGGTAACCATTCCACGGGTCTCAACTCTCCAGGTTTAAGGTATTCTTCCTTCAGCTAAAAAATGCATGTGGAACCCAGAGTATGATCAACCGTGTGATCGGGAGACGTGTTCCAATATGTCTCAGTTTCCGTCCCCTGGTACTCGGGTGCAACATTCCAGACGCTTTACTAACACTCTCCCGACTTGGAGAGTCAGTGCCTTTAACCTCCTGTTTGGCCGAGTTTGCATTTTCTGCGGAAGATGAACAGGAATAGGGAGAACCAATGAGAGACTAGCTGGAGGTGTCTGGACGGGCAAATTTAACTCTCATTTCCCACCAGGAAGAGGAATTAACCAAAGGCTCAGCGTGCCGTGCTGGAACCAGATTAGGGCCTGAAGCCATCCTGCGGTGTTGCGGCCAGCAAACGAGAAAGCGAGTTGAAGAAAGGAGCTCAGGGGCACAGAAATTCACAAACCTGCAGAGTTATAAATGACAGCTATCGTCCAAAAATATACTGAAGTAAGGCTGCCAAGAGGACTTGAAAGCGGGGCAGAATTGCAGGAAACCGATTTCAGGAGGTAGACTGGAATTGCATTTAAAGCATAGGAAAAGAGGCAGAACGTCCACAATGATGCACTTGGCCAAAAAGGGCGTATGCGTTTTTTCCTGAATATATTCAGGAAAAAACGCATACGCCCTTTTTGGCCAACCAAGCAAGCTTGCAAAGGAAATCTGCACTACAATGAAGTCTCACTTCCCCCCGGTCAAAAGGGCCATCTGAAAAAAGTGTAAAATCCAGAAAGTCAGGACAGGCCGTGGAGCCCTGGGAGCCTTGTTATGCTGATGGGCGGGATGTAAATTGCCAACAACCACTCGGGAGAAGTGTATGGTGTTTCCTGAAACATCTAAAAAACAAAGCAACAGAGCTTAGGGCACTTCCACTTATGGTCCTATAGCTTAGGGAAATTAAAATCAAAAAGACACAGCCACCCCAAAGGTTGGGACAGCTCTGTTTACAAGAACCTGGTTTACAGTACAAGTTCAATATCGCAGAAAGTGAAAAATGGATAAAGAAGTTGTGGTACTTACGTACAATGCAATATCACTCAGCAATGAAATCTATGTCATCAGGCCCGTAGCAGCATAATGAGTGGATTCAGGTACGATGATTCTAACTGAAATAAGTCTCACAGAAAAAGAAACATCATAAGATATCACTAATACACGGAATGTAAACTTGGCTACATAGGAACTGAATTACAAAACAGAACAGGGTCTCAAATTTAGAAAACCAACTTATGCTTGCTTAAGGGGAAAGGTGAGTTGGGGTGCTGCATAAAACCAGAGATTGAAATGAGCACAGATAAAGTTCCTTAAGCCAAATATGGAATAGACAAGAGCTACTCCTTGCTCAACGAAATGGACTCAACACCCCATATTAAACGCCTAAGTATGTACCTGACTAGGAAGTATCTTAAAACCTATGGACTGCTATGTCTCCGAAAGAGAATCAAGCGTGTGTACAGGGACATAAACGCAGCAGTGATAGGATTGGAGAGATTCGGTGAGCAAATGAAGTCCCTTTGAAGTCATATTGCATGGTACCCATTCCACGGGTGTCAACTCTCCAGGTTTAAGGTATTCTTCCTTCAGCTAAAACATGCACGTGGAACCCAGAGTATGATCAACCGTGTGATCGGGAGACGTGTTCAAATATGTCTCAGTTTTCGTCCCCTGGTACTCGGGTGCAACATTCAAGACGCTTTACTAACACTCTCTCGACTTGGAGAGTCAGTGCCTTTAACCTCCTGTTTGGCCCAGTTTGCAATTTCTGCGGAAGATGAACAAGAATAGGGAGAACCAATGAGAGACTAGCTGGAGGTGTCTGGACGGGCAAATTTAACTCTCATTTCCCACCAGGAAGAGGAATTAACCAAAGGCTCAACGTGCCGTGCCAGAACCAGATTAGGGCCTGAAGCCATCCGGCGGTGTTGCGGCCAGCTCACGAGAAAGCGAGTTGAAGAAAGGAGCTCAGGGGCACTGTAATTCACAAACCTGCCGAGTTATAAATGACAGCTATCGTCCAAAAATATACTGAAGTAAGTCTGCCAAGAGGACTTCAAAGCGGGGCAGAATTGCAGGAAACCGATTTCAGGAGGTAGACTGGAATTGCATTTAAAGCATAGGAAAAGAGGCAGAACGTCCACAATGATGCACTTGGCCAAAATATATTCAGGAAAAAACGCATACGCCCTTTTTGGCCAACCAAGCAAGCTTGCAAAGGAAATCTTCACTACAATGAAGTCTCACTTCCCCCCGGTCAAAAGGGCCATCTGAAAAAAGTGTAAAATCCAGAAAGGCAGGACAGGCCATGGAGAACTGGGAGCCTTGTTATGCTGATGGGCGGGATGTCAATTGCCAACAGCCACTCGGGAGAAGTGTATGGTGTTTCCTGAAACATCTAAAAAACAAAGCAACAGAGCTTAGGGCACTTCCAATTATGGTCCTATAGCTTAGGGAAATTAAAATCAAAAAGACACAGCCACCCCAAAGGTTGGGACGGCTCTGTTTACAAGAACCTGGCTTACGGTACAAGTTCAATATCGCAGAAAGTGAAAAATGGATAAAGAAGTTGTGGTACTTACGTACAATGCAATATCACTCAGCAAGGAAATCTATGTCATCAGGCCCGTAGCAGCATAATGAGTGGATTCAGGTACGAAGATTCTAACTGAAATATGTATCACAGAAAAAGAAACATCATAAGATATCACTAATACACGGAATGTAAACTTGGCTACACAGGAACTGAATTACAAAACAGAACAGGGTCTCAAATTTAGAAACCCAACTTATGCTTGCTTAAGGGGAAAGGTGAGTTGGCGTGCTGCATAAAACCAGAGATTGAAATGAGCACAGATAAAGTTCCTTAAGCCAAATATGGAATAGACAAGAGCTACTCCTTGCTCAACGAAATGGACTCAACACCCCATATTAAACTCCTAAGAGTGTACCTGACTAGGAAGTATCTTAAAACCTATGGATTGCTATGTCTCCGAAAGAGAATCAAGCGTGTGTACAGGGGCAAAAACGCAGCAGTGATAGGACTGGAGAGGTTCGGTGAGCAAATGAAGACCCTTTGAAGTCATATTGCATGGTACCCATTCCACGGGTCTCAACTCTCCAGGTTTAAGGGATTCTTCCTTCAGCTAAAACATGCATGTGGAACCCAGAGTATGATCAACCGTGTGATCGGGAGACGTGTTCCAATATGTGTCAGTTTTCGTCCCCTGGTACTCGGGTGCAACATTCCAGACGCTTTACTAACACTCTCCCGACTTGGAGAGTCAGTGCCTTTAACCTCCTCTTTGGTCCAGTTTCCAATTTCTGCGGAAGATGAACAGGAATAGCGAGAATCAATGAGAGACTAGCTGGAGGTGTCTGGACGGGCAAATTTAACTCTCATTTCCCACCAGGAAGAGGAATGAACCAAAGGCTCAGCGTGCCGTGCCAGAACCAGATTAGGGCCTGAAGCCATCCTGCGGTGTTGCGGCCAGCTCACGAGAAAGCGAGTTGAAGAAAGGAGCTCAGGGGCACTGTAATTCACAAACCTGCAGAGTTATAAATGACAGCTATCGTCCAAAAATATACTGAAGTAAGGCTGCCAAGAGGACTTGAAAGCGGGGCAGAATTGCAGGAAACTGATTTCAGGAGGTAGACTGGAATTGCATTTAAAGCATAGGAAAAGAGGCAGAACGTCCACAATGATGCACTTGGCCAAAAAGGGCGTATGCGTTTTTTCCTGAATATATTCAGGAAAAAACGCATACGCCCTTTTTGGCCAACCAAGCAAGCTTGCAAAGGAAATCTGCACTACAATGAAGTCTCACTTCCCCCCGGTCAAAAGGGCCATCTGAAAAAAGTGTAAAATCCAGAAAGTCAGGACAGGCCGTGGAGCCCTGGGAGCCTTGTTATGCTGATGGGCGGGATGTAAATTGCCAACAGCCACTCGGGAGAAGTGTATGGTGTTTCCTGAAACATCTAAAAAACAAAGCAACAGAGCTTAGGGCACTTCCACTTATGGTCCTATAGCTTAGGGAAATTAAAATAAAAAAGACAGAGCCACCCAAAATAGTTGGGACGGCTCTGTTTACAAGAACCTGGTTTACAGTACAAGTTCAATATCGCAGAAAGTGAAAAATGGATAAAGAAGTTGTGGTACTTACGTACAATGCAATATCACTCAGCAAGGAAATCTATGTCATCAGGCCCGTAGCAGCATAATGAGTGGATTCAGGTACGAAGATTCTAACTGAAATAAGTATCACAGAAAAAGAAACATCATAAGATATCACTAATACACGGAATGTAAACTTGGCTACACAGGAACTGAATTACAAAACAGAACAGGGTCTCAAATTTAGAAACCCAACATATGCTTGCTTAAGGGGAAAGGTGAGTTGGGGTGCTGCATAAAATCAGAGATTGAAATGAGCACAGATAAAGTTCCTTAAGCCAAATATGGAATAGACAAGAGCTACTCCTTGCTCAACGAAATGGACTCAACACCCCATATTAAACGCCTAAGAATGTACCTGACTACGAAGTATCTTAAAACCTATGGATTGCTATGTCTCCAAAAGAGAATCAAGCATGTGTACAGGGGCATAAACGCAGCAGTGATAGGACTGGAGAGGTTCGGTGAGCAAATGAAGACCCTTTGAAGTCATATTGCATGGTACCCATTCCACGGGTCTCAACTCTCCAGGTTTAAGGTATTCTTCCTTCAGCTAAAACATGCATGTGGAACCCAGAGTATGATCAACCGTGTGATCGGGAGATTTGTTCCTATATGTGTCAGTTTTCGTCCCCTGGTACTCGCATGCAACATTCCAGACGCTTTACTAACACTCTCCCGACTTGGAGAGTCAGTGCCTTTAACCTCCTGTTTGGCCCAGTTTGCAATTTCTGCGGAAGATGAACAGGAATAGGGAGAACCAATGACAGACTAGCTGGAGGTGTCTTGACGGGCAAATTTAACTCTCATTTCGCACCAGGAAGAGGAATTATCCAAAGGCTCAGCGTGCCGTGCCGGAACCAGATTAGGGCCTGAAGCTATCCTGCGGTGTTGCGGCCAGCTCACGAGAAAGCGAGTTGAAGAAAGGAGCTCAGGGGCACTGTAATTCACAAACCTGCCGAGTTATAAATGACAGCTATCGTCCAAAAATATACTGAAGTAAGGCTGCCAAGAGGACTTGAAAGCGGTGCAGAATTGCAGGAAACCGATTTCGGGAGGTAGACTGGAATTGCATTTAAAGCATAGGAAAAGAGGCAGAACGTCCACAATGATGCACTTGGCCAAAAAGGGCGTATGCGTTTTTTCCTGAATATATTCAGGAAAAAACGCATACGCCCTTTTTGGCCAACCAAGCAAGCTTGCAAAGGAAATCTGCACTACAATGAAGTCTCACTTCCCCCCGGTCAAAAGGGCCATCTGAAAAAAGTGTAAAATCCAGAAAGGCAGTACAGGCCATGGAGAACTGGGAGCCTTGTTATGCTGATGGGCGGGATGTAAATTGCCAACAGCCACTCGGGAGAAGTGTATGGTGTTTCCTGAAACAGCTAAAAAACAAAGCAACAGAGCCTAGGGCACTTCCACTTATGGTCCTATAGCTTAGGGAAATTAAAATCAAAAAGACACAGCCAAGCCAAAGGTTGGGACGGCTCTGTTTACAAGAACGTGGTTTACGGTACAAGTTCAATATCGCAGAAAGTGAAAAATGGATAAAGAAGTTGTGGTACTTACATACAATGCAATATCACTCAGCAATGAAATCTATGTCATCAGGCCCGTAGCAGCATAATGAGTGGATTCAGGTATGATGATTCTAACTGAAATAAGTGTCACAGGAAAAGAAACATCATAAGATATCACTAATACACGGAATGTAAACTTGGCTACATAGGAACTGAATTACAAAACAGAACAGGGTCTCAAATTTAGAAACCCAACTTACGCTTGCTTAAGGGGAAAGGTGAGTTGGGGTGCTGCATAAAACCAGAGATTGAAATGAGCACAGATAAAATTCCTTAAGCCAAATATGGAATAGACAAGAGCTACTCCTTGCTCAACGAAATGGACTCAACACCCCATATTAAACGCCTAAGAATGTACCTGACTAGGAAGTATCTTAAAACCTATGGACTGCTATGTCTCCGAAAGAGAATCAAGCGTGTGTACAGGGCCATAAACGCAGCAGTGATAGGATTGGAGAGGTTCGGTGAGCAAATGAAGACCCTTTGAAGTCATATTGCATGGTACCCATTCCACGGGTCTCAACTCTCCAGGTTTAAGGTATTCTTCCTTCAGCTAAAACATGCATGTGGAACCCAGAGTATGATCAACCGTGTGATCGGGAGACTTGTTCCTATATGTGTCAGTTTTCGTCCCCTGGTACTCGCGTGCAACATTCCAGACGCTTTACGAACACTCTCCCGACTTGGAGAGTCAGTGCCTTTAACCTCCTGTTTGGCCCAGTTTGCAATTTCTGCGGAAGATGAACAGGAATAGGGAGAACCAATGACAGACTAGCTGGAGGTGTCTGGACGGGCAAATTTAACTCTCATTTCGCACCAGGAAGAGGAATTAACCAAAGGCTCAGCGTGCCGTGCCGGAACCAGATTAGGGCCTGAAGCCATCCTGCGGTGTTGCGGCCAGCTCACGAGAAAGCGAGTTGAAGAAAGGAGCTCAGGGGCACTGTAATTCACAAACCTGCAGAGTTATAAATGATAGCTATCGTCCAAAAATATACTGAAGTAAGGCTGCCAAGAGGACTTGAAAGCGGTGCAGATTCCAGGAAACCGATTTCGGGAGGTAGACTGGAATTGCATTTAAAGCATAGGAAAAGAGGCAGAACGTCCACAATGATGCACTTGGCCAAAAAGGGCGTATGCGTTTTTTCCTGAATATATTCAGGAAAAAACGCCTACGCCCTTTTTGGCCAATCAAGCAAGCTTGCAAAGGAAATCTGCACTACAATGAAGTCTCACTTCCCCCCGGTCAAAAGGGCCATCTGAAAAATGTGTAAAATCCAGAAAGGCAGGACAGGCCATGGAGAACTGGGAGCCTTGTTATGCTGATGGGCGGGATGTAAATTGCCAACAGCCACTCGGGAGAAGTGTATGGTGTTTCCTGAAACATCTAAAAAACAAAGCAACAGAGCTTAGGGCACTTCCACTTATGGTCCTATAGCTTAGGGAAATTAAAATAAAAAAGACAGAGCCACCCAAAATAGTTGGGACGGCTCTGTTTACAAGAACCTGGTTTACAGTACAAGTTCAATATCGCAGAAAGTGAAAAATGGATAAAGAAGTTGTGGTACTTACGTACAATGCAGTATCACTCAGCAATGAAATCTATGTCATCAGGCCCGTAGCAGCATAATGAGTGGATTCAGGTACGATGATTCTAACTGAAATAAGTCTCACAGAAAAAGAAACATCATAAGATATCACTAATACACGGAATGTAAACATGGCTACATAGGAACTGAATTACAAAACAGAACAGTGTCTCAAATTTAGAAAACCAACTTATGCTTGCTTAAGGGGAAAGGTGAGTTGGGATGCTGCATAAAACCAGAGATTGAAATGAGCACAGATAAAGTTCCTTAAGCCAAATATTGAATAGACAAGAGCTACTCCTTGCTCAACGAAATGGACTCAACACCCCATATTAAACGCCTAAGTATGTACCTGACTAGGAAGTATCTTAAAACCTATGGACTGCTATGTCTCCGAAAGAGAATCAAGCGTGTGTACAGGGGCATAAACGCAGCAGTGATAGGATTGGAGAGGTTCGGTGAGCAAATGAAGACCCTTTGAAGTCATATTGCATGGTACCCATTCCACGGGTCTCAACTCTCCAGGTTTAAGGTATTCTTCCTTCAGCTAAAACATACATGTGGAACCCAGAGTATGATCAACCGTGTGATCGGGAGACGTGTTCCAATATGTGTCAGTTTTCGTCCCCTGGTAATCGGGTGCAACATTCCAGACGCTTTACTAACACTCTCCCGACTTGGAGAGTCAGTGCCTTTAACCTCCTGTTTGGCCGAGTTTGCATTTTCTGCGGAAGATGAACAGGAATAGGGAGAACCAATGAGAGACTAGCTGGAGGTGTCTGGACGGGCAAATTTAACTCTCATTTCCCACCAGGAAGAGGAATTAACCAAAGGCTCAGCGTGCCGTGCCGGAACCAGATTAGGGCCTGAAGCCATCCTGCGGTGTTGCGGCCAGCTCACGAGAAAGCGAGTTGAAGAAAGGAGCTCAGGGGCACAGAAATTCACAAACCTGCAGAGTTATAAATGACAGCTATCGTCCAAAAATATACTGAAGTAAGGCTGCCAAGAGGACTTGAAAGCGGGGCAGAATTGCAGGAAACCGATTTCAGGAGGTAGACTGGAATTGCATTTAAAGCATAGGAAAAGAGGCAGAACGTCCACAATGATGCACTTGGCCAAAAAGGGCGTATGCGTTTTTTCCTGAATATATTCAGGAAAAAACGCATACGCCCTTTTTGGCCAACCAAGCAAGCTTGCAAAGGAAATCTGCACTACAATGAAGTCTCACTTCCCCCCGGTCAAAAGGGCCATCTGAAAAAAGTGTAAAATCCAGAAAGTCAGGACAGGCCGTGGAGCCCTGGGAGCCTTGTTATGCTGATGGGCGGGATGTAAATTGCCAACAACCACTCGGGAGAAGTGTATGGTGTTTCCTGAAACATCTAAAAAACAAAGCAACAGAGCTTAGGGCACTTCCACTTATGGTCCTATAGCTTAGGGAAATTAAAATCAAAAAGACACAGCCACCCCAAAGGTTGGGACGGCTCTGTTTACAAGAAACTGGTTTACAGTACAAGTTCAATATCGCAGAAAGTGAAAAATGGATAAAGAAGTTGTGGTACTTACGTACAATGCAATATCACTCAGCAATGAAATCTATGTCATCAGGCCCGTAGCAGCATAATGAGTGGATTCAGGTACGATGATTCTAACTGAAATAAGTCTCACAGAAAAAGAAACATCATAAGATATCACTAATACACGGAATGTAAACTTGGCTACATAGGAACTGAATTACAAAACAGAACAGGGTCTCAAATTTAGAAAACCAACTTATGCTTGCTTAAGGGGAAAGGTGAGTTGGGGTGCTGCATAAAACCAGAGATTGAAATGAGCACAGATAAAGTTCCTTAAGCCAAATATGGAATAGACAAGAGCTACTCCTTGCTCAACGAAATGGACTCAACACCCCATATTAAACGCCTAAGTATGTACCTGACTAGGAAGTATCTTAAAACCTATGGACTGCTATGTCTCCGAAAGAGAATCAAGCGTGTGTACAGGGACATAAACGCAGCAGTGATAGGATTGGAGGGATTCGGTGAGCAAATGAAGTCCCTTTGAAGTCATATTGCATGGTACCCATTCCACGGGTGTCAACTCTCCAGGTTTAAGGTATTCTTCCTTCAGCTAAAACATGCACGTGGAACCCAGAGTATGATCAACCGTGTGATCGGGAGACGTGTTCAAATATGTCTCAGTTTTCGTCCCCTGGTACTCGGGTGCAACATTCAAGACGCTTTACTAACACTCTCTCGACTTGGAGAGTCAGTGCCTTTAACCTCCTGTTTGGCCCAGTTTGCAATTTCTGCGGAAGATGAACAAGAATAGGCAGAACCAATGACAGACTAGCTAGAGGTGTCTGGACGGGCAAATTTAACTCTCATTTCCCACCAGGAAGAGGAATTAACCAAAGGCTCAGCGTGCCGTGCCAGAACCAGATTAGGGCCTGAAGCCATCCGGCGGTGTTGCGGCCAGCTCACGAGAAAGCGAGTTGAAGAAAGGAGCTCAGGGGCACTGTAATTCACAAACCTGCAGAGTTATAAATGACAGCTATCGTCCAAAAATATACTGAAGTAAGGCTGCCAAGAGGACTTGAAAGCGGGGCAGAATTGCAGGAAACCGATTTCAGGAGGTAGACTGGAATTGCATTTAAAGCATAGGAAAAGAGGCAGAACGTCCACAATGATGCACTTGGCCAAAAAGGGCGTATGCGTTTTTTCCTGAATATATTCAGGAAAAAACGCATACGCCCTTTTTAGCCAACCAAGCAAGCTTGCAAAGGAAATCTGCACTACAATGAAGTCTCACTTCCCCCCGGTCAAAAGGGCCATCTGAAAAAAGTGTAAAATCCAGAAAGGCAGGACAGGCCATGGAGAACTGGGAGCCTTGTTATGCTGATGGGCGGGAGTTAAATTGCCAACAGCCACTCGGGAGAAGTGTATGGTGTTTCCTGAAACATCTAAAAAACAAAGCAACAGAGCTTAGGGCACTTCCAATTATGGTCCTATAGCTTAGGGAAATTAAAATCAAAAAGACACAGCCACCCCAAAGGTTGGGACGGCTCTGTTTACAAGAACCTGGCTTACGGTACAAGTTCAATATCGCAGAAAGTGAAAAATGGATAAAGAAGTTGTGGTACTTACGTACAATGCAATATCACTCAGCAAGGAAATCTATGTCATCAGGCCCGTAGCAGCATAATGAGTGGATTCAGGTACGAAGATTCTAACTGAAATATGTATCACAGAAAAAGAAACATCATAAGATATCACTAATACACGGAATGTAAACTTGGCTACACAGGAACTGAATTACAAAACAGAACAGGGTCTCAAATTTAGAAACCCAACTTATGCTTGCTTAAGGGGAAAGGTGAGTTGGCGTGCTGCATAAAACCAGAGATTGAAATGAGCACAGATAAAGTTCCTTAAGCCAAATATGGAATAGACAAGAGCTACTCCTTGCTCAACGAAATGGACTCAACACCCCATATTAAACTCCTAAGAGTGTACCTGACTAGGAAGTATCTTAAAACCTATGGATTGCTATGTCTCCGAAAGAGAATCAAGCGTGTGTACAGGGGCAAAAACGCAGCAGTGATAGGACTGGAGAGGTTCGGTGAGCAAATGAAGACCCTTTGAAGTCATATTGCATGGTACCCATTCCACGGGTCTCAACTCTCCAGGTTTAAGGGATTCTTCCTTCAGCTAAAACATGCATGTGGAACCCAGAGTATGATCAACCGTGTGATCGGGAGACGTGTTCCAATATGTGTCAGTTTTCGTCCCCTGGTACTCGGGTGCAACATTCCAGACGCTTTACTAACACTCTCCCGACTTGGAGAGTCAGTGCCTTTAACCTCCTCTTTGGTCCAGTTTCCAATTTCTGCGGAAGATGAACAGGAATAGCGAGAATCAATGAGAGACTAGCTGGAGGTGTCTGGACGGGCAAATTTAACTCTCATTTCCCACCAGGAAGAGGAATGAACCAAAGGCTCAGCGTGCCGTGCCAGAACCAGATTAGGGCCTGAAGCCATCCTGCGGTGTTGCGGCCAGCTCACGAGAAAGCGAGTTGAAGAAAGGAGCTCAGGGGCACTGTAATTCACAAACCTGCAGAGTTATAAATGACAGCTATCGTCCAAAAATATACTGAAGTAAGGCTGCCAAGAGGACTTGAAAGCGGGGCAGAATTGCAGGAAACTGATTTCAGGAGGTAGACTGGAATTGCATTTAAAGCATAGGAAAAGAGGCAGAACGTCCACAATGATGCACTTGGCCAAAAAGGGCGTATGCGTTTTTTCCTGAATATATTCAGGAAAAAACGCATACGCCCTTTTTGGCCAACCAAGCAAGCTTGCAAAGGAAATCTGCACTACAATGAAGTCTCACTTCCCCCCGGTCAAAAGGGCCATCTGAAAAAAGTGTAAAATCCAGAAAGTCAGGACAGGCCGTGGAGCCCTGGGAGCCTTGTTATGCTGATGGGCGGGATGTAAATTGCCAACAGCCACTCGGGAGAAGTGTATGGTGTTTCCTGAAACATCTAAAAAACAAAGCAACAGAGCTTAGGGCACTTCCACTTATGGTCCTATAGCTTAGGGAAATTAAAATAAAAAAGACAGAGCCACCCAAAATAGTTGGGACGGCTCTGTTTACAAGAACCTGGTTTACAGTACAAGTTCAATATCGCAGAAAGTGAAAAATGGATAAAGAAGTGGTGGTACTTACGTACAATGCAATATCACTCAGCAAGGAAATCTATGTCATCAGGCCCGTAGCAGCATAATGAGTGGATTCAGGTACGAAGATTCTAACTGAAATAAGTATCACAGAAAAAGAAACATCATAAGATATCACTAATACACGGAATGTAAACTTGGCTACACAGGAACTGAATTACAAAACAGAACAGGGTCTCAAATTTAGAAACCCAACATATGCTTGCTTAAGGGGAAAGGTGAGTTGGGGTGCTGCATAAAATCAGAGATTGAAATGAGCACAGATAAAGTTCCTTAAGCCAAATATGGAATAGACAAGAGCTACTCCTTGCTCAACGAAATGGACTCAACACCCCATATTAAACGCCTAAGAATGTACCTGACTACGAAGTATCTTAAAACCTATGGATTGCTATGTCTCCAAAAGAGAATCAAGCATGTGTACAGGGGCATAAACGCAGCAGTGATAGGACTGGAGAGGTTCGGTGAGCAAATGAAGACCCTTTGAAGTCATATTGCATGGTACCCATTCCACGGGTCTCAACTCTCCAGGTTTAAGGTATTCTTCCTTCAGCTAAAACATGCATGTGGAACCCAGAGTATGATCAACCGTGTGATCGGGAGATTTGTTCCTATATGTGTCAGTTTTCGTCCCCTGGTACTCGCATGCAACATTCCAGACGCTTTACTAACACTCTCCCGACTTGGAGAGTCAGTGCCTTTAACCTCCTGTTTGGCCCAGTTTGCAATTTCTGCGGAAGATGAACAGGAATAGGGAGAACCAATGACAGACTAGCTGGAGGTGTCTTGACGGGCAAATTTAACTCTCATTTCGCACCAGGAAGAGGAATTATCCAAAGGCTCAGCGTGCCGTGCCGGAACCAGATTAGGGCCTGAAGCTATCCTGCGGTGTTGCGGCCAGCTCACGAGAAAGCGAGTTGAAGAAAGGAGCTCAGGGGCACTGTAATTCACAAACCTGCCGAGTTATAAATGACAGCTATCGTCCAAAAATATACTGAAGTAAGGCTGCCAAGAGGACTTGAAAGCGGTGCAGAATTGCAGGAAACCGATTTCGGGAGGTAGACTGGAATTGCATTTAAAGCATAGGAAAAGAGGCAGAACGTCCACAATGATGCACTTGGCCAAAAAGGGCGTATGCGTTTTTTCCTGAATATATTCAGGAAAAAACGCATACGCCCTTTTTGGCCAACCAAGCAAGCTTGCAAAGGAAATCTGCACTACAATGAAGTCTCACTTCCCCCCGGTCAAAAGGGCCATCTGAAAAAAGTGTAAAATCCAGAAAGGCAGTACAGGCCATGGAGAACTGGGAGCCTTGTTATGCTGATGGGCGGGATGTAAATTGCCAACAGCCACTCGGGAGAAGTGTATGGTGTTTCCTGAAACAGCTAAAAAACAAAGCAACAGAGCCTAGGGCACTTCCACTTATGGTCCTATAGCTTAGGGAAATTAAAATCAAAAAGACACAGCCAACCCAAAGGTTGGGACGGCTCTGTTTACAAGAACGTGGTTTACGGTACAAGTTCAATATCGCAGAAAGTGAAAAATGGATAAAGAAGTTGTGGTACTTACATACAATGCAATATCACTCAGCAATGAAATCTATGTCATCAGGCCCGTAGCAGCATAATGAGTGGATTCAGGTATGATGATTCTAACTGAAATAAGTGTCACAGGAAAAGAAACATCATAAGATATCACTAATACACGGAATGTAAACTTGGCTACATAGGAACTGAATTACAAAACAGAACAGGGTCTCAAATTTAGAAACCCAACTTACGCTTGCTTAAGGGGAAAGGTGAGTTGGGGTGCTGCATAAAACCAGAGATTGAAATGAGCACAGATAAAATTCCTTAAGCCAAATATGGAATAGACAAGAGCTACTCCTTGCTCAACGAAATGGACTCAACACCCCATATTAAACGCCTAAGAATGTACCTGACTAGGAAGTATCTTAAAACCTATGGACTGCTATGTCTCCGAAAGAGAATCAAGCGTGTGTACAGGGCCATAAACGCAGCAGTGATAGGATTGGAGAGGTTCGGTGAGCAAATGAAGACCCTTTGAAGTCATATTGCATGGTACCCATTCCACGGGTCTCAACTCTCCAGGTTTAAGGTATTCTTCCTTCAGCTAAAACATGCATGTGGAACCCAGAGTATGATCAACCGTGTGATCGGGAGACTTGTTCCTATATGTGTCAGTTTTCGTCCCCTGGTACTCGCGTGCAACATTCCAGACGCTTTACGAACACTCTCCCGACTTGGAGAGTCAGTGCCTTTAACCTCCTGTTTGGCCCAGTTTGCAATTTCTGCGGAAGATGAACAGGAATAGGGAGAACCAATGACAGACTAGCTGGAGGTGTCTGGACGGGCAAATTTAACTCTCATTTCGCACCAGGAAGAGGAATTAACCAAAGGCTCAGCGTGCCGTGCCGGAACCAGATTAGGGCCTGAAGCCATCCTGCGGTGTTGCGGCCAGCTCACGAGAAAGCGAGTTGAAGAAAGGAGCTCAGGGGCACTGTAATTCACAAACCTGCAGAGTTATAAATGATAGCTATCGTCCAAAAATATACTGAAGTAAGGCTGCCAAGAGGACTTGAAAGCGGTGCAGAATTCCAGGAAACCGATTTCGGGAGGTAGACTGGAATTGCATTTAAAGCATAGGAAAAGAGGCAGAACGTCCACAATGATGCACTTGGCCAAAAAGGGCGTATGCGTTTTTTCCTGAATATATTCAGGAAAAAACGCCTACGCCCTTTTTGGCCAATCAAGCAAGCTTGCAAAGGAAATCTGCACTACAATGAAGTCTCACTTCCCCCCGGTCAAAAGGGCCATCTGAAAAAAGTGTAAAATCCAGAAAGGCAGGACAGGCCATGGAGAACTGGGAGCCTTGTTATGCTGATGGGCGGGATGTAAATTGCCAACAGCCACTCGGGAGAAGTGTATGGTGTTTCCTGAAACATCTAAAAAACAAAGCAACAGAGCTTAGGGCACTTCCACTTATGGTCCTATAGCTTAGGGAAATTAAAATAAAAAAGACAGAGCCACCCAAAATAGTTGGGACGGCTCTGTTTACAAGAACCTGGTTTACAGTACAAGTTCAATATCGCAGAAAGTGAAAAATGGATAAAGAAGTTGTGGTACTTACGTACAATGCAGTATCACTCAGCAATGAAATCTATGTCATCAGGCCCGTAGCAGCATAATGAGTGGATTCAGGTACGATGATTCTAACTGAAATAAGTCTCACAGAAAAAGAAACATCATAAGATATCACTAATACACGGAATGTAAACTTGGCTACACAGGAACTGAATTACAAAACAGAACAGTGTCTCAAATTTAGAAAACCAACTTATGCTTGCTTAAGGGGAAAGGTGAGTTGGGATGCTGCATAAAACCAGAGATTGAAATGAGCACAGATAAAGTTCCTTAAGCCAAATATTGAATAGACAAGAGCTACTCCTTGCTCAACGAAATGGACTCAACACCCCATATTAAACGCCTAAGTATGTACCTGACTAGGAAGTATCTTAAAACCTATGGACTGCTATGTCTCCGAAAGAGAATCAAGCGTGTGTACAGGGGCATAAACGCAGCAGTGATAGGATTGGAGAGGTTCGGTGAGCAAATGAAGACCCTTTGAAGTCATATTGCATGGTACCCATTCCACGGGTCTCAACTCTCCAGGTTTAAGGTATTCTTCCTTCAGCTAAAACATACATGTGGAACCCAGAGTATGATCAACCGTGTGATCGGGAGACGTGTTCCAATATGTGTCAGTTTTCGTCCCCTGGTACTCGGGTGCAACATTCCAGACGCTTTACTAACACTCTCCCGACTTGGAGAGTCAGTGCCTTTAACCTCCTGTTTGGTCGAGTTTGCATTTTCTGCGGAAGATGAACAGGAATAGGGAGAACCAATGAGAGACTAGCTGGAGGTGTCTGGACGGGCAAATTTAACTCTCATTTCCCACCAGGAAGAGGAATGAACCAAAGGCTCAGCGTGCCGTGCCAGAACCAGATTAGGGCCTGAAGCCATCCTGCGGTGTTGCGGCCAGCTCACGAGAAAGCGAGTTGAAGAAAGGAGCTCAGGGGCACTGTAATTCACAAACCTGCAGAGTTATAAATGACAGCTATCGTCCAAAAATATACTGAAGTAAGGCTGCCAAGAGGACTTGAAAGCGGGGCAGAATTGCAGGAAACTGATTTCAGGAGGTAGACTGGAATTGCATTTAAAGCATAGGAAAAGAGGCAGAACGTCCACAATGATGCACTTGGCCAAAAAGGGCGTATGCGTTTTTTCCTGAATATATTCAGGAAAAAACGCATACGCCCTTTTTGGCCAACCAAGCAAGCTTGCAAAGGAAATCTGCACTACAATGAAGTCTCACTTCCCCCCGGTCAAAAGGGCCATCTGAAAAAAGTGTAAAATCCAGAAAGTCAGGACAGGCCGTGGAGCCCTGGGAGCCTTGTTATGCTGATGGGCGGGATGTAAATTGCCAACAGCCACTCGGGAGAAGTGTATGGTGTTTCCTGAAACATCTAAAAAACAAAGCAACAGAGCTTAGGGCACTTCCACTTATGGTCCTATAGCTTAGGGAAATTAAAATAAAAAAGACAGAGCCACCCAAAATAGTTGGGACGGCTCTGTTTACAAGAACCTGGTTTACAGTACAAGTTCAATATCGCAGAAAGTGAAAAATGGATAAAGAAGTTGTGGTACTTACGTACAATGCAATATCACTCAGCAAGGAAATCTATGTCATCAGGCCCGTAGCAGCATAATGAGTGGATTCAGGTACGAAGATTCTAACTGAAATAAGTATCACAGAAAAAGAAACATCATAAGATATCACTAATACACGGAATGTAAACTTGGCTACACAGGAACTGAATTACAAAACAGAACAGGGTCTCAAATTTAGAAACCCAACATATGCTTGCTTAAGGGGAAAGGTGAGTTGGGGTGCTGCATAAAATCAGAGATTGAAATGAGCACAGATAAAGTTCCTTAAGCCAAATATGGAATAGACAAGAGCTACTCCTTGCTCAACGAAATGGACTCAACACCCCATATTAAACGCCTAAGAATGTACCTGACTACGAAGTATCTTAAAACCTATGGATTGCTATGTCTCCAAAAGAGAATCAAGCATGTGTACAGGGGCATAAACGCAGCAGTGATAGGACTGGAGAGGTTCGGTGAGCAAATGAAGACCCTTTGAAGTCATATTGCATGGTACCCATTCCACGGGTCTCAACTCTCCAGGTTTAAGGTATTCTTCCTTCAGCTAAAACATGCATGTGGAACCCAGAGTATGATCAACAGTGTGATCGGGAGATTTGTTCCTATATGTGTCAGTTTTCGTCCCCTGGTACTCGCATGCAACATTCCAGACGCTTTACTAACACTCTCCCGACTTGGAGAGTCAGTGCCTTTAACCTCCTGTTTGGCCCAGTTTGCAATTTCTGCGGAAGATGAACAGGAATAGGGAGAACCAATGACAGACTAGCTGGAGGTGTCTTGACGGGCAAATTTAACTCTCATTTCGCACCAGGAAGAGGAATTATCCAAAGGCTCAGCGTGCCGTGCCGGAACCAGATTAGGGCCTGAAGCTATCCTGCGGTGTTGCGGCCAGCTCACGAGAAAGCGAGTTGAAGAAAGGAGCTCAGGGGCACTGTAATTCACAAACCTGCCGAGTTATAAATGACAGCTATCGTCCAAAAATATACTGAAGTAAGGCTGCCAAGAGGACTTGAAAGCGGTGCAGAATTGCAGGAAACCGATTTCGGGAGGTAGACTGGAATTGCATTTAAAGCATAGGAAAAGAGGCAGAACGTCCACAATGATGCACTTGGCCAAAAAGGGCGTATGCGTTTTTTCCTGAATATATTCAGGAAAAAACGCATACGCCCTTTTTGGCCAACCAAGCAAGCTTGCAAAGGAAATCTGCACTACAATGAAGTCTCACTTCCCCCCGGTCAAAAGGGCCATCTGAAAAAAGTGTAAAATCCAGAAAGGCAGTACAGGCCATGGAGAACTGGGAGCCTTGTTATGCTGATGGGCGGGATGTAAATTGCCAACAGCCACTCGGGAGAAGTGTATGGTGTTTCCTGAAACAGCTAAAAAACAAAGCAACAGAGCCTAGGGCACTTCCACTTATGGTCCTATAGCTTAGGGAAATTAAAATCAAAAAGACACAGCCAACCCAAAGGTTGGGACGGCTCTGTTTACAAGAACGTGGTTTACGGTACAAGTTCAATATCGCAGAAAGTGAAAAATGGATAAAGAAGTTGTGGTACTTACATACAATGCAATATCACTCAGCAATGAAATCTATGTCATCAGGCCCGTAGCAGCATAATGAGTGGATTCAGGTATGATGATTCTAACTGAAATAAGTGTCACAGGAAAAGAAACATCATAAGATATCACTAATACACGGAATGTAAACTTGGCTACATAGGAACTGAATTACAAAACAGAACAGGGTCTCAAATTTAGAAACCCAACTTATGCTTGCTTAAGGGGAAAGGTGAGTTGGGGTGCTGCATAAAACCAGAGATTGAAATGAGCACAGATAAAGTTCCTTAAGCCAAATATGGAATAGACAAGAGCTACTCCTTGCTCAACGAAATGGACTCAACACCCCATATTAAACGCCTAAGAATGTACCTGACTAGGAAGTATCTTAAAACCTATGGACTGCTATGTCTCCGAAAGAGAATCAAGCGTGTGTACAGGGCCATAAACGCAGCAGTGATAGGATTGGAGAGGTTCGGTGAGCAAATGAAGACCCTTTGAAGTCATATTGCATGGTACCCATTCCACGGGTCTCAACTCTCCAGGTTTAAGGTATTCTTCCTTCAGCTAAAACATGCATGTGGAACCCAGAGTATGATCAACCGTGTGATCGGGAGACTTGTTCCTATATGTGTCAGTTTTCGTCCCCTGGTACTCGCGTGCAACATTCCAGACGCTTTACGAACACTCTCCCGACTTGGAGAGTCAGTGCCTTTAACCTCCTGTTTGGCCCAGTTTGCAATTTCTGCGGAAGATGAACAGGAATAGGGAGAACCAATGACAGACTAGCTGGAGGTGTCTGGACGGGCAAATTTAACTCTCATTTCGCACCAGGAAGAGGAATTAACCAAAGGCTCAGCGTGCCGTGCCGGAACCAGATTAGGGCCTGAAGCTATCCTGCGGTGTTGCGGCCAGCTCACGAGAAAGCGAGTTGAAGAAAGGAGCTCAGGGGCACTGTAATTCACAAACCTGCAGAGTTATAAATGATAGCTATCGTCCAAAAATATACTGAAGTAAGGCTGCCAAGAGGACTTGAAAGCGGTGCAGAATTCCAGGAAACCGATTTCGGGAGGTAGACTGGAATTGCATTTAAAGCATAGGAAAAGAGGCAGAACGTCCAGAATGATGCACTTGGCCAAAAAGGGCGTATGCGTTTTTTCCTGAATATATTCAGGAAAAAACGCCTACGCCCTTTTTGGCCAATCAAGCAAGCTTGCAAAGGAAATCTGCACTACAATGAAGTCTCACTTCCCCCCGGTCAAAAGGGCCATCTGAAAAATGTGTAAAATCCAGAAAGGCAGGACAGGCCATGGAGAACTGGGAGCCTTGTTATGCTGATGGGCGGGATGTAAATTGCCAACAGCCACTCGGGAGAAGTGTATGGTGTTTCCTGAAACATCTAAAAAACAAAGCAACAGAGCTTAGGGCACTTCCACTTATGGTCCTATAGCTTAGGGAAATTAAAATAAAAAAGACAGAGCCACCCAAAATAGTTGGGACGGCTCTGTTTACAAGAACCTGGTTTACAGTACAAGTTCAATATCGCAGAAAGTGAAAAATGGATAAAGAAGTTGTGGTACTTACGTACAATGCAGTATCACTCAGCAATGAAATCTATGTCATCAGGCCCGTAGCAGCATAATGAGTGGATTCAGGTACGATGATTCTAACTGAAATAAGTCTCACAGAAAAAGAAACATCATAAGATATCACTAATACACGGAATGTAAACATGGCTACATAGGAACTGAATTACAAAACAGAACAGTGTCTCAAATTTAGAAAACCAACTTATGCTTGCTTAAGGGGAAAGGTGAGTTGGGATGCTGCATAAAACCAGAGATTGAAATGAGCACAGATAAAGTTCCTTAAGCCAAATATTGAATAGACAAGAGCTACTCCTTGCTCAACGAAATGGACTCAACACCCCATATTAAACGCCTAAGTATGTACCTGACTAGGAAGTATCTTAAAACCTATGGACTGCTATGTCTCCGAAAGAGAATCAAGCGTGTGTACAGGGGCATAAACGCAGCAGTGATAGGATTGGAGAGGTTCGGTGAGCAAATGAAGACCCTTTGAAGTCATATTGCATGGTACCCATTCCACGGGTCTCAACTCTCCAGGTTTAAGGTATTCTTCCTTCAGCTAAAACATACATGTGGAACCCAGAGTATGATCAACCGTGTGATCGGGAGACGTGTTCCAATATGTGTCAGTTTTCGTCCCCTGGTAATCGGGTGCAACATTCCAGACGCTTTACTAACACTCTCCCGACTTGGAGAGTCAGTGCCTTTAACCTCCTGTTTGGCCCAGTTTGCAATTTCTGCGGAAGATGAACAGGAATAGGGAGAACCAATGACAGACTAGGTGGAGGTGTCTTGACGGGCAAATTTAACTCTCATTTCGCACCAGGAAGAGGAATTAACCAAAGGCTCAGCGTGCCGTGCCGGAACCAGATTAGGGCCTGAAGCCATCCTGCGGTGTTGCGGCCAGCTCACGAGAAAGCGAGTTGAAGAAAGGAGCTTAGGGGCACTGTAATTCACAAACCTGCAGAGTTATAAATGATAGCTATCGTCCAAAAATATACTGAAGTAAGGCTGCCAAGAGGACTTGAAAGCGGTGCAGAATTGCAGGAAACCGATTTCGGGAGGTAGACTGGAATTGCATTTAAAGCATAGGAAAAGAGGCAGAACGTCCGCAATGATGCACTTGGCCAAAAAGGGCGTATGCGTTTTTTCCTGAATATATTCAGGAAAAAACGCATACGCCCTTTTTGGCCAACCAAGCAAGCTTGCAAAGGAAATCTGCACTACAATGAAGTCTCACTTCCCCCCGGTCAAAAGGGCCATCTGAAAAAAGTGTAAAATCCAGAAAGGCAGGACAGGCCATGGAGAACTGGGAGCCTTGTTATGCTGATGGGCGGGATGTAAATTGCCAACAGCCACTCGGGAGAAGTGTATGGTGTTTCCTGAAACAGCTAAAAAACAAAGCAACAGAGCCTAGGGCACTTCCACTTATGGTCCTATAGCTTAGGGAAATTAAAATCAAAAAGACACAGCCACCCCAAAGGTTGGGACGGCTCTGTTTACAAGAACCTGGTTTACGGTACAAGTTCAATATCGCAGAAAGTGAAAAATGGATAAAGAAGTTGTGGTACTTACATACAATGCAATATCACTCAGCAATGAAATCTATGTCATCAGGCCCGTAGCAGCATAATGAGTGGATTCAGGTACGATGATTCTAACTGAAATAAGTCTCACAGGAAAAGAAACATCATAAGATATCACTAATACACGGAATGTAAACTTGGCTACATAGGAACTGAATTACAAAACAGAACAGGGTCTCAAATTTAGAAACCCAACTTATGCTTGCTTAAGGGGAAAGGTGAGTTGGGGTAATGCATAAAACCAGAGATTGAAATGAGCACAGATAAAGTTCCTTAAGCCAAATATGGAATAGACAAGAGCTACTCCTTGCTCAACGAAATGGACTCAACACCCCATATTAAACGCCTAAGAATGTACCTGACTAGGAAGTATCTTAAAACCTATGGACTGCTATGTCTCCGAAAGAGAATCAAGCGTGTGTACAGGGCCATAAACGCAGCAGTGATAGGATTGGAGAGGTTCGGTGAGCAAATGAAGACCCTTTGAAGTCATATTGCATGGTACCCATTCCACGGGTCTCAACTCTCCAGGTTTAAGGGATTCTTCCTTCAGCTAAAACATGCATGTGGAACCCAGAGTATGATCACCGTGTGATCTGGAGATGTGTTCAAGTATGTCTCAGTTTTCGTCCCCTGGTACTCGGGTGCAACATTCCAGATGCTTTACGAACACTCTCCCGACTTGGAGATTCAGTGCCTTTAACCTCCTGTTTGGCCCAGTTTGCAATTTCTGCGGAAGATGAACAGGAATAGGGAGAACCAATGACAGACTAGCTGGAGGTGTCTGGACGGGCAAATTTAACTCTCATTTCGCACCAGGAAGAGGAATTTACCAAAGGCTCAACGTGCCGTGCCGGAACCAGATTAGGGCCTGAAGCCATCCTGCGGTGTTGCGGCCAGCTCACGAGAAAGCGAGTTGAAGAAAGGAGCTCAGGGGCACTGTAATTCACAAACCTGCCGAGTTATAAATGACAGCTATCGTCCAAAAATATACTGAAGTAAGGCTGCCAAGACGACTTGAAAGCGGGGCAGAATTGCAGGAAACCGATTTCAGGAGGTAGACTGGAATTGCATTTAAAGCATAGGAAAAGAGGCAGAACGTCCAGAATGATGCACTTGGCCAAAAAGGGCGTATGCGTTTTTTCCTGAATATATTCAGGAAAAAACGCATACGCCCTTTTTGGCCAACCAAGCAAGCTTGCAAAGGAAATCTGCACTACAATGAAGTCTCACTTCCCCCCGGTCAAAAGGGCCATCTGAAAAAAGTGTAAAATCCAGAAAGGCAGGACAGGCCATGGAGAACTGGGAGCCTTGTTATGCTGATGGGCGGGATGTAAATTGCCAACAGCCACTCGGGAGAAGTGTATGGTGTTTCCTGAAACATCTAAAAATCAAAGCAACAGAGCCTAGGGCAATTCCACTTATGGTCCTATAGCTTAGGGAAATTAAAATCAAAAAGACACAGCCACCCCAAAGGTTGGGACGGCTCTGTTTACAAGAACCTGGTTTACGGTACAAGTTCAATATCGCAGAAAGTGAAAAATGGATAAAGAAGTTGTGGTACTTACGTACAATGCAATATCACTCAGCAATGAAATCTATGTCATCAGGCCCGTAGCAGCATAATGAGTGGATTCAGGTACGATGATACTAACTGAAATAAGTCTCACAGGAAAAGAAACATCATAAGATATCACTAATACACGGAATGTAAACTTGGCTACATAGGAACTGAATTACAAAACAGAACAGGGTCTCAAATTTAGAAACCCAACTTATGCTTGCTTAAGGGGAAAGGTGAGTTGGGGTGCTGCATAAAACCAGAGATTGAAATGAGCACAGATAAATTTCCTTAAGCCAAATATGGAATAGACAACAGCTACTCCTTGCTCAACGAAACGGACTCATCACCCCATATTAAACACCTAAGAATGTACCTGACTAGTAAGTAGCTTAAAACCTAAGGAATGCTATGTCTCCGAAAGAGAATCAAGCGTGTGTACAGGGGCATAAACGCAGCAGTGATAGGATTGGAGAGGTTCGGTGAGCAAATGAAGACCCTTTGAAGTCATATTGCATGGTACCCATTCCACGGGTCTCAACTCTCCAGGTTTAAGGTATTCTTCCTTCAGCTAAAACATACATGTGGAACCCAGAGTATGATCAACCGTGTGATCGGGAGACGTGTTCCAATATGTGTCAGTTTTCGTCCCCTGGTACTCGGGTGCAACATTCCAGACGCTTTACTAACACTCTCCCGACGTGGAGAGTCAGTGCCTTTAACCTCCTGTTTGGCCCAGTTTGCAATTTCTGCGGAAGATGAACAGGAATAGGGAGAACCAATGAGAGACTAGCTGGAGGTGTCTGGACGGGCAAATTTAACTCTCATTTCCCACCAGGAAGAGGAATTAACCAAAGGCTCAGCGTGCCGTGCTGGAACCAGTTTAGGGCCTGAAGCCATCCTGCGGTGTTGCGGCAGCTCACGAGAAAGCGAGTTGAAGAAAGGAGCTCAGGGGCACAGAAATTCACAAACCTGCAGAGTTATAAATGACAGCTATCGTCCAAAAATATACTGAAGTAAGGCTGCCAAGAGGACTTGAAAGCGGGGCAGAATTGCAGGAAACCGATTTCAGGAGGTAGACTGGAATTGCATTTAAAGCATAGGAAAAGAGGCAGAACGTCCACAATGATGCACTTGGCCAAAAAGGGCGTATGCGTTTTTTCCTGAATATATTCAGGAAAAAACGCATACGCCCTTTTTAGCCAACCAAGCAAGCTTGCAAAGGAAATCTGTACTACAATGAAGTCTCACTTCCCCCCGGTCAAAAGGGCCATCTGAAAAAAGTGTAAAATCCAGAAAGGCAGGACAGGCCATGGAGAACTGGGAGCCTTGTTATGCTGATGGGCGGGATGTAAATTGCCAACAGCCACTCGGGAGAAGTGTATGGTGTTTCCTGAAACATCTAAAAAACAAAGCAACAGAGCCTAGGGCACTTCCACTTATGGTCCTATAGCTTAGAGAAATTAAAATCAAAAAGACACAGCCACCCCAAAGGTTGGAACGGCTCTGTTTACAAGAACCTGATTTACGGTACAAGTTCAATATCGCAGAAAGTGAAAAATGGATAAAGAAGTTGTGGTACTTACGTACAATGCAGTATCACTCAGCAATGAAATCTATGTCATCAGGCCCGTAGCAGCATAATGAGTGGATTCAGGTACGATTATTCTAACTGAAATAAGTCACACAGAAAAACAAACATCATAAGATATCACTAATACACGGAATGTAAACTTGTCTACACAGGAACTGAATTACAAAACAGAACAGGGTCGCAAATTTAGAAACCCAACTTATGCTTGCTTAAGGGGAAAGGTGAGTTGGGGTGCTGCATAAAACCAGAGATTGAAATGAGCACAGATAAAGTTCCTTAAGCCAAATATGGAATAGACAAGAGCTACTCCTTGCTCAACGAAATGGACTCAACACCCCATATTAAATGCCTAAGAGTGTACCTGACTAGGAAGTATCTTAAAACCTATGGATTGCTATGTCTCCGAAAGAGAATCAAGCGTGTGTACAGGGCCATAAACGCAGCAGTGATAGGACTGGAGAGGTTCGGTGAGCAAATGAAGACCCTTTGAAGTCATATTGCATGGTACCCATTACACGGGTCTCAACTCTCCAGGTTTAAGGGATTCTTCCTTCAGCTAAAACATGCATGTGGAAACCAGAGTATGATCTACCGTGTGATCGGGAGACGTGTTCCAATATGTGTCAGTTTTCGTCCCCTGGTACTCGGGTGCAACATTCCAGACGCTTTACTAACACTCTCCCGACTTGGAGAGTCAGTGCCTTTAACCTCCTGTTTGGCCCAGTTTGCAATTTCTGCGGAAGATGAAGAGGAATAGGGAGAACCAATGACAGACTAGATGGAGGTGTCTGGATGGGCAAATTTAACTCTCATTTCGCACCAGGAAGAGGAATTAACCAAAGGCTCAGCGTGCCGTGCCGGAACCAGATTAGGGCCTGAAGCCATCCTGCGGTGTTGCGGCCAGCTCACGAGAAAGCGAGTTGAAGAAAGGAGCTCAGGGGCACTGTAATTCACAAAACTCCAGAGTTATAAATGACAGCTATCGTCCAAAAATATACTGAAGTAAGGCTGCCAAGAGGACTTGAAAGCGGGGCAGAATTGCAGGAAACCGATTTCAGGAGATAGACTGGAATTGCATTTAAAGCATAGGAAAGAGGCAGAACGTCCACAATGATGCACTTGGCCAAAAAGGGCGTATGCGTTTTTTCCTGAATATATTCAGGAAAAAACGCATACGCCCTTTTTGGCCAACCAAGCAAGCTTGCAAAGGAAATCTGCACTACAATGAAGTCTCACTTCCCCCCGGTCAAAAGGGCCATCTGAAAAAAGTGTAAAATCCAGAAAGGCAGGACAGCCCATGGAGAACTGGGAGCCTTGTTATGCTGATGGGCGGGATGTCAATTGCCAACAGCCACTCGGGAGAAGTGTATGGTGTTTCCTGAAACATCTAAAAAACAAAGCAACAGAGCCTAGGGCACTTCCACTTATGGTCCTATAGCTTAGGGAAATTAAAATCAAAAAGACACAGCCACCCCAAAGGTTGGGACGGCTCTGTTTACAAGACCCTGGTTTACGGTACAAGTTCAACATCGCAGAAAGTGAAAAATGGATAAAGAAGTTGTGGTACTTACGTACAATGCAATATCACTCAGCAATGAAATCTATGTCATCAGGCCCGTAGCAGCATAATGAGTGGATTCAGGTACGATGATTCTAACTGAAATAAGTCACACAGAAAAAGAAACATCATAAGATATCACTAACACACGGAATGTAAATTTGGCTACACAGGAACTGAATTGCAAAACAGAACAGGGTCTCAAATTTAGAAACCCAACTTATGCTTGCTTAAGGGGAAAGGTGAGTTGGGGTGCTGCATAAAACCAGAGATTGAAATGAGCACAGATAAAGTTCCTTAAGCCAAATATGGAATAGACAAGAGCTACTCCTTGCTCAAGGAAATGGACTCAACACCCCATATTAAACACCTAAGAATATACCTGACTAGGAAGTATCTTAAAACCTATGGATTGCTATGTCTCCGAAAGAGAATCAAGCGTGTGTACAGGGGCATAAACGCAGCAGTGATAGGACTGGAGAGGTTCGGTGAGCAAATGAAGACCCTTTGAAGTCATATTGCATGGTACCCATTCCACGGGTCTCAACTCTCCAGGTTTAAGGTATTCTTCCTTCAGCTAAAACATGCATGTGGAACCCAGAGTATGATCAACCGTGTGATCGGGAGACGTGTTCCAATATGTGTCAGTTTTCGTCCCCTGGTACTCGGGTGCAACATTCCAGACGCTTTACTAACACTCTCCCGACTTGGAGAGTCAGTGCCTTTAACCTCCTGTTTGGCCCAGTCTGCAATTTCTGCGGAAGATGAACAGGAATAGGGAGAACCATTGAGAGACCAGCTGGAGGTGTCTGGACGGGCAAATTTAACTCTAATTTCCCACCAGGAAGAGGAATTAACCAAAGGCTCAGCGTGCCGTGCCGGAACCAGATTAGGGCCTGAAGCCATCCTGCGGTGTTGCGGCCAGCTCACGAGAAAGCGAGTTGAAGAAAGGAGCTCAGGGGCACTGTAATTCACAAACCTGCAGAGTTATAAATGACAGCTATCGTCCAAAAATATACTGAAGTAAGGCTGCCAAGAGGACTTGAAAGCGGGGCAGAATTGCAGGAAACCGATTTCAGGAGGTAGACTGGAATTGCATTTAAAGCATAGGAAAAGAGGCAGAACGTCCACAATGATGCACTTGGCCAAAAAGGGCGTATGCGTTTTTTCCTGAATATATTCAGGAAAAAACGCATACGCCCTTTTTGGCCAACCAAGCAAGCTTGCAAAGGAAATCTGCACTATAATGAAGTCTCACTTCCACCCCCCCCCCGGTCAAAAGGGCCATCTGAAAAAAGTGTAAAATCCAGAAAGGCAGGACAGCCCATGGAGAACTGCGAGCCTTGTTATGCTGATGGGCGGGATGTAAATTGCCAACAGCCACTCGGGAGAAGTGTATGGTGTTTCCTGAAACATCTAAAAAACAAAGCAACAGAGCCTAGGGCACTTCCACTTATGGTCCTATAGCTTAGGGAAATTAAAATCAAAAAGACACAGCCACCCCAAAGGTTGGGACGGCTCTGTTTACAAGAACCTGGTTTACGGTACAAGTTCAATATCGCAGAAAGTGAAAACTGGATAAAGAAGTTGTGGTACTTACGTACAATGCAGTATCACTCAGCAATGAAATCTATGTCATCAGGCCCGTAGCAGCATAATGAGTGGATTCAGGTACGATGATTCTAACTGAAATAAGTCACACAGAAAAAGAAACATCATAAGATATCACTAATACACGGAATGTAAATTTGGCTACACAGGAACTGAATTGCAAAACAGAACAGGGTCTCAAATTTAGAAACCCAACTTATGCTTGCTTAAGGGGAAAGGTGAGTTGGGGTGCTGCATAAAACCAGAGATTGAAATGAGCACAGATAAAGTTCCTTAAGCCAAATATGGAATAGACAAGAGCTACTCCTTGCTCAAGGAAATGGACTCAACACCCCATATTAAACACCTAAGAATATACCTGACTAGGAAGTATCTTAAAACCTATGGATTGCTATGTCTCCGAAAGAGAATCAAGCGTGTGTACAGGGGCATAAACGCAGCAGTGATAGGACTGGAGAGGTTCGGTGAGCAAATGAAGACCCTTTGAAGTCATATTGCATGGTACCCATTCCACGGGTCTCAACTCTCCAGGTTTAAGGTATTCTTCCTTCAGCTAAAACATGCATGTGGAACCCAGAGTATGATCAACCGTGTGATCGGGAGACGTGTTCCAATATGTGTCAGTTTTCGTCCCCTGGTACTCGGGTGCAACATTCCAGACGCTTTACTAACACTCTCCCGACTTGGAGAGTCAGTGCCTTTAACCTCCTGTTTGGCCCAGTCTGCAATTTCTGCGGAAGATGAACAGGAATAGGGAGAACCATTGAGAGACCAGCTGGAGGTGTCTGGACGGGCAAATTTAACTCTAATTTCCCACCAGGAAGAGGAATTAACCAAAGGCTCAGCGTGCCGTGCCGGAACCAGATTAGGGCCTGAAGCCATCCTGCGGTGTTGCGGCCAGCTCACGAGAAAGCGAGTTGAAGAAAGGAGCTCAGGGGCACTGTAATTCACAAACCTGCCGAGTTATAAATGACAGCTATCGTCCAAAAATATACTGAAGTAAGGCTGCCAAGAGGACTTGAAAGCGGGGCAGAATTGCAGGAAACCGATTTCAGGAGGTAGACTGGAATTGCATTTAAAGCATAGGAAAAGAGGCAGAACGTCCACAATGATGCACTTGGCCAAAAAGGGCGTATGCGTTTTTTCCTGAATATATTCAGGAAAAAACGCATACGCCCTTTTTGGCCAACCAAGCCAGCTTGCAAAGGAAATCTGCACTACAATGAAGTCTCACTTCCCCCCGGTCAAAAGGGCCATCTGAAAAAAGTGTAAAATCCAGAAAGGCAGGACAGGCCATGGAGAACTGGGAGCCTTGTTATGCTGATGGGCGGGATGTAAATTGCCAACAGCCACTCGGGAGAAGTGTATGGTGTTTCCTGAAACATCTAAAAAACAAAGCAACAGAGCCTAGGGCACTTCCACTTATGGTCCTATAGCTTAGGGAAATTAAAATCAAAAAGACACAGCCACCCCAAAGGTTGGGACGGCTCTGTTTACAAGACCCTGGTTTACGGTACAAGTTCAATATCGCAGAAAGTGAAAAATGGATAAAGAAGTTGTGGTACTTACGTACAATGCAATATCACTCAGCAATGAAATCTATGTCATCAGGCCCGTAGCAGCATAATGAGTGGATTCAGGTACGATGATTCTAACTGAAATAAGTCACACAGAAAAAGAAACATCATAAGATATCACTAATACACGGAATGTAAACTTGGCTACACAGGAACTGAATTACAAAACAGAACAGGGTCTCAAATTTAGAAACCCAACTTATGCTTGCTTAAGGGGAAAGGTGAGTTGGGGTGCTGCATAAAACCAGAGATTGAAATGAGCACAGATAAAGTTCCTTAAGCCAAATATGGAATAGACAAGAGCTACTCCTTGCTCAACGAAATGGACTCAACACCCCATATTAAATGCCTAAGAGTGTACCTGACTAGGAAGTATCTTAAAACCTATGGATTGCTATGTCTCCGAAAGAGAATCAAGCGTGTGTACAGGGGCATAAACGCAGCAGTGATAGGACTGGAGAGGTTCGGTGAGCAAATGAAGACCCTTTGAAGTCATATTGCATGGTACCCATTCCACGGGTCTCAACTCTCCAGGGTTAAGGTATTCTTCCTTCAGCTAAAACATGCATGTGGAACCCAGAGTATGATCAACCGTGTGATCGGGAGACGTGTTCCAATATGTGTCAGTTTTCGTCCCCTGGTACTCGGGTGCAACATTCCAGACGCTTTACTAACACTCTCCCGACTTGGAGAGTCAGTGCCTTTAACCTCCTGTTTGGTCCAGTTTGCAATTTCTGCGAAAGATGAACAGGAATAGGGAGAACCAATGAGAGACTAGCTGGAGGTGTCTGGACGGGCAAATTTAACTCTCATTTCCCACCAGGAAGAGGAATTAACCAAAGGCTCAGCGTGCCGTGCCGGAACCAGATTAGGGCCTGAAGCAATCGTGCGGTGTTGCGGCCAGCTCACGAGAAAGCGAGTTGAAGAAAGGAGCTCAGGGGCACTGTAATTCACAAACCTGCAGAGTTATAAATGACAGCTATCGTCCAAAAATATACTGAAGTAAGGCTGCCAAGAGGACTTGAAAGCGGGGCAGAATTGCAGGAAACCGATTTCAGGAGGTAGACTGGAATTGCATTTAAAGCATAGGAAAAGAGGCAGAACGTCCACAATGATGCACTTGGCCAAAAAGGGCGTATGCGTTTTTTCCTGAATATATTCAGGAAAAAACGCATACGCCCTTTTTAGCCAACCAAGCAAGCTTGCAAAGGAAATCTGCACTACAATGAAGTCTCACTTCCCCCCGGTCAAAAGGGCCATCTGAAAAAAGTGTAAAATCCAGAAAGGCAGGACAGGCCATGGAGAACTGGGAGCCTTGTTATGCTGATGGGCGGGATGTCAATTGCCAACAGCCACTCGGGAGAAGTGTATGGTGTTTCCTGAAACATCTAAAAAACAAAGCAACAGAGCCTAGGGCACTTCCACTTATGGTCCTATAGCTTAGGGAAATTAAAATCAAAAAGACACAGCCACCCCAAAGGTTGGGACGGCTCTGTTTACAAGACCCTGGTTTACGGTACAAGTTCAACATCGCAGAAAGTGAAAAATGGATAAAGAAGTTGTGGTACTTACGTACAATGCAATATCACTCAGCAATGAAATCTATGTCATCAGGCCCGTAGCAGCATAATGAGTGGATTCAGGTACGATGATTCTAACTGAAATAAGTCACACAGAAAAAGAAACATCATAAGATATCACTAATACACGGAATGTAAATTTGGCTACACAGGAACTGAATTGCAAAACAGAACAGGGTCTCAAATTTAGAAACCCAACTTATGCTTGCTTAAGGGGAAAGGTGAGTTGGGGTGCTGCATAAAACCAGAGATTGAAATGAGCACAGATAAAGTTCCTTAAGCCAAATATGGAATAGACAAGAGCTACTCCTTGCTCAAGGAAATGAACTCAACACCCCATATTAAACACCTAAGAATATACCTGACTAGGAAGTATCTTAAAACCTATGGATTGCTATGTCTCCGAAAGAGAATCAAGCGTGTGTACAGGGGCATAAACGCAGCAGTGATAGGACTGGAGAGGTTCGGTGAGCAAATGAAGACCCTTTGAAGTCATATTGCATGGTACCCATTCCACGGGTCTCAACTCTCCAGGTTTAAGGTATTCTTCCTTCAGCTAAAACATGCATGTGGAACCCAGAGTATGATCAACCGTGTGATCGGGAGACGTGTTCCAATATGTGTCAGTTTTCGTCCCCTGGTACTCGGGTGCAACATTCCAGACGCTTTACTAACACTCTCCTGACTTGGAGAGTCAGTGCCTTTAACCTCCTGTTTGGCCCAGTCTGCAATTTCTGCGGAAGATGAACAGGAATAGGGAGAACCATTGAGAGACCAGCTGGAGGTGTCTGGACGGGCAAATTTAACTCTAATTTCCCACCAGGAAGAGGAATTAACCAAAGGCTCAGCGTGCCGTGCCGGAACCAGATTAGGGCCTGAAGCCATCCTGCGGTGTTGCGGCCAGCTCACGAGAAAGCGAGTTGAAGAAAGGAGCTCAGGGGCACAGAAATTCACAAACCTGCAGAGTTATAAATGACAGCTATCGTCCAAAAATATACTGAAGTAAGGCTGCCAAGAGGACTTGAAAGCGGGGCAGAATTGCAGGAAACCGATTTCAGGAGGTAGACTGGAATTGCATTTAAAGCATAGGAAAAGAGGCAGAACGTCCACAATGATGCACTTGGCCAAAAAGGGCGTATGCGTTTTTTCCTGAATATATTCAGGAAAAAACGCATACGCCCTTTTTGGCCAACCAAGCAAGCTTGCAAAGGAAATCTGCACTATAATGAAGTCTCACTTCCACCCCCCCCCCGGTCAAAAGGGCCATCTGAAAAAAGTGTAAAATCCAGAAAGGCAGGACAGCCCATGGAGAACTGGGAGCCTTGTTATGCTGATGGGCGGGATGTAAATTGCCAACAGCCACTCGGGAGAAGTGTATGGTGTTTCCTGAAACATCTAAAAAACAAAGCAACAGAGCCTAGGGCACTTCCACTTATGGTCCTATAGCTTAGGGAAATTAAAATCAAAAAGACACAGCCACCCCAAAGGTTGGGACGGCTCTGTTTACAAGAACCTGGTTTACGGTACAAGTTCAATATCGCAGAAAGTGAAAAATGGATAAAGAAGTTGTGGTACTTACGTACAATGCAGTATCACTCAGCAATGAAATCTATGTCATCAGGCCCGTAGCAGCATAATGAGTGGATTCAGGTACGATGATTCTAACTGAAATAAGTCACACAGAAAAAGAAACATCATAAGATATCACTAATACACGGAATGTAAACTTGGCTACACAGGAACTGAATTACAAAACAGAACAGGGTCTCAAATTTAGAAACCCAACTTATGCTTGCTTAAGCGGAAAGGTGAGTTGGGGTGCTGCATAAAACCAGAGATTGAAATGAGCACAGATAAAGTTCCTTAAGCCAAATATGGAATAGACAAGAGCTACTCCTTGCTCAACGAAATGGACTCAACACCCCATATTAAATGCCTAAGAGTGTACCTGACTAGGAAGTATCTTAAAACCTATGGATTGCTATGTCTCCGAAAGAGAATCAAGCGTGTGTACAGGGCCATAAACGCAGCAGTGATAGGACTGGAGAGGTTCGGTGAGCAAATGAAGACCCTTTGAAGTCATATTGCATGGTACCCATTCCACGGGTCTCAACTCTCCAGGTTTAAGGGATTCTTCCTTCAGCTAAAACATGCATGTGGAACCCAGAGTATGATCAACCGTGTGATCGGGAGACGTGTTCCAATATGTGTCAGTTTTCGTCCCCTGGTACTCGGGTGCAACATTCCAGACGCTTTACTAACACTCTCCCGACTTGGAGAGTCAGTGCCTTTAACCTCCTGTTTGGCCCAGTTTGCAATTTCTGCGGAAGATGAACAGGAATAGGGAGAACCAATGAGAGACTAGATGGAGGTGTCTGGACGGGCAAATTTAACTCTCATTTCGCACCAGGAAGAGGAATTAACCAAAGGCTCAGCGTGCCGTGCCGGAACCAGATTAGGGCCTGAAGCCATCCTGCGGTGTTGCGGCCAGCTCACGAGAAAGCGAGATGAAGAAAGGAGCTCAGGGGCACTGTAATTCACAAACCTGCAGAGTTATAAATGACAGCTATCGTCCAAAAATATACTGAAGTAAGGCTGCCAAGAGGACTTGAAAGCGGGGCAGAATTGCAGGAAACCGATTTCAGGAGATAGACTGGAATTGCATTTAAAGCATAGGAAAGAGGCAGAACGTCCACAATGATGCACTTGGCCAAAAAGGGCGTATGCGTTTTTTCCTGAATATATTCAGGAAAAAACGCATACGCCCTTTTTGGCCAACCAAGCAAGCTTGCAAAGGAAATCTGCACTACAATGAAGTCTCACTTCCCCCCGGTCAAAAGGGCCATCTGAAAAAAGTGTAAAATCCAGAAAGGCAGGACAGGCCATGGAGAACTGGGAGCCTTGTTATGCTGATGGGCGGGATGTAAATTGCCAACAGCCACTCGGGAGAAGTGTATGGTGTTTCCTGAAACATCTAAAAAACAAAGCAACAGAGCCTAGGGCACTTCCACTTATGGTCCTATAGCTTAGGGAAATTAAAATCAAAAAGACACAGCCACCCCAAAGGTTGGGACGGCTCTGTTTACAAGACCCTGGTTTACGGTACAAGTTCAATATCGCAGAAAGTGAAAAATGGATAAAGAAGTTGTGGTACTTACGTACAATGCAATATCACTCAGCAATGAAATCTATGTCATCAGGCCCGTAGCAGCATAATGAGTGGATTCAGGTACGATGATTCTAACTGAAATAAGTCACACAGAAAAAGAAACATCATAAGATATCACTAATACACGGAATGTAAACTTGGCTACACAGGAACTGAATTCCAAAACAGAACAGGGTCTCAAATTTAGAAACCCAACTTATGCTTGCTTAAGGGGAAAGGTGAGTTGGGGTGCTGCATAAAACCAGAGATTGAAATGAGCACAGATAAAGTTCCTTAAGCCAAATATGGAATAGACAAGAGCTACTCCTTGCTCAACGAAATGGACTCAACACCCCATATTAAATGCCTAAGAGTGTACCTGACTAGGAAGTATCTTAAAACCTATGGATTGCTATGTCTCCGAAAGAGAATCAAGCGTGTGTACAGGGGCATAAACGCAGCAGTGATAGGACTGGAGAGGTTCGGTGAGCAAATGAAGACCCTTTGAAGTCATATTGCATGGTACCCATTCCACGGGTCTCAACTCTCCAGGGTTAAGGTATTCTTCCTTCAGCTAAAACATGCATGTGGAACCCAGAGTATGATCAACCGTGTGATCGGGAGACGTGTTCCAATATGTGTCAGTTTTCGTCCCCTGGTACTCGGGTGCAACATTCCAGACGCTTTACTAACACTCTCCCGACTTGGAGAGTCAGTGCCTTTAACCTCCTGTTTGGTCCAGTTTGCAATTTCTGCGAAAGATGAACAGGAATAGGGAGAACCAATGAGAGACTAGCTGGAGGTGTCTGGACGGGCAAATTTAACTCTCATTTCCCACCAGGAAGAGGAATTAACCAAAGGCTCAGCGTGCCGTGCCGGAACCAGATTAGGGCCTGAAGCAATCGTGCGGTGTTGCGGCCAGCTCACGAGAAAGCGAGTTGAAGAAAGGAGCTCAGGGGCACTGTAATTCACAAACCTGCAGAGTTATAAATGACAGCTATCGTCCAAAAATATACTGAAGTAAGGCTGCCAAGAGGACTTGAAAGCGGGGCAGAATTGCAGGAAACCGATTTCAGGAGGTAGACTGGAATTGCATTTAAAGCATAGGAAAAGAGGCAGAACGTCCACAATGATGCACTTGGCCAAAAAGGGCGTATGCGTTTTTTCCTGAATATATTCAGGAAAAAACGCATACGCCCTTTTTAGCCAACCAAGCAAGCTTGCAAAGGAAATCTGCACTACAATGAAGTCTCACTTCCCCCCGGTCAAAAGGGCCATCTGAAAAAAGTGTAAAATCCAGAAAGGCAGGACAGGCCATGGAGAACTGGGAGCCTTGTTATGCTGATGGGCGGGATGTCAATTGCCAACAGCCACTCGGGAGAAGTGTATGGTGTTTCCTGAAACATCTAAAAAACAAAGCAACAGAGCCTAGGGCACTTCCACTTATGGTCCTATAGCTTAGGGAAATTAAAATCAAAAAGACACAGCCACCCCAAAGGTTGGGACGGCTCTGTTTACAAGACCCTGGTTTACGGTACAAGTTCAATATCGCAGAAAGTGAAAACTGGATAAAGAAGTTGTGGTACTTACGTACAATGCAGTATCACTCAGCAATGAAATCTATGTCATCAGGCCCGTAGCAGCATAATGAGTGGATTCAGGTACGATGATTCTAACTGAAATAAGTCACACAGAAAAAGAAACATCATAAGATATCACTAATACACGGAATGTAAACTTGGCTACACAGGAACTGAATTACAAAACAGAACAGGGTCTCAAATTTAGAAACCCAACTTATGCTTGCTTAAGCGGAAAGGTGAGTTGGGGTGCTGCATAAAACCAGAGATTGAAATGAGCACAGATAAAGTTCCTTAAGCCAAATATGGAATAGACAAGAGCTACTCCTTGCTCAACGAAATGGACTCAACACCCCATATTAAATGCCTAAGAGTGTACCTGACTAGGAAGTATCTTAAAACCTATGGATTGCTATGTCTCCGAAAGAGAATCAAGCGTGTGTACAGGGCCATAAACGCAGCAGTGATAGGACTGGAGAGGTTCGGTGAGCAAATGAAGACCCTTTGAAGTCATATTGCATGGTACCCATTCCACGGGTCTCAACTCTCCAGGTTTAAGGGATTCTTCCTTCAGCTAAAACATGCATGTGGAACCCAGAGTATGATCAACCGTGTGATCGGGAGACGTGTTCCAATATGTGTCAGTTTTCGTCCCCTGGTACTCGGGTGCAACATTCCAGACGCTTTACTAACACTCTCCCGACTTGGAGAGTCAGTGCCTTTAACCTCCTGTTTGGCCCAGTTTGCAATTTCTGCGGAAGATGAACAGGAATAGGGAGAACCAATGAGAGACTAGATGGAGGTGTCTGGACGGGCAAATTTAACTCTCATTTCGCACCAGGAAGAGGAATTAACCAAAGGCTCAGCGTGCCGTGCCGGAACCAGATTAGGGCCTGAAGCCATCCTGCGGTGTTGCGGCCAGCTCACGAGAAAGCGAGATGAAGAAAGGAGCTCAGGGGCACTGTAATTCACAAACCTGCAGAGTTATAAATGACAGCTATCGTCCAAAAATATACTGAAGTAAGGCTGCCAAGAGGACTTGAAAGCGGGGCAGAATTGCAGGAAACCGATTTCAGGAGATAGACTGGAATTGCATTTAAAGCATAGGAAAGAGGCAGAACGTCCACAATGATGCACTTGGCCAAAAAGGGCGTATGCGTTTTTTCCTGAATATATTCAGGAAAAAACGCATACGCCCTTTTTGGCCAACCAAGCAAGCTTGCAAAGGAAATCTGCACTACAATGAAGTCTCACTTCCCCCCGGTCAAAAGGGCCATCTGAAAAAAGTGTAAAATCCAGAAAGGCAGGACAGGCCATGGAGAACTGGGAGCCTTGTTATGCTGATGGGCGGGATGTAAATTGCCAACAGCCACTCGGGAGAAGTGTATGGTGTTTCCTGAAACATCTAAAAAACAAAGCAACAGAGCCTAGGGCACTTCCACTTATGGTCCTATAGCTTAGGGAAATTAAAATCAAAAAGACACAGCCACCCCAAAGGTTGGGACGGCTCTGTTTACAAGACCCTGGTTTACGGTACAAGTTCAATATCGCAGAAAGTGAAAAATGGATAAAGAAGTTGTGGTACTTACGTACAATGCAATATCACTCAGCAATGAAATCTATGTCATCAGGCCCGTAGCAGCATAATGAGTGGATTCAGGTACGATGATTCTAACTGAAATAAGTCACACAGAAAAAGAAACATCATAAGATATCACTAATACACGGAATGTAAACTTGGCTACACAGGAACTGAATTACAAAACAGAACAGGGTCTCAAATTTAGAAACCCAACTTATGCTTGCTTAAGGGGAAAGGTGAGTTGGGGTGCTGCATAAAACCAGAGATTGAAATGAGCACAGATAAAGTTCCTTAAGCCAAATATGGAATAGACAAGAGCTACTCCTTGCTCAACGAAATGGACTCAACACCCCATATTAAATGCCTAAGAGTGTACCTGACTAGGAAGTATCTTAAAACCTATGGATTGCTATGTCTCCGAAAGAGAATCAAGCGTGTGTACAGGGGCATAAACGCAGCAGTGATAGGACTGGAGAGGTTCGGTGAGCAAATGAAGACCCTTTGAAGTCATATTGCATGGTACCCATTCCACGGGTCTCAACTCTCCAGGGTTAAGGTATTCTTCCTTCAGCTAAAACATGCATGTGGAACCCAGAGTATGATCAACCGTGTGATCGGGAGACGTGTTCCAATATGTGTCAGTTTTCGTCCCCTGGTACTCGGGTGCAACATTCCAGACGCTTTACTAACACTCTCCCGACTTGGAGAGTCAGTGCCTTTAACCTCCTGTTTGGTCCAGTTTGCAATTTCTGCGAAAGATGAACAGGAATAGGGAGAACCAATGAGAGACTAGCTGGAGGTGTCTGGACGGGCAAATTTAACTCTCATTTCCCACCAGGAAGAGGAATTAACCAAAGGCTCAGCGTGCCGTGCCGGAACCAGATTAGGGCCTGAAGCAATCGTGCGGTGTTGCGGCCAGCTCACGAGAAAGCGAGTTGAAGAAAGGAGCTCAGGGGCACTGTAATTCACAAACCTGCAGAGTTATAAATGACAGCTATCGTCCAAAAATATACTGAAGTAAGGCTGCCAAGAGGACTTGAAAGCGGGGCAGAATTGCAGGAAACCGATTTCAGGAGGTAGACTGGAATTGCATTTAAAGCATAGGAAAAGAGGCAGAACGTCCACAATGATGCACTTGGCCAAAAAGGGCGTATGCGTTTTTTCCTGAATATATTCAGGAAAAAACGCATACGCCCTTTTTAGCCAACCAAGCAAGCTTGCAAAGGAAATCTGCACTACAATGAAGTCTCACTTCCCCCCGGTCAAAAGGGCCATCTGAAAAAAGTGTAAAATCCAGAAAGGCAGGACAGGCCATGGAGAACTGGGAGCCTTGTTATGCTGATGGGCGGGATGTCAATTGCCAACAGCCACTCGGGAGAAGTGTATGGTGTTTCCTTAAACATCTAAAAAACAATGCAACAGAGCCTAGGGCACTTCCACTTATGGTCCTATAGCTTAGGGAAATTAAAATCAAAAAGACACAGCCACCCCAAAGGTTGGGACGGCTCTGTTTACAAGAACCTGGTTTACGGTACAAGTTCAATATCGCAGAAAGTGAAAAATGGATAAAGAAGTTGTGGTACTTACGTACAATGCAATATCACTCAGCAAGGAAATCTAAGTCATCAGGCCCGTAGCAGCATAATGAGTGGATTCAGGTATGATGATTCTAACTGAAATAAGTCACACAGAAAAAGAAACATCATAAGATATCACCAATACACGGAATGTGAACGTGGCTACACAGGAACTGAATTACAAAACAGAACAGGGTCTCAAATTTAGAAACCCAACTTATGCTTGCTTAAGGGGAAAGGTGAGTTGGGGTGCTGCATAAAACCAGAGATTGAAATGAGCACAGATAAAGTTCCTTAAGCCAAATATGGAATAGACAACAGCTACTCCTTGCTCAACGAAACGGACTCATCACCCCATATTAAACACCTAAGAATGTACCTGACTAGTAAGTAGCTTAAAACCTATGGATTGCTATGTCTCCGAAAGAGAATCAAGCGTGTGTACAGGGGCATAAACGCAGCAGTGATAGGATTGGAGAGGTTCGGTGAGCAAATGAAGACCCTTTGAAGTCATATTGCATGGTACCCATTCCAAGGGTCTCAACTCTCCAGGTTTAAGGGATTCTTCCTTCAGCTAAAACATGCATGTGGAACCCAGAGTATGATCAACCGTGTGATTGGGAGACGTGTTCAAATATGTCTCAGTTTTCATCCTCTGGTACTCGGGTGCAACATTCCAGACGCTTTACTAACACTCTCCCGACTTGGAGAGTCAGTGCCTTTAACCTCCTGTTTGGCCCAGTTTGCAATTTCTGCAGAAGATGAACACGAATAGGGAGGTCCAATGAGAGACTAGCTGGAGGTGTCTGGACGGGCAAATTTAACTCTCATTTCCCACCAGGAAGAGGAATTAACCAAAGGCTCAGCGTGCCGTGCCGGAACCAGATTAGGGCCTGAAGCCATCCTGCGGTGTTGCGGCCAGCTCACGAGAAAGCGAGTTGAAGAAAGGAGCTCAGGGGCACAGAAATTCACAAACCTGCAGAGTTATAAATGACAGCTATCGTCCAAAAATATACTGAAGTAAGGCTGCCAAGAGGACTTGAAAGCGGGGCAGAATTGCAGGAAACCGATTTCAGGAGATAGACTGGAATTGCATTTAAAGCATAGGAAAAGAGGCAGAACGTCCACAATGATGCACTTGGCCAAAAAGGGCGTATGCGTTTTTTCCTGAATATATTCAGGAAAAAACGCATACGCCCTTTTTGGCCAACCAAGCAAGCTTGCAAAGGAAATCTGCACTACAATGAAGTCTCACTTCCCCCCGGTCAAAAGGGCCATCTGAAAAATGTGTAAAATCCAGAAAGGCAGGACAGGCCATGGAGAACTGGGAGCCTTGTTATGCTGATGGGCGGGATGTAAATTGCCAACAGCCACTCGGGAGAAGTGTATGGTGTTTCCTGAAACATCTAAAAACCAAAGCAACAGAGCCTAGGGCACTTCCACTTATGGTCCTATAGCTTAGTTAATTTAAAATCAAAAAGACACAGCCACCCCAAAGGTTGGGACGGTTCTTTGTACTGGAATCTCTTCTACGGCACAAGTAAATATCCCAGAGAGCAAATAATGGATAAAGAAGTTGCGGTACTTATGTACAACAGAATACCACTCAGCAATGAAATCTATGTCACCAGGCCCGTACCAGCATAATGAGTGGATTGAGGCACGATGATTCTAAGTGAAATAAGTCACACAGAAAAAGAAACATCATAAGGTATCACTAATACACGGAATGTGAACTTGGCTACACAGGAACTGAATTACAAAACAGAACAGGGTCTCAAGTTTAGAAAACTAACTTATGCTTGCTTAAGGGGGAAGGTGAGTTGGGGTGCTGCGTTAAACCAGAGTTTGAAATTAGCACAGATACCGTTCCATAAGCCAAATATGGAATAGACAAGCCCTACCCCTTGCTCCACGAAATGGATTCAACAATGAGGTATCACCTCACACCTGGTAGAATAGGCATCATAGAAAATCTACAAGCAAAAAATGCTGGAAAGGGTGTGGAGAAAAGGAACCCTCTTCCACTATTGTTGGGAATATAAATTGATACAGTCACTATGGAGAACAATATGGAATTTCTTAAGAAACTAACAATAGAATTACCATATGATACAGCAATCCCAGTACTGGACATATACCCAGACAAAACCATAAATCAAAAAGAGACATTCACCGCAATGTTCATTGCATCACTATTTACAATATCGAGGTAATGGAAGCAACCTAAATGCCCACAGACAGACGAATGCATAAAGCCGTGGTACATATATAAAATGGAATATTACTAAGCCATGAAAAGGAATGAAATTGGGTCATTTGTAGAGACGTCGATGCATCTAGAGACTGTCATACAGAGTGAAGTAAGTCAGAAAGAGAAAAACAAATCTTGTATATTCATGCATATATGTGGAACGTAGAAAACCTGTACAGATTAACCATTTTGCAAGGCATAAATAGAGCAACAGATGTAGACAACAAACGTATGGACAACAAGGGGTAAAGCTGTTGGGGGGGGTGGTGGGAGGAGTTGAGAGACTGGGATTGGCATGTATACATTTATATGTATAAAATAGATAACCAATAAGAACCTGCTGTATAAAAATATAAAATAAAATTCAAAATTAAAAAGAAATAAAATTTAAAAAATAGAAAAAACAATTATTCCCTTCACATACATGTATTTATATGAATAAATTATTTCCATGCTTATATCTGTAAATACAAAAAAGAGGAATAAAATCTACCTTGAACCCAAAACGAAAAAGAGAAAAAAAACACAGAACCCACCAGTTCCACAGAGGAAAACCGTATCAGGGCACTTGCTCCAGTTGTAAACAATTCTGAAGTTGGTCAGTGGTGGGGAATCGTCTCCCATTCAGCCAGCAGCCCCCACGCAACAAGCGTCCTCATTGCAAAGCTGGGGCACCGTGCCGAGGCATCTGTGAGTAAACGTGAGCTGAGCCCCAGGCCAGTTGCTGCTGAACTATTCCCACCCATCCCAGGTAAAACACCTGAATATATACAAGGACTTGAAAGCCTAGAGGGAGGGCCATAGAGCCACACGAGTGACAGCATGCCGGCCGACTTGGTGCCTGCAGGCCAGCCAGGATGGTCCTGGCCCTGGGTGCTCTTCTGGAAGATTTCCATTTCCCTGCCTGAGATACCCGTCCTGTCCCTGCCCCCACTGCTTTTTTCCTTCCTCACCTCTGCCCAGGGAGAAATTCCAGCAGCAGGTATGGGTGACACATCTTCTTCTTTAGCAGGTGGCAGCCTGGCAACTGCTGCAGAAAGTCCAGCAGAGCCCCACTCACACTGGGCCACCCACAAAGCCGTGGCCTCTCACTCCCTCCCACCAGCCCAGCCCCGAGACTGCTGACAGGGCAGAGAAAATGGCCTCAGGCACGGCTGCAGGGGCTCTTGCTGCCTGGAGTGGTATTTATAGTGATCTCAACCCAGGCACACCTGGGGAGGGCTGGCCGGCACGGTAAGGCTGCCCAGGTCAGCCAATCATCACCCCTCAGGGGCTCACAGTTGCAGAAAATGGAACTTGCTGAACCGGCCAGGTCCAAGGAACAGGTGTGGGCTCCTGAGAGTCAGGATAGACAAGGGGCTGCAGCTTTGGCTTGTTTTCTAATCATTTTATCTGGCCCATGAGTGGGAGACAACTTCAAGAAAACCCTCTCCTAATGAGAGGAACCCAGGAGTCAGGGAGAGGAGGGGTGGGTGGTGGTTGGAGACAGAGGCCTGGTGCCCCGGGTGCAGTGGAAGTCTCTGGAAGACCAGGTGGAGGGAGGCCTCACGGAGTGATGCCCAGGGTCACAGACCTGTCGCAGCTGCTGTTTGTTAGTTCAAGTCCTGCTCTGAGGTGCTCTGTGTCAGCTCTGAGCGACAGGTGAGCTGGGGGTGCTCTGCAATGAGGGCTATGTGCACGGTTCCTGTGTGCCCAGCCCTGCCACAGTACCTGCAAGGGTAGCTCTGTATCCTGGGAGGGGCCTGACCACGAGAGCCCTGTGGGCTGGGGTGGGGGTGGGGTACCTGCCCAGGTGAGCTCCATATTCTGGGATTGGTCTGACCACGAGAGCCCCATGGGCTGCTGGGGACCTGGTAAAGGATGTCAGGACAGTCAGTGAAGCCACCGAGGATATACCTCCAGTTGCTCCTAATTCCTACACCCTGCTGGTCATTCTACCAACCACCAGGACATGGTATTCTGTATTAGTCTTCAATGATGCCTTCTTTTGTATTCCATTAGTCCCAGAGTCACAAGAAATTTTGGCTTGTGAGTGGCAGGACTCAACATACAACTAAAACAATACTTCCGGGCCGTCTGGCCCCAAGGGTGCAAAAATTCCCACACCATCTTTGGGGAAAGCTTAGCTAAAGACCTAAAAGTTCTACCTCTGGAAAAGGAAACCCTCCTTCAATATGCAGACGACATTCTGATCGCCAGCCCTACTAAGGAGGCCTCTGAACTACCAAGCCAATAAAGGATAGAAGTTGTCCAAGAAAAAGCTCAAATATCACAGACTGCCGTGACCTGCCTGGGCTTCATTCTCACAGAAGGTTGGAGAAGTCCATCCCAGGAAAGGGAAGAAACCATTTTCAGCCTTACCCCTTTCTAAAACTAGAAGACAGCTTAGGGGTTCCTGGGGAGGCCAGGGTTTGCTGCTTCTGGATCCCTAACTACAGTCTACTAGCTGGGCCTCTATATGAAACACTGAAAGGAAAAGATGATGATCCTTTTGAATAGAATCCAGAAGTGGCCTTTCAAGAATGGAAAGAGCAGTCAATTCAGACCCTTGCCCTGGAACTCCCTAATTTAGCTAAACCCTTTGACCTTTACATTCCCGGTGAAAGGTGAATCGCCATTGGAGAATTAGTGCAAAACCTGGGACCACTTGAAATGGAACAATGCAAGAATGCCATCCAGGTAGGATAAACTATGGTCACCAAGGGGCTTGGCCCACTGCCACATCTGGCCAAGATACTGGCGGTATCTAAAAACCTGGAAATCAGCAGCCCAAAAGGCCACCTCCCTCCTAAGGGAAAAGGACCCCACGTGGTGATCCTAACCACCAACCATGCCCTGAAGTTGCAGGGTTCGCTCCGTGGGCACACCGACCTCGAGTGAGGAGGCCCTCCAACTCCAACATCCAGAGAGATAACCGGGGGCAACAGGGCACCATGACGACTCGTGTGAACATCACTTGACCTGGAGTTTCTCTCATAAAACAACAAGAGTGTGTCCCAAAAGAGTAGACTACTGCTTGCAGGACTTACTGCACCCAGAGGGGAGCTAATAATCTTGGCGGGGGAACCGTATATCACACTGTCACCATAGAAAAGCCTACAGACACCGTGATGATGGTGGCCAGTAAGACCGGCTGGACTCTTGTTTACTTCAAAAGGCTGTTGACTCAGTGGCCATCACGGTCCTTGATCACCACTGACCCTGGACTGTCTGGGAGTTGAGCGGGCAGGGCTCTGACACCTGGTGCTGTTTGTACGTTAATTCAGGGGCCTAATTGAAGAAAGCGCAGACTACTGGTCAGAGCATCTAGGCTGGCAGAAACGGTCGGCCTAAGGTGGCCGAACAAATGTGGGGCGGGGTGAAACCGGCCCCCACAGCGTCTCTGCACATCTCTTTCCTGGACCCTTAAAGGTCATTAGAATCTATAACACTTCCAATGCTGGTGCTCAGGTGGACGAGCAGGGAGGCAGGGGGCCTGGGGACAATCAACGTCACCTGGAGGCTGCTGGGGAGAAGCTCTGACCCTCGCCCCAGGGTATGAGGGCTCCCAACTCAGCACTCAGCAGTTACAGAAGAAGGGTCTGCACCCTCAGCACTCCAAGAATGAGGAACGGGACAAAAGGCAGAGGGGGGGGTTTGTCCCCAGCAAAGCCCATTAAAAATCCCTGGGAGATAAAAATAGAATCTGGGCAATAAAGTCAAGTCTAACCTTTTTTATCCTTTGTGCTTTGTCTAATTTCACGTGCTCCTAGGGTCCCGCATGCAGAGGTTCCACACCCGGCACTTCAGACCAGATTTCCTAGTGCAGAATGGCTGGGTCGACACCTCAGCTCCTGGGGCCCAGTGCAGACTCCGCGATATAGAGCCTGAGCTACAGCCAACCCGGCCCTCGAGAGCTCCGCCCCCTCCCTCCCACTGACTCTGACAGGATCTCTACACAGCAGCCCAGCCCACAGCCCACGGGGTAGTACATGCTCTCACCTCTCCATTCTCTGATCAAAATATAAAGTTTCCTTTGCTTGTGAACCAAACTCAGTCTCGATCTGTTGGCCCCAATGACACTGGGCAGGGGGACACTTGTTGGGGTCCACTCTGGAGGATCAGTAACAGAAATTGAGACTATTGTAACCTCAATGAACAGATGTGTGAGCCAAAGTGTAGTTAACATAGAACAGTGTATAAGGCTCGGGTAAAATAAGATGTTTCTAACACTTCCATTGGATATTTCCATCACTTTATTATAAGCAAGTTCAGTGAAAAGGTTTGTCTTATTTGTCAGCTCAATATTAGAGAAATTAAGTGATTTCTTTCCAAGGATGTACATCTAATAATCTTGGTTAAACCTTCAATCTTGTTTTAAATGCTTTTCCATTGAAAATGATACCTCTCTTTCAGCTCCCCCATTTCTGAGAAGTATAAAATCTTATAATTTATTATTACCAAAGGGGAAAGGTGGGAGGAGGGATAAATTAACAGTTTGGGATTAACACATACACACTGCTATGTATAAAATAGATCATCAACAAGGAACTACTGTATAGCACAGGGAACTACACTCAACATTTTGCAATAACCTATAAGGGGAAATAATCTGAAAACGAATAGATATTTTTATTGACATCATCTATCAATGACAGTTAAAGTGTAACCTAAGGGAAGCTGGTGGTGAGTGCTTCTGACCCTGAAGACTTCAATCATCTAAAGTTTGGACTCTGCCTACTTCCCAAGGCCCTTAATGAACATATGTGTAGCCGTAGCTTAAAAAATTCCCCAGTTTGGGTTTCGGGGAGACACTGATTTTGAAAAAGCCCTGGTGTTCTCCTTACATGAATGGGACTCTTCCTACTGCTAAAACATGTCTGTCACACCCAGAGGATGGTATACCGTCTGATCGGGAAGAGTTTGGAAAAGGCATCTCATCTCCTCATCTCCTGGTGCTCGGGTTCACCCCTCCAGCGTCTTTACTAACAGTCTCCCCACTTGGAGATGTCAGCACTGTCAACATCCTGTTGCGTACAGTTTGGAATTTGTCCAGAGGATGAAGCGGAAGGGTGAGGAACAATGAGAGACAAGTCCTACGTGTTCAGACAGGCACATGTCACTCTAATTTCCAATCAGGAAGACGAATTGACCAAAGGCTAGGGTTGCCCATGGAAACAGTATAGGGCTTGAGGAAATCCCGCTGCTTTGTGGCCAGTTCCCATAAACACAAGTTGAACAATAGAACTCAGGGGCAGTAAAATTCACAAAACTGCAGAGTTGAAAATATCCATCACTGAAAAATGTCTTGAGGAAAGTCAGAGAAAAGGACTTGTAAGCAAGGGAGAATGGCAGGAAAGGGATTTGAGGAGGTAGAAAGGACTCGCCATTAAGCACAAGAAAAGGAGCTGAACATTGCCAACATTGCAGTTGGCCAAAAAGGGTGTATGCGTTTTTTTGTGTATATATTCAAGAAAAGAGCGTACACCTTTTTAGCCACCCAAACAGGTGGGCACTGGAAGTCAATACTACAAAAGACATCACTTCGCATCAGTCAGAAGAGCCATCCTCATAAAGTGTAAACAACAGAAATGCAGGACAGGGCAAGGAGAAGAGGGAGCCCTGTGAGACTTATAGTGGAAATGTATATTGCCAACGGCCATTCTGGAGAAGTGTATTGTGTTTACTAAAGCATCTAAACAATGAGCTACAGAGCATAGGGCACTTGTACTCATGGGCGTATATCTTGGGAAAAACAAAAATCGAGAGGACACAGGCACCCCAATGTTTACCCCCTCTCTGTTTAAAAGATCCTCGACTAGGATATAACTTAAATGTCTCTGGAGGGAAAAAATGGATAGAGATGTGGTACTTAGGTAGAGTGGAATATTATTCAGCCTGGAAATCAATGAAATATGGCCAGCTGTAACAACTCCGGAGGAGTTACGTATGATCATTCTAAGTGACAGAATTCAAAAAGAAAAAGACACATATCATAAGATATCACTTAAAGGTGGAATCCAAAATGGCTACACATGAAATAAATTACAAAACAAAAACATAGTCAAATATGTAGAAAACACGCATAAGGCTGCTAAACGGGAAAGGTGGGGAGGGGTGAGGCATCATCCAGGAGGTTGAAATTAGCAAAGATACCATTCCAAATACCAAACTGATAATCAACAAGGCCTACACGGTAGCTAAAAGAACTGCACTCAGCACACTCAAGTCACCGGAAAAGAATATATACGACTGGTAAGAATCTGAAAAAGAATTTATTGATGTCTCTCTGTACGTGAATCAAGTGGATGTACAGCAGCAAGAAACAGAGCTTTGAAAATCAGCTGTAACCAATATAGTAATAAATTGAAAAAAATAAACGACAGAGAGACAGAGAAAACCTCTTACAACTTTTCCTCAGGGACGGTGATGCAACATGGATTGAACACATCTAGACCCACAGCAGGATGAGACATAAGGCTGGAAACTGTTTGCGCTAAGAGAAATGTGAGGTTGGGTGAGGAAATGCACACCCTTTAAAGTAATACTACCTGGTACCCATTCAATGGGTCCCAAATCTGCAGGTTCAAGGGATCTTCCTACAGCTAAAACATGCATGGAAAACCCAGAGGACTGTACACCATGTGATGCACCTCATTTATCCTCTCCTGGTGCTCCTGTTCACCATTCCAGCCACGTTACTTAGAAGCTCCCCACTTGGAGAATCAGCACATTTAAACTTCTGTTTCACACATTTTGCAAATTGTGAGGAGGATGAACGGGAAGAGGGGGAACCAATGAGAGAAGAGTTGTAGGGGTTTGGACGGGCACATATCACTCTAATTTCCCATTAAGAATAAGAATTAAAAAAAGGCTCAGCCTGCCTCGCCGGAGCCAAAATAGGGCCTGAAGCAATCCTGCGGGTTTGAGGCCAGCTCACAAAAGAGCAACTTAAAACATGGAGCTCAGGGTCACTGCAATTCACAAACCTGCAGAGTTATAAATGAAAACTAACGTCCAAAAATATGTTGAGGTAAGGCAAAGAAGAGGATCTGAATGCAAGACAGAATTGCAAGAAACAGATTTCAAGAGATAGATTGGACTCGTCTTTAACGCACATGAAAAGCGGCAGAATTTCGACAATGATGCAGTTGGCCCAAAAGGGCGTATGCGATTTTTCCTGATTATATCCAGGAAAAAACGCATACGCACTTTATGGGCAACGAAGCAAGCAAGCAATGCAAATGTGCACAACAAAGAAGTCTCATTTCCCACCGGTCAAAAGGGCCATCCTAAAAAGTTGTAAAAACCAGAAATGCAGGACAGGCCATGGAGAACAGGGAGCCTTTATACGCTGATGGGCAGTGTGTGAACTGCCGAGAGCCACTCTGGAGAAGTGTATGGTGGTTCCTAAATCATCTAAAAACAGAGCTACAGAGCATAGGACACTTCCAATCATGGGAGTATATCTAGGGAAGTCTAAAAATCAACAAGACACAAGCACACCACAGTTTAGGGCTACTCTGTTTACAAGAACCTCAACTTCAGTACACCTTAAATATCCCAGGAAAGAGAACAATGGATAAAGAAGATGTGGTACTTATGTACAATGGAATATCTCTTCACCATGAAATCAATGTAATAAGGCTAGTAGAAGGATAAAGAGTGGATTTAGGTCCGATAATACTACTTGAAATAAGTCAAACAGAAAAAGAAACATATCATAAGATATCACTTATAGAGGGAGGGTAAATATGGCTGCACAAGAAATGAATTACAGAACAGAACAGTGTCTCACATTTAGAAAACACACTTATGTCAGCTTAAGGGGAAAGGAGAGGTGGGGTGATGCATAAAACCAGAGTTTGAAATTAGCACAGATACCGTTCAAGAAACCAAATAGGTATTAGACAAGATCTACACCTTGCTCAATGAACTGGCCTCAACACACCCTATACACCGCAGAGAAATATATCTGAGTAATAAGAATCTTAAAACCCATGTATTGATCTATCTCCATAAGGGAATCAAGTGTGTGCAGAGCGGCACAAACACAGCAGTGAAAATGAGCTAAACCCCATTATAGAAATAAATTTTAAAAACAAAACGCAGAAACAATGAAAGAGAGAAAAATTCTTACAAAATTCGCTCAGGGGCTGTGATGCAACCTGGATTGACCACATATAAACCCACAGCTGGATAAGACATAAGGCTGGACACTTGGGGCTGAGAGGATTGGTGAGCTTCGGTGAGCAACTGCCGAAAGTTTAATGCAATACTTCATGCTACTCATTCCAAGGGTCCCAACACTCCAGGTTGAAGGGAATCTTCCTACAGCTAAACCATGCTTGGGAAACCCAGCGACTGATCGGGAAAGGTTTCTAAAACGCACCACATTTTTCCTCTCCTGGGGCTCCGGATCGACATTCCAGCCGCTTTACTAACAACATCCCCACATGGAGAGTCAATGCCTTTAAGTTCTGGTATCGCACAGTCTTCAGTTAGTGCGGAGGATGAATGGGAATAGGGGGAACCAGTGAGAAACTAGCTGTAGCGGTTTCAATGGGCACATGTCACTCTAATTTCACATCAGTAAGAAGAATGAACCAAAGGCACAGCAAGGTGCCCCAGAAGAAGAATAGGGCTTCAAGGAATCCTGTGGTTATGGGGCAAGATCACAAAACTAAGAGCTGAAAAATGGAGCTAAGGGCCACTGCAATTCAAAAACCTGACTTGCCCAAAAAGGGCGTATGCGTTTTTTCCTGAATATATTCAGGAAAAAACGCATACGCCCTTTTTGGCCAACCAAGCAAGCTTGCAAAGGAAATCTGCACTACAATGAAGTCTCAATTCCCCCTGGTCAAAAGGGCCATCTGAAAAAAGTGTAAAATCCATAAAGGCATGACAGGCCATGGAGAACTGGGAGCCATCTTATGCTGATGGGCAGGATGTAAATTGCCAACAGCCACTCTGGAGAAGTGTTTGGTGTTTCCTGAAACATCTAAAAAACAAAGCAACAGAGCCTAGGGCACTTCCACTTATGGTACTATAGTTTAGGGCAATTAAAATCAGAAAGACACAGCCACCCCAAAGTTTGGGATGGCTCTGTTTACAAGAACCTCATATACGGTACAAGTTCAATATCGCAGAAAGTGAAAAATGGATAAAGAAGTTGTGGTACTTACGTACAATGCAATATCACTCAGCAATGAAATCTATGTCATCAGGCCCGTAGCAGCATAATGAGTGGACTAAGTACGATGAATCTAACTGAAATAAGTCACACAGAAAACGAAACATCATAAGGTATCACTAATACACGGAATGTAAACTTGGCTACACAGGAACTGAATTCCAAAACAGAACAGGGTCTCAAATTTAGAAAACCAACTTATGCTTGCTTAAGGGGAAAGGTGAGTTGGGGTGCTGCATAAAACCAGAGATTGAAATGAGCACAGATAAAGTTCCTTAAGCCAAATATGGAATAGACAAGAGCTACTCCTTGCTCAAGGAAATGGACTCAACACCCCATATTCAACGCCTAGGAATATACCTGACTAGTAAGAATCATAAAACCTATGGATTTATATATCTCTGTAAGAGAATCAAGAGTGTGTACAGCGGCATTAAAGCAGTGAAAATCAGGTAAATCCCATAATAAAAATAAATTTCTTAAACAAAACACAATGACAGTGAAATAGAGAGAAATACTTAAGTAATTCATTCAAGGCTTCTGATGCAACCTGCATTTACCACATCTACACGCAGAGCTGGGTGACACATAAGGCTGGACACTTGGGGCTCATAAGATTGGTGAGGTTCGGTGAGCAAATGAAGACCTTTGAAGTCATATTGCATGGTACCCATTCCATGGGTCTCAACTCTCCAGGTTTAAGGGATACTTCCTTCAGCTAAAACATGCATGTGGAACCCAGAGTATGATCCACCATGTGATCGAGAAACATGTTCAAATGTGTCTCACTTTTCGTTCCCTGGTACTCGGGTGCAACATGCCAGACGCTTTACTAACACTCTCCCGACTTGGAGAGTCAGTGCCTTTAACCTCCTGTTTGGCCCAGTTTGCAATTTCTGTGGAAGATGAACAGGAATAGGGAGGTCCAATGAGAGACTAGCTGGAGGTGTCTGGACGGGCAAATTTAACTCTCATTTCCCACCAGGAAGAGGAATTAACCAAAGGCTCAGCGTGCCGTGCCGGAACCAGATTAGGGCCTGAAGCCATCCTGCGGTGTTGCGGCCAGCTCACGAGAAAGCGAGTTGAAGAAAGGAGCTCAGGGGCACTGTAATTCACAAACCTGCAGAGTTATAAATGACAGCTATCGTCCAAAAATATACTGAAGTAAGGCTGCCAAGAGGACTTGAAAGCGGGGCAGAATTGCAGGAAACCGATTTCAGGAGGTAGACTGGAATTGCATTTAAAGCATAGGAAAAGAGGCAGAACGTCCACAATGATGCACTTGGCCAAAAAGGGCGTATGCGTTTTTTCCTGAATATATTCAGGAAAAAACGCATACGCCCTTTTTGGCCAACCAAGCAAGCTTGCAAAGGAAATCTGCACTACAATGAAGTCTCACTTCCCCCCGGTCAAAAGGGCCATCTGAAAAATGTGTAAAATCCAGAAAGGCAGGACAGGCCATGGAGAACTGGGAGCCTTGTTATGCTGATGGGCGGGATGTAAATTGCCAACAGCCACTCCGGTGAAGTGTATGGTGTTTCCTGAAACATCTAAAAAACAAAGCAACAGAGCCTAGGGCACTTCCACTTATGGTCCTATAGCTTAGGGAAATTAAAATCAAAAAGACACAGCCACCCCAAAGGTTGGGACGGCTCTGTTTACAAGAACCTGGTTTACGGTACAAGTTCAATATCGCAGAAAGTGAAAAATGGATAAAGAAGTTGTGGTACTTACGTACAATGCAATATCACTCAGCAAGGAAATCTATGTCATCAGGCCCGTAGCAGCATAATGAGTGGATTCAGGTATGATGATTCTAACTGAAATAAGTCACACAGAAAAAGAAACATCATAAGATATCACTAATACACGGAATGTAAACTTGGCTACACAGGAACTGAATTACAAAACAGAACAGGGTCTCAAATTTAGAAACCCAACTTATGCTTGCTTAAGGGGAAAGGTGAGTTGGGGTGCTGCATAAAACCAGAGATTGAAATGAGCACAGATAAAGTTCCTTAAGCCAAATATGGAATAGACAAGAGCTACTCCTTGCTCAACGAAATGGAGTCAACACCCCATATTAAACACCTAAGAATATACCTTACTAGGAAGTATCTTAAAACCTATGGATTGCTATGTCTCCGAAAGAGAATCAAGCGTGTGTACAGGGGCATAAACGCAGCAGTGATAGGATTGGAGAGGTTCGGTGAGCAAATGAAGACCCTTTGAAGTCATATTGCATGGTACCCATTCCACGGGTCTCAACTCTCCAGGTTTAAGGTATTCTTCCTTCAGCTAAAACATGCATGTGGAACCCAGAGTATGATCAACCGTGTGATCGGGAGACGTGTTCCAATATGTGTCAGTTTTCGTCCCCTGGTACTCGGGTGCAACATTCCAGACGCTTTACTAACACTCTCCCGACTTGGAGAGTCAGTGCCTTTAACCTCCTGTTTGGCCCAGTTTGCAATTTCTGCGGAAGATGAACAGGAATAGGGAGAACCAATGAGAGACTAGCTGGAGGTGTCTGGACGGGCAATTTTAACTCTCATTTCCCACCAGGAAGAGGAATTAACCAAAGGCTCAGCGTGCCGTGCCGGAACCAGATTAGGGCCTGAAGCCATCCTGCGGTGTTGCGGCCAGCTCACGAGAAAGCGAGTTGAAGAAAGGAGCTCAGGGGCACAGAAATTCACAAACCTGCAGAGTTATAAATGACAGCTATCGTCCAAAAATATACTGAAGTAAGGCTGCCAAGAGGACTTGAAAGCGGGGCAGAATTGCAGGAAACCGATTTCAGGAGGTAGACTGGAATTGCATTTAAAGCATAGGAAAAGAGGCAGAACGTCCACAATGATGCACTTGGCCAAAAAGGGCGTATGCGTTTTTTCCTGAATATATTCAGGAAAAAACGCATACGCCCTTTTTGGCCAACCAAGCAAGCTTGCAAAGGAAATCTGCACTACAATGAAGTCTCACTTCCCCCCGGTCAAAAGGGCCATCTGAAAAATGTGTACAATGCAGAAAGGCAGGACAGGCCATGGAGAACTGGGAGCCTTGTTATGCTGATGGGCGGGATGTAAATTGCCAACAGCCACTCGGGAGAAGTGTATGGTGTTTCCTGAAACATCTAAAAACCAAAGCAACAGAGCCTAGGGCACTTCCACTTATGGTCCTATAGCTTAGTTAATTTAAAATCAAAAAGACACAGCCACCCCAAAGGTTGGGACGGTTCTTTTTACTGGAATCTCTTCTACGGCACAAGTTAAATATCCCAGAGAGCAAATAATGGATAAAGAAGTTGCGGTACTTATGTACAACAGAATACCACTCAGCAATGAAATCTATGTCACCAGGCCCGTACCAGCATAATGAGTGGATTGAGGCACGATGATTCTAAGTGAAATAAGTCACACAGAAAAAGAAACATCATAAGGTATCACTAATACACGGAATGTGAACTTGGCTACACAGGAACTGAATTACAAAACAGAACAGGGTCTCAAGTTTAGAAAACTAACTTATGCTTGCTTAAGGGGGAAGGTGAGTTGGGGTGCTGCATTAAACCAGAGTTTGAAATTAGCACAGATACCGTTCCATAAGCCAAATATGGAATAGACAAGACCTACCCCTTGCTCAACGAAATGGATTCAACAATGAGGTATCACCTCACACCTGGTAGAATAGGCATCATAGAAAATCTACAAGCAAAAAATGCTGGAAAGGGTGTGGAGAAAAGGAACCCTCTTCCACTACTGTTGGGAATATAAATTGATACAGTCACTATGGAGAACAATATGGAATTTCTTAAGAAACTAACAATAGAATTACCATATGATACAGCAATCCCAGTACTGGACATATACCCAGACAAAACCATAAATCAAAAAGAGACATTCACCGCAATGTTCATTGCATCACTATTTACAATATCGAGGTAATGGAAGCAACCTAAATGCCCACAGACAGACGAATGCATAAAGCCGTGGTACATATATAAAATGGAATATTACTAAGCCATGAAAAGGAATGAAATTGGGTCATTTGTAGAGACGTCGATGCATCTAGAGACTGTCATACAGAGTGAAGTAAGTCAGAAAGAGAAAAACAAATCTTGTATATTCATGCATATATGTGGAACCTAGAAAACCTGTACAGATTAACCATTTTGCAAGGCATAAATAGAGCAACAGATGTAGACAACAAACGTATGGACAACAAGGGGGGAAAGCTGTTGGGGGGGGTGGTGGGAGGAGTTGAGAGACTGGGATTGGCATGTATACATTTATATGTATAAAATAGATAACCAATAAGAACCTGCTGTATAAAAATATAAAATAAAATTCAAAATTAAAAAGAAATAAAATTTAAAAAATAGAAAAAACAATTATTCCCTTCACATACATGTATTTATATGAATAAATTATTTCCATGCTTATATCTGTAAATACAAAAAAGAGGAATAAAATCTACCTTGAACCCAAAACGAAAAAGAGAAAAAAAACACAGAACCCACCAGTTCCACAGAGGAAAACCGTATCAGGGCACTTGCTCCAGTTGTAAACAATTCTGAAGTTGGTCAGTGGTGGGGAATCGTCTCCCATTCAGCCAGCAGCCCCCACGCAACAAGCGTCCTCATTGCAAAGCTGGGGCACCGTGCCGAGGCATCTGTGAGTAAACGTGAGCTGAGCCCCAGGCCAGTTGCTGCTGAACTATTCCCACCCATCCCAGGTAAAACACCTGAATATATACAAGGACTTGAAAGCCTAGAGGGAGGGCCATAGAGCCACACGAGTGACAGCATGCCGGCCGACTTGGTGCCTGCAGGCCAGCCAGGATGGTCCTGGCCCTGGGTGCTCTTCTGGAAGATTTCCATTTCCCTGCCTGAGATACCCGTCCTGTCCCTGCCCCCACTGCTTTTTTCCTTCCTCACCTCTGCCCAGGGAGAAATTCCAGCAGCAGGTATGGGTGACACATCTTCTTCTTTAGCAGGTGGCAGCCTGGCAACTGCTGCAGAAAGTCCAGCAGAGCCCCACTCACACTGGGCCACCCACAAAGCCGTGGCCTCTCCCTCCCTCCCACCAGCCCAGCCCCGAGACTGCTGACAGGGCAGAGAAAATGGCGTCAGGCACGGCTGCAGGGGCTCTTGCTGCCTGGAGTGGTATTTATAGTGATCTCAACCCAGGCACACCTGGGGAGGGCTGGCCGGCACGGTAAGGCTGCCCAGGTCAGCCAATCATCACCCCTCAGGGGCTCACAGTTGCAGAAAATGGAACTTGCTGAACCGGCCAGGTCCAAGGAACAGGTGTGGGCTCCTGAGAGTCAGGATAGACAAGGGGCTGCAGCTTTGGCTTGTTTTCTAATCATTTTATCTGGCCCATGAGTGGGAGACAACTTCAAGAAAACCCTCTCCTAATGAGAGGAACCCAGGAGTCAGGGAGAGGAGGGGTGGGTGGTGGTTGGAGACAGAGGCCTGGTGCCCCGGGTGCAGTGGAAGTCTCTGGAAGACCAGGTGGAGGGAGGCCTCACGGAGTGATGCCCAGGGTCACAGACCTGTCGCAGCTGCTGTTTGTTAGTTCAAGTCCTGCTCTGAGGTGCTCTGTGTCAGCTCTGAGCGACAGGTGAGCTGGGGGTGCTCTGCAATGAGGGCTATGTGCACGGTTCCTGTGTGCCCAGCCCTGCCACAGTACCTGCAAGGGTAGCTCTGTATCCTGGGAGGGGCCTGACCACGAGAGCCCTGTGGGCTGGGGTGGGGGTGGGGTACCTGCCCAGGTGAGCTCCATATTCTGGGATTGGTCTGACCACGAGAGCCCCATGGGCTGCTGGGGACCTGGTAAAGGATGTCAGGACAGTCAGTGAAACCACCGAGGATATACCTCCAGTTGCTCCTAATTCCTACACCCTGCTGGTCATTCTACCAACCACCAGGACATGGTATTCTGTATTAGTCTTCAATGATGCCTTCTTTTGTATTCCATTAGTCCCAGAGTCACAAGAAATTTTGGCTTGTGAGTGGCAGGACTCAACATACAACTAAAACAATACTTCCGGGCCGTCTGGCCCCAAGGGTGCAAAAATTCCCACACCATCTTTGGGGAAAGCTTAGCTAAAGACCTAAAAGTTCTACCTCTGGAAAAGGAAACCCTCCTTCAATATGCAGACGACATTCTGATCGCCAGCCCTACTAAGGAGGCCTCTGAACTACCAAGCCAATAAAGGATAGAAGTTGTCCAAGAAAAAGCTCAAATATCACAGACTGCCGTGACCTGCCTGGGCTTCATTCTCACAGAAGGTTGGAGAAGTCCATCCCAGGAAAGGGAAGAAACCATTTTCAGCCTTACCCCTTTCTAAAACTAGAAGACAGCTTAGGGGTTCCTGGGGAGGCCAGGGTTTGCTGCTTCTGGATCCCTAACTACAGTCTACTAGCTGGGCCTCTATATGAAACACTGAAAGGAAAAGATGATGATCCTTTTGAATAGAATCCAGAAGTGGCCTTTCAAGAATGGAAAGAGCAGTCAATTCAGACCCTTGCCCTGGAACTCCCTAATTTAGCTAAACCCTTTGACCTTTACATTCCCGGTGAAAGGTGAATCGCCATTGGAGAATTAGTGCAAAACCTGGGACCACTTGAAATGGAACAATGCAAGAATGCCATCCAGGTAGGATAAACTATGGTCACCAAGGGGCTTGGCCCACTGCCACATCTGGCCAAGATACTGGCGGTATCTAAAAACCTGGAAATCAGCAGCCCAAAAGGCCACCTCCCTCCTAAGGGAAAAGGACCCCACGTGGTGATCCTAACCACCAACCATGCCCTGAAGTTGCAGGGTTCGCTCCATGGGCACACCGACCTCGAGTGAGGAGGCCCTCCAACTCCAACATCCAGAGAGATAACCGGGGGCAACAGGGCACCATGACGACTCGTGTGAACATCACTTGACCTGGAGTTTCTCTCATAAAACAACAAGAGTGTGTCCCAAAAGAGTAGACTACTGCTTGCAGGACTTACTGCACCCAGAGGGGAGCTAATAATCTTGGCGGGGGAACCGTATATCACACTGTCACCATAGAAAAGCCTACAGACACCGTGATGATGGTGGCCAGTAAGACCGGCTGGACTCTTGTTTACTTCAAAAGGCTGTTGACTCAGTGGCCATCATGGTCCTTGATCACCACTGACCCTGGACTGTCTGGGAGTTGAGCGGGCAGGGCTCTGACACCTGGTGCTGTTTGTACGTTAATTCAGGGGCCTAATTGAAGAAAGCGCAGACTACTGGTCAGAGCATCTAGGCTGGCAGAAACGGTCGGCCTAAGGTGGCCGAACAAATGTGGGGCGGGGTGAAACCGGCCCCCACAGCGTCTCTGCACATCTCTTTCCTGGACCCTTAAAGGTCATTAGAATCTATAACACTTCCAATGCTGGTGCTCAGGTGGACGAGCAGGGAGGCAGGGGGCCTGGGGACAATCAACGTCACCTGGAGGCTGCTGGGGAGAAGCTCTGACCCTCGCCCCAGGGTATGAGGGCTCCCAACTCAGCACTCAGCAGTTACAGAAGAAGGGTCTGCACCCTCAGCACTCCAAGAATGAGGAACGGGACAAAAGGCAGAGGGGGGGGTTTGTCCCCAGCAAAGCCCATTAAAAATCCCTGGGAGATAAAAATAGAATCTGGGCAATAAAGTCAAGTCTAACCTTTTTTATCCTTTGTGCTTTGTCTAATTTCACGTGCTCCTAGGGTCCCGCATGCAGAGGTTCCACACCCGGCACTTCAGACCAGATTTCCTAGTGCAGAATGGCTGGGTCGACACCTCAGCTCCTGGGGCCCAGGAGCCCTATATCACCTCCGCGATATAGAGCCTGAGCTACAGCCAACCCGGCCCTCGAGAGCTCCGCCCCCTCCCTCCCACTGACTCTGACAGGATCTCTACACAGCAGCCCAGCCCACAGCCCACGGGGTAGTACATGCTCTCACCTCTCCATTCTCTGATCAAAATATAAAGTTTCCTTTGCTTGTGAACCAAACTCAGTCTCGATCTGTTGGCCCCAATGACACTGGGCAGGGGGACACTTGTTGGGGTCCACTCTGGAGGATCAGTAACAGAAATTGAGACTATTGTAACCTCAATGAACAGATGTGTGAGCCAAAGTGTAGTTAACATAGAACAGTGTATAAGGCTCGGGTAAAATAAGATGTTTCTAACACTTCCATTGGATATTTCCATCACTTTATTATAAGCAAGTTCAGTGAAAAGGTTTGTCTTATTTGTCAGCTCAATATTAGAGAAATTAAGTGATTTCTTTCCAAGGATGTACATCTAATAATCTTGGTTAAACCTTCAATCTTGTTTTAAATGCTTTTCCATTGAAAATGATACCTCTCTTTCAGCTCCCCCATTTCTGAGAAGTATAAAATCTTATAATTTATTATTACCAAAGGGGAAAGGTGGGAGGAGGGATAAATTAACAGTTTGGGATTAACACATACACACTGCTATGTATAAAATAGATCATCAACAAGGAACTACTGTATAGCACAGGGAACTACACTCAACATTTTGCAATAACCTATAAGGGGAAATAATCTGAAAACGAATAGATATTTTTATTGACATCATCTATCAATGACAGTTAAAGTGTAACCTAAGGGAAGCTGGTGGTGAGTGCTTCTGACCCTGAAGACTTCAATCATCTAAAGTTTGGACTCTGCCTACTTCCCAAGGCCCTTAATGAACATATGTGTAGCCGTAGCTTAAAAAATTCCCCAGTTTGGGTTTCGGGGAGACACTGATTTTGAAAAAGCCCTGGTGTTCTCCTTACATGAATGGGACTCTTCCTACTGCTAAAACATGTCTGTCACACCCAGAGGATGGTATACCGTCTGATCGGGAAGAGTTTGGAAAAGGCATCTCATCTCCTCATCTCCTGGTGCTCGGGTTCACCCCTCCAGCGTCTTTACTAACAGTCTCCCCACTTGGAGATGTCAGCACTGTCAACATCCTGTTGCGTACAGTTTGGAATTTGTCCAGAGGATGAAGCGGAAGGATGAGGAACAATGAGAGACAAGTCCTACGTGTTCAGACAGGCACATGTCACTCTAATTTCCAATCAGGAAGACGAATTGACCAAAGGCTAGGGTTGCCCATGGAAACAGTATAAGGCTTGAGGAAATCCCGCTGCTTTGTGGCCAGTTCCCATAAACACAAGTTGAACAATAGAACTCAGGGGCAGTAAAATTCACAAAACTGCAGAGGTGAAAATATCCATCACTGAAAAATGTCTTGAGGAAAGTCAGAGAAAAGGACTTGTAAGCAAGGGAGAATGGCAGGAAAGGGATTTGAGGAGGTAGAAAGGACTCGCCATTAAGCACAAGAAAAGGAGCTGAACATTGCCAACACTGCAGTTGGCCAAAAAGGGTGTATGCGTTTTTTTGTGTATATATTCAAGAAAAGAGCGTACACCTTTTTAGCCACCCAAACAGGTGGGCACTGGAAGTCAATACTACAAAAGACATCACTTCGCATCAGTCAGAAGAGCCATCCTCATAAAGTGTAAACAACAGAAATGCAGGACAGGGCAAGGAGAAGAGGGAGCCCTGTGAGACTTATAGTGGAAATGTATATTGCCAACGGCCATTCTGGAGAAGTGTATTGTGTTTACTAAAGCATCTAAACAATGAGCTACAGAGCATAGGGCACTTGCACTCATGGGCGTATATCTTGGGAAAAACAAAACTCGAGAGGACACAGGCACCCCAATGTTTACCCCCTCTCTGTTTAAAAGATCCTCGACTAGGATATAACTTAAATGTCTCTGGAGGGAAAAAATGGATAGAGATGTGGTACTTAGGTAGAGTGGAATATTATTCAGCCTGGAAATCAATGAAATATGGCCAGCTGTAACAACTCCGGAGGAGTTACGTATGATCATTCTAAGTGACAGAATTCAAAAAGAAAAAGACACATATCATAAGATATCACTTAAAGGTGGAATCCAAAATGGCTACACATGAAATAAATTACAAAACAAAAACATAGTCAAATATGTAGAAAACACGCATAAGGCTGCTAAACGGGAAAGGTGGGGAGGGGTGAGGCATCATCCAGGAGGTTGAAATTAGCAAAGATACCATTCCAAATACCAAACTGATAATCAACAAGGCCTACACGGTAGCTAAAAGAACTGCACTCAGCACACTCAAGTCACCGGAAAAGAATATATACGACTGGTAAGAATCTGAAAAAGAATTTATTGATGTCTCTCTGTACGTGAATCAAGTGGATGTACAGCAGCAAGAAACAGAGCTTTGAAAATCAGCTGTAACCAATATAGTAATAAATTGAAAAAAATAAACGACAGAGAGACAGAGAAAACCTCTTACAACTTTTCCTCAGGGACGGTGATGCAACATGGATTGAACACATCTAGACCCACAGCAGGATGAGACATAAGGCTGGAAACTGTTTGCGCTAAGAGAAATGTGAGGTTGGGTGAGGAAATGCACACCCTTTAAAGTAATACTACCTGGTACCCATTCAATGGGTCCCAAATCTGCAGGTTCAAGGGATCTTCCTACAGCTAAAACATGCATGGAAAACCCAGAGGACTGTACACCATGTGATGCACCTCATTTATCCTCTCCTGGTGCTCCTGTTCACCATTCCAGCCACGTTACTTAGAAGCTCCCCACTTGGAGAATCAGCACATTTAAACTTCTGTTTCACACATTTTGCAAATTGTGAGGAGGATGAACGGGAAGAGGGGGAACCAATGAGAGAAGAGTTGTAGGGGTTTGGACGGGCACATATCACTCTAATTTCCCATTAAGAATAAGAATTAAAAAAAGGCTCAGCCTGCCTCGCCGGAGCCAAAATAGGGCCTGAAGCAATCCTGCGGGTTTGAGGCCAGCTCACAAAAGAGCAACTTAAAACATGGAGCTCAGGGTCACTGCAATTCACAAACCTGCAGAGTTATAAATGAAAACTAACGTCCAAAAATATGTTGAGGTAAGGCAAAGAAGAGGATCTGAATGCAAGACAGAATTGCAAGAAACAGATTTCAAGAGATAGATTGGACTCGTCTTTAACGCACATGAAAAGCGGCAGAATTTCGACAATGATGCAGTTGGCCCAAAAGGGCGTATGCGATTTTTCCTGATTATATCCAGGAAAAAACGCATACGCACTTTATGGGCAACGAAGCAAGCAAGCAATGCAAATGTGCACAACAAAGAAGTCTCATTTCCCACCGGTCAAAAGGGCCATCCTAAAAAGTTGTAAAAACCAGAAATGCAGGACAGGCCATGGAGAACAGGGAGCCTTTATACGCTGATGGGCAGTGTGTGAACTGCCGAGAGCCACTCTGGAGAAGTGTATGGTGGTTCCTAAATCATCTAAAAACAGAGCTACAGAGCATAGGACACTTCCAATCATGGGAGTATATCTAGGGAAGTCTAAAAATCAACAAGACACAAGCACACCACAGTTTAGGGCTACTCTGTTTACAAGAACCTCAACTTCAGTACACCTTAAATATCCCAGGAAAGAGAACAATGGATAAAGAAGATGTGGTACTTATGTACAATGGAATATCTCTTCACCATGAAATCAATGTAATAAGGCTAGTAGAAGGATAAAGAGTGGATTTAGGTCCGATAATACTACTTGAAATAAGTCAAACAGAAAAAGAAACATATCATAAGATATCACTTATAGAGGGAGGGTAAATATGGCTGCACAAGAAATGAATTACAGAACAGAACAGTGTCTCACATTTAGAAAACACACTTATGTCAGCTTAAGGGGAAAGGAGAGGTGGGGAGATGCATAAAACCAGAGTTTGAAATTAGCACAGATACCGTTCAAGAAACCAAATAGGTATTAGACAAGATCTACACCTTGCTCAATGAACTGGCCTCAACACACCCTATACACCGCAGAGAAATATATCTGAGTAATAAGAATCTTAAAACCCATGTATTGATATATCTCCATAAGGGAATCAAGTGTGTGCAGAGCGGCACAAACACAGCAGTGAAAATGAGCTAAACCCCATTATAGAAATAAATTTTAAAAACAAAACGCAGAAACAATGAAAGAGAAAAATTCTTACAAAATTCGCTCAGGGGCTGTGATGCAACCTGAATTGACCACATATAAACCCACAGCTGGATAAGACATAAGGCTGGACACTTGGGGCTGAGAGGATTGGTGAGCTTCGGTGAGCAACTGCCGAAAGTTTAATGCAATACTTCATGCTACTCATTCCAAGGGTCCCAACACTCCAGGTTGAAGGGAATCTTCCTACAGCTAAACCATGCTTGGGAAACCCAGCGACTGGTATACCATATGATCGGGAAAGGTTTCTAAAACGCACCACATTTTTCCTCTCCTGGGGCTCCGGATCGACATTCCAGCCGCTTTACTAACAACATCCCCACATGGAGAGTCAATGCCTTTAAGTTCTGGTATCGCACAGTCTTCAGTTAGTGCGGAGGATGAATGGGAATAGGGGGAACCAGTGAGAAACTAGCTGTAGCGGTTTCAATGGGCACATGTCACTCTAATTTCACATCAGTAAGAAGAATGAACCAAAGGCACAGCAAGGTGCCCCAGAAGAAGAATAGGGCTTCAAGGAATCCTGTGGTTATGGGGCAAGATCACAAAACTAAGAGCTGAAAAATGGAGCTAAGGGCCACTGCAATTCAAAAACCTGACTTGCCCAAAAAGGGCGTATGTGTTTTTTCCTGAATATATTCAGGAAAAAACGCATACGCCCTTTTTGGCCAACCAAGCAAGCTTGCAAAGGAAATCTGCACTACAATGAAGTCTCAATTCCCCCTGGTCAAAAGGGCCATCTGAAAAAAGTGTAAAATCCATAAAGGCATGACAGGCCATGGAGAACTGGGAGCCATCTTATGCTGATGGGCAGGATGTAAATTGCCAACAGCCACTCTGGAGAAGTGTTTGGTGTTTCCTGAAACATCTAAAAAACAAAGCAACAGAGCCTAGGGCACTTCCACTTATGGTACTATAGTTTAGGGCAATTAAAATCAAAAAGACACAGCCACCCCAAAGTTTGGGATGGCTCTGTTTACAAGAACCTCATATACGGTACAAGTTCAATATCGCAGAAAGTGAAAAATGGATAAAGAAGTTGTGGTACTTACGTACAATGCAATATCACTCAGCAATGAAATCTATGTCATCAGGCCCGTAGCAGCATAATGAGTGGACTAAGTACGATGAATCTAACTGAAATAAGTCACACAGAAAACGAAACATCATAAGGTATCACTAATACACGGAATGTAAACTTGGCTACACAGGAACTGAATTCCAAAACAGAACAGGGTCTCAAATTTAGAAAACCAACTTATGCTTGCTTAAGGGGAAAGGTGAGTTGGGGTGCTGCATAAAACCAGAGATTGAAATGAGCACAGATAAAGTTCCTTAAGCCAAATATGGAATAGACAAGAGCTACTCCTTGCTCAAGGAAATGGACTCAACACCCCATATTCAACGCCTAGGAATATACCTGACTAGTAAGAATCATAAAACCTATGGATTTATATATCTCTGTAAGAGAATCAAGAGTGTGTACAGCGGCATTAAAGCAGTGAAAATCAGGTAAATCCCATAATAAAAATAAATTTCTTAAACAAAACACAATGACAGTGAAATAGAGAGAAATACTTAAGTAATTCATTCAAGGCTTCTGATGCAACCTGCATTTACCACATCTACACGCAGAGCTGGGTGACACATAAGGCTGGACACTTGGGGCTCATAAGATTGGTGAGGTTCGGTGAGCAAATGAAGACCTTTGAAGTCATATTGCATGGTACCCATTCCATGGGTCTCAACTCTCCAGGTTTAAGGGATACTTCCTTCAGCTAAAACATGCATGTGGAACCCAGAGTATGATCCACCATGTGATCGAGAAACATGTTCAAATGTGTCTCACTTTTCGTTCCCTGGTACTCGGGTGCAACATGCCAGACGCTTTACTAACACTCTCCCGACGTGGAGAGTCAGTGCCTTTAACCTCCTGTTTGGCCCAGTTTGCAATTTCTGCGGAAGATGAACAGGAATAGGGAGAACCAATGAGAGACTAGCTGGAGGTGTCTGGACGGGCAAATTTAACTCTCATTTCCCACCAGGAAGAGGAATTAACCAAAGGCTCAGCTTGCCGTGCCGGAACCAGATTAGGGCCTGAAGCCATCCTGCGGTGTTGCGGCCAGCTCACGAGAAAGCGAGTTGAAGAAAGGAGCTCAGGGGCACAGAAATTCACAAACCTGCAGAGTTATAAATGACAGCTATCGTCCAAAAATATACTGAAGTAAGGCTGCCAAGAGGACTTGAAAGCGGGGCAGAATTGCAGGAAACCGATTTCAGGAGGTAGACTGGAATTGCATTTAAAGCATAGGAAAAGAGGCAGAACGTCCACAATGATGCACTTGGCCAAAAAGGGCGTATGCGTTTTTTCCTGAATATATTCAGGAAAAAACGCATACGCCCTTTTTGGCCAACCAAGCAAGCTTGCAAAGGAAATCTGCACTACAATGAAGTCTCACTTCCCCCTGGTCAAATGGGCCATCTGAAAAAAGTGTAAAATCCAGAAAGGCAGGACAGGCCATGGAGAACTGGGAGCCTTGTTATGATGATGGGCGGGATGATATTTGCCAACAGCCACTCGGGAGAAGTGTATGGTGTTTCCTGAAACATCTAAAAACCAAAGCAACAGAGCCTAGGGCACTTCCACTTATGGTCCTATAGCTTAGTTAATTTAAAATCAAAAAGACACAGCCACCCCAAAGGTTGGGACGGTTCTTTTTACTGGAATCTCTTCTACGGCACAAGTTAAATATCCCAGAGAGCAAATAATGGATAAAGAAGTTGCGGTACTTATGTACAACAGAATACCACTCAGCAATGAAATCTATGTCACCAGGCCCGTACCAGCATAATGAGTGGATTGAGGCACGATGATTCTAAGTGAAATAAGTCACACAGAAAAAGAAACATCATAAGGTATCACTAATACACGGAATGTGAACTTGGCTACACAGGAACTGAATTACAAAACAGAACAGGGTCTCAAGTTTAGAAAACTAACTTATGCTTGCTTAAGGGGGAAGGTGAGTTGGGGTGCTGCATTAAACCAGAGTTTGAAATTAGCACAGATACCGTTCCATAAGCCAAATATGGAATAGACAAGACCTACCCCTTGCTCAACGAAATGGATTCAACAATGAGGTATCACCTCACACCTGGTAGAATAGGCATCATAGAAAATCTACAAGCAAAAAATGCTGGAAAGGGTGTGGAGAAAAGGAACCCTCTTCCACTATTGTTGGGAATATAAATTGATACAGTCACTATGGAGAACAATATGGAATTTCTTAAGAAACTAACAATAGAATTACCATATGATACAGCAATCCCAGTACTGGACATATACCCAGACAAAACCATAAATCAAAAAGAGACATTCACCGCAATGTTCATTGCATCACTATTTACAATATCGAGGTAATGGAAGCAACCTAAATGCCCACAGACAGACGAATGCATAAAGCCGTGGTACATATATAAAATGGAATATTACTAAGCCATGAAAAGGAATGAAATTGGGTCATTTGTAGAGACGTCGATGCATCTAGAGACTGTCATACAGAGTGAAGTAAGTCAGAAAGAGAAAAACAAATCTTGTATATTCATGCATATATGTGGAACCTAGAAAACCTGTACAGATTAACCATTTTGCAAGGCATAAATAGAGCAACAGATGTAGACAACAAACGTATGGACAACAAGGGGGGAAAGCTGTTGGGGGGGGTGGTGGGAGGAGTTGAGAGACTGGGATTGGCATGTATACATTTATATGTATAAAATAGATAACCAATAAGAACCTGCTGTATAAAAATATAAAATAAAATTCAAAATTAAAAAGAAATAAAATTTAAAAAATAGAAAAAACAATTATTCCCTTCACATACATGTATTTATATGAATAAATTATTTCCATGCTTATATCTGTAAATACAAAAAAGAGGAATAAAATCTACCTTGAACCCAAAACGAAAAAGAGAAAAAAAACACAGAACCCACCAGTTCCACAGAGGAAAACCGTATCAGGGCACTTGCTCCAGTTGTAAACAATTCTGAAGTTGGTCAGTGGTGGGGAATCGTCTCCCATTCAGCCAGCAGCCCCCACGCAACAAGCGTCCTCATTGCAAAGCTGGGGCACCGTGCCGAGGCATCTGTGAGTAAACGTGAGCTGAGCCCCAGGCCAGTTGCTGCTGAACTATTCCCACCCATCCCAGGTAAAACACCTGAATATATACAAGGACTTGAAAGCCTAGAGGGAGGGCCATAGAGCCACACGAGTGACAGCATGCCGGCCGACTTGGTGCCTGCAGGCCAGCCAGGATGGTCCTGGCCCTGGGTGCTCTTCTGGAAGATTTCCATTTCCCTGCCTGAGATACCCGTCCTGTCCCTGCCCCCACTGCTTTTTTCCTTCCTCACCTCTGCCCAGGGAGAAATTCCAGCAGCAGGTATGGGTGACACATCTTCTTCTTTAGCAGGTGGCAGCCTGGCAACTGCTGCAGAAAGTCCAGCAGAGCCCCACTCACACTGGGCCACCCACAAAGCCGTGGCCTCTCCCTCCCTCCCACCAGCCCAGCCCCGAGACTGCTGACAGGGCAGAGAAAATGGCGTCAGGCACGGCTGCAGGGGCTCTTGCTGCCTGGAGTGGTATTTATAGTGATCTCAACCCAGGCACACCTGGGGAGGGCTGGCCGGCACGGTAAGGCTGCCCAGGTCAGCCAATCATCACCCCTCAGGGGCTCACAGTTGCAGAAAATGGAACTTGCTGAACCGGCCAGGTCCAAGGAACAGGTGTGGGCTCCTGAGAGTCAGGATAGACAAGGGGCTGCAGCTTTGGCTTGTTTTCTAATCATTTTATCTGGCCCATGAGTGGGAGACAACTTCAAGAAAACCCTCTCCTAATGAGAGGAACCCAGGAGTCAGGGAGAGGAGGGGTGGGTGGTGGTTGGAGACAGAGGCCTGGTGCCCCGGGTGCAGTGGAAGTCTCTGGAAGACCAGGTGGAGGGAGGCCTCACGGAGTGATGCCCAGGGTCACAGACCTGTCGCAGCTGCTGTTTGTTAGTTCAAGTCCTGCTCTGAGGTGCTCTGTGTCAGCTCTGAGCGACAGGTGAGCTGGGGGTGCTCTGCAATGAGGGCTATGTGCACGGTTCCTGTGTGCCCAGCCCTGCCACAGTACCTGCAAGGGTAGCTCTGTATCCTGGGAGGGGCCTGACCACGAGAGCCCTGTGGGCTGGGGTGGGGGTGGGGTACCTGCCCAGGTGAGCTCCATATTCTGGGATTGGTCTGACCACGAGAGCCCCATGGGCTGCTGGGGACCTGGTAAAGGATGTCAGGACAGTCAGTGAAGCCACCGAGGATATACCTCCAGTTGCTCCTAATTCCTACACCCTGCTGGTCATTCTACCAACCACCAGGACATGGTATTCTGTATTAGTCTTCAATGATGCCTTCTTTTGTATTCCATTAGTCCCAGAGTCACAAGAAATTTTGGCTTGTGAGTGGCAGGACTCAACATACAACTAAAACAATACTTCCGGGCCGTCTGGCCCCAAGGGTGCAAAAATTCCCACACCATCTTTGGGGAAAGCTTAGCTAAAGACCTAAAAGTTCTACCTCTGGAAAAGGAAACCCTCCTTCAATATGCAGACGACATTCTGATCGCCAGCCCTACTAAGGAGGCCTCTGAACTACCAAGCCAATAAAGGATAGAAGTTGTCCAAGAAAAAGCTCAAATATCACAGACTGCCGTGACCTGCCTGGGCTTCATTCTCACAGAAGGTTGGAGAAGTCCATCCCAGGAAAGGGAAGAAACCATTTTCAGCCTTACCCCTTTCTAAAACTAGAAGACAGCTTAGGGGTTCCTGGGGAGGCCAGGGTTTGCTGCTTCTGGATCCCTAACTACAGTCTACTAGCTGGGCCTCTATATGAAACACTGAAAGGAAAAGATGATGATCCTTTTGAATAGAATCCAGAAGTGGCCTTTCAAGAATGGAAAGAGCAGTCAATTCAGACCCTTGCCCTGGAACTCCCTAATTTAGCTAAACCCTTTGACCTTTACATTCCCGGTGAAAGGTGAATCGCCATTGGAGAATTAGTGCAAAACCTGGGACCACTTGAAATGGAACAATGCAAGAATGCCATCCAGGTAGGATAAACTATGGTCACCAAGGGGCTTGGCCCACTGCCACATCTGGCCAAGATACTGGCGGTATCTAAAAACCTGGAAATCAGCAGCCCAAAAGGCCACCTCCCTCCTAAGGGAAAAGGATCCCCCGTGGTGATCCTAACCACCAACCATGCCCTGAAGTTGCAGGGTTCGCTCCGTGGGCACACCGACCTCGAGTGAGGAGGCCCTCCAACTCCAACATCCAGAGAGATAACCGGGGGCAACAGGGCACCATGACGACTCGTGTGAACATCACTTGACCTGGAGTTTCTCTCATAAAACAACAAGAGTGTGTCCCAAAAGAGTAGACTACTGCTTGCAGGACTTACTGCACCCAGAGGGGAGCTAATAATCTTGGCGGGGGAACCGTATATCACACTGTCACCATAGAAAAGCCTACAGACACCGTGATGATGGTGGCCAGTAAGACCGGCTGGACTCTTGTTTACTTCAAAAGGCTGTTGACTCAGTGGCCATCACGGTCCTTGATCACCACTGACCCTGGACTGTCTGGGAGTTGAGCGGGCAGGGCTCTGACACCTGGTGCTGTTTGTACGTTAATTCAGGGGCCTAATTGAAGAAAGCGCAGACTACTGGTCAGAGCATCTAGGCTGGCAGAAACGGTCGGCCTAAGGTGGCCGAACAAATGTGGGGCGGGGTGAAACCGGCCCCCACAGCGTCTCTGCACATCTCTTTCCTGGACCCTTAAAGGTCATTAGAATCTATAACACTTCCAATGCTGGTGCTCAGGTGGACGAGCAGGGAGGCAGGGGGCCTGGGGACAATCAACGTCACCTGGAGGCTGCTGGGGAGAAGCTCTGACCCTCGCCCCAGGGTATGAGGGCTCCCAACTCAGCACTCAGCAGTTACAGAAGAAGGGTCTGCACCCTCAGCACTCCAAGAATGAGGAACGGGACAAAAGGCAGAGGGGGGGGTTTGTCCCCAGCAAAGCCCATTAAAAATCCCTGGGAGATAAAAATAGAATCTGGGCAATAAAGTCAAGTCTAACCTTTTTTATCCTTTGTGCTTTGTCTAATTTCACGTGCTCCTAGGGTCCCGCATGCAGAGGTTCCACACCCGGCACTTCAGACCAGATTTCCTAGTGCAGAATGGCTGGGTCGACACCTCAGCTCCTGGGGCCCAGTGCAGACTCCGCGATATAGAGCCTGAGCTACAGCCAACCCGGCCCTCGAGAGCTCCGCCCCCTCCCTCCCACTGACTCTGACAGGATCTCTACACAGCAGCCCAGCCCACAGCCCACGGGGTAGTACATGCTCTCACCTCTCCATTCTCTGATCAAAATATAAAGTTTCCTTTGCTTGTGAACCAAACTCAGTCTCGATCTGTTGGCCCCAATGACACTGGGCAGGGGGACACTTGTTGGGGTCCACTCTGGAGGATCAGTTACAGAAATTGAGACTATTGTAACCTCAATGAACAGATGTGTGAGCCAAAGTGTAGTTAACATAGAACAGTGTATAAGGCTCGGGTAAAATAAGATGTTTCTAACACTTCCATTGGATATTTCCATCACTTTATTATAAGCAAGTTCAGTGAAAAGGTTTGTCTTATTTGTCAGCTCAATATTAGAGAAATTAAGTGATTTCTTTCCAAGGATGTACATCTAATAATCTTGGTTAAACCTTCAATCTTGTTTTAAATGCTTTTCCATTGAAAATGATACCTCTCTTTCAGCTCCCCCATTTCTGAGAAGTATAAAATCTTATAATTTATTATTACCAAAGGGGAAAGGTGGGAGGAGGGATAAATTAACAGTTTGGGATTAACACATACACACTGCTATGTATAAAATAGATCATCAACAAGGAACTACTGTATAGCACAGGGAACTACACTCAACATTTTGCAATAACCTATAAGGGGAAATAATCTGAAAACGAATAGATATTTTTATTGACATCATCTATCAATGACAGTTAAAGTGTAACCTAAGGGAAGCTGGTGGTGAGTGCTTCTGACCCTGAAGACTTCAATCATCTAAAGTTTGGACTCTGCCTACTTCCCAA